>NW_027325358.1:28947570-29142939 GCF_036924035.1 Leuresthes tenuis
GAACACCTCTCCTCCCGCTTTTGATGATGAATGGTCCGGCATTCTTACCTTTTCTAACACATTTTTCAGCAATTATTGTCGGTCATTCACACCTTTCTCATCAGCTTTTTGCAAATTATGATCTGACATTCACACCTACTTGCAGCCGAACACCTCGGCTTCCGCTTTTGATGGTGTATATTTTGGCATTCGAACCTTTTCTTACCCGCTTTTTACCAACTATGGTCGGACATTCACACCTTCTTACAGCGGAACACCTCCGCTCCCTCTTTTGATGGTGTATGTTCTGGCATTCGAACCTTTTCTTACCCACTTTCTACAAACTATGCTCGGACATTCACACCTTCTTGCAGCCAAACACCTCCGCTCCCTGTTTTGATCATGTATGGTTGGACATTCGCACCTTTTCTCACCCGCTTTTTGCAAACTATGGTCGGCCATTCACAGCTTCCTCTCCACCATACTTGTATGGTGGGATATTCACACCCACTTGCATCCGAAGACCTCCGCCCCCACTTTTGTTGATATTTAGCCGATCATTCACACCTTACCCGCTTTTGGCCAACTATGGCCTTCTTGCAGCCAAAAACCTCTGATCTCGCTTTTGATGATGTAAGGTTGGGCATTCAGACCTTGCTTCACCTGCTTTTCACCAAATATAGTCGGACATTCACACCTTCTTGCAGCCGAACACTTCCGCTCCACCTTTTAGTTTTCTATGGGGCATTCACACCTTTTTTTACACCGCATTTTATAAAAACACCACGGGAACACCGTATTGAGGCTTTGTTCTGACCGCTCATTCGGTGTCACGTATCTTTCAAGCAATTCTCCTGGTTAGCCCGCACTCGGCTCGCTCCCAGAGCCGTGTTAAAGTCTGCTTCGCATTCACTCTCTTTTCTCAGCAGATTAAAAGAAACTTCCTTCCTGCACCGCTGTTTGCTTTTTCACAAGAGCAGAGGAGAGCGCACCGTTCCCAGCGGCACTGCAATACCGGGTCGATGCTTGGAGTGAACGGAGCAAGCTCCTTTTTCAACTCCTATTGATAAAAATCCATTTAATATGTAGTCCTTGCATAGACATATCACATATTAAACTGATAAGTACAGATACTACACTTGATCTTAGCCAAAAGGCCGAGAAGCGATATCTGTCCACTGGTTCACGTCCGAGGGCCCTTCCTGGCACAATGCGCACTTGTAGCGGTGTTCTTTTTATGGCCATAGTGTCACTTTGCACCTCCGCCCACCCGCTGCACTGAGCACTCTTCAGCCCTTTTAAATGGTATAACTTTACACTACCACACGCTCCAGCGAGCACCATTAAAGCAACAACTTTGCACTCCAGCTTCGAACATCGGCACAGTCGCAACAAGTAAGGCGACTCTACTCAGAGAAGTCACTCTGCACAGTAACAAGATTTCTTTTGCACAGACAGAAAGGGCTTCATCCGCAAAGGTAAAGCCTGCCAAAAATAGAAACAACTCATTAGTGCTGCTCAACGTTGTACTTTGCAGTAAAAGAAAGAGCAAATCTAAAGTTTCAGGAATCCGAGAATAAGCTTACTTTCATGAGTTCTTCACGATTTCGGATTTTGCTATAAAATGAATTCCTTCACTCAAACTAAATTAAAACTGCTAAACCGCTAATCTGTTACATACAAGGCAGATGTCAAATTCACCGAAATAGGATCTAAGGGTTGAGAAGACTACAGGAATATTTACCTGGGTGTACGTTCAAACAGAGATGAGAAAATTGCGATAAATTATTGTTTGTTTGTTTGTTAGTATGTATATGAATGTTATGTGTATAAACTGTGTTGAGTTGTAGTTACTCAGTAGTGTCTCAGTGAAACAACCGACGGGGGAAGCCTTGCAGTGACAACAAAAGCAGTGTTTTACTGATCAGTCAAGTTGCTCCAGTGTACTCCATACAAACTGGTTGGTTACTGAAGGGATAGAAAATGGGGAATACTTGTTTTAAAGCAAACAAGGAATTAGATGGGAAAAATACATGTTTTAACGGGACCCAGACAATATTATATAGATGTCGCCACTGAAGTAAAGAACATTTACGTGGGATGGTGTGAGGGTCCTCGTTTGGCTGACGTTCGCCGATATGCTCGCCATGCTCAGAACCAAGTTGAGACGCGTAAGACAACCAAAAGGGACAAGTGTGAAAAGGAGCTGCATTTGGCAACCATGACCATGTATTACGTAGTTTGTGTAAACAGAGGACGAGGCCGAAGTCGAAGACGTGGACGTGTGGGAGAGGAGGTCGAAATGGGCCACGCCAGAGCTATGATCCGAATATTTGTTTTTACTGTGGCCAGACTGGACACTGGAAGAAGGACTGTCCACAGCTAAAAAGTGATGAAATTGGGCAAAAGGCTGACTGAGGGTGGGAGGCAGGTTCTGGACGTCACGCGGCAGCGGAGCCTCCACTAATGGGTGATAGCACAAACACACTCACACATTTTTCCTGCTCTGTGTAGTGAAGCAACGCTTGCCGACTGTGATTCACGTAGTAAAGTTTTGCATGCTATTTCCGTCCTAGAGCAAAGATATTTCTCTCAGAATATAGGAACTTATGTTCATCAGTAGTGACGTCAGGGGAGTTTGATTGCCCTCCAAAGTTAAGTGGAAACCACGTTTACTGTATGTCTGCATCAGGCCAGGTTGTGAAGGAGAAAATGACAATGCCCATTGCGTGTTGTCACTCCCGATGAGCTCTCCTTCAAACACTCATTTTTGTTATCAGAGTTGTGTCCCATTAACCTGATGGGCTGTGATCTCATGTGTAAATTAGGCATTATTTTAACTTCTACACCAGAGGGTGTTAAGGTTATGTTACAGCCTGACAAAGTTTTCACAGCAGTGCAGTTTGATTCATCGGCACTTACATATGCTTATGAGTGGAAACTTCCCAGCTCTCCTTTTTCACAACAACTAGTGGAAGAAGCAAAAGCGTTAGTTTCACCCCTTTCTGATTTCATGCAACCTACTGATTTGCACTGCACATCACACATTTCTTTGGGGCCTGACAATGACTATGAGAAGAAGTGAAAAAATATGTGCGCCTACTTTATTGGCTGTGTCGCTCACTCCAGAGCACTTCGATTTTTTTAATGTTTGTGGTACTCGCCCTCACATTTCCTTGGCCAAACGTACACACTGGCAGTGACAAGGTGTGGGAGAGTTTGTTGCTACATGTCAGAAAGAAATGGAGTGGACTGTTTCACCTGCTGATCCAAATTTGATGTTTTCTGAACGATTGTCAGCATACAAAAAAACATTTTTGAGTACAATGCATTGTCAAAGAACTGTGGACTTAATTCCTACCACAGAATCACATTTTGAAGCATGTTTTTTATCTGAAACAGATTTGTCTTCGATACCCATGTTGGCTGAAGTGCCCAATGATCTTTGGGCTAAGAGCAAATATGATGTGGGGTTGATAAAAGGCTGTGAACCAGTAATTGTCACCCCTAAATCAGACTTTTGTCCATGTAAAAAACAATACCTTTTTAAGCCTGAAGCAATTAAAGGGATTAAACCTGTTTTTCAATCTTTTCAGAAAACAGGCGTTATTGTTCCTTTTGAAAATTCACCTGTGCTTACTCCATTGTTTCCTGTTAAAAAGATTAAAGATGCTGGCCAGCCAGATGAATGGCGTTTTGTACAGGACCTCCAAGCGGTGAATGCTGCAGTTCAGCCACATGCTCCTACTGTGCCCAACCCACACACTATTTTGTCTCAAATTACATCAGATGCACAGTTTTTCTCAGTGGTTGACTTGTCGCCAGTGCACCCTGATAGCCCATTTTGGTTTGCTTTTTAGTTTGAAGGGAGATCTTGGACTTTTACCCGGTTATGCCAGGGGTACTGTGAAAGTCCCACTATTTACAATGCTGCCCTCAAAGCTAGTCTGGATTAACTTCAATCAACCACAGGCTCTGCTCTTTTGCAGTATGTGGATGACATCCTTTTATGTAGTCCATCTAAACAACAGTGTGAAAAAGACCAAATGACTCAAATAACTTTCTTGCTTTCAAAATTTTTCCTCTAGTGACGCTGACTTAGAGAGGGATGAAGATAATCATGTTTAATTGTTCATGTTTTGATTGTTTATCATTGGACCCTTTATTAATATGATGCCTCCATTTTAAACTCACGTTGTGTGCAAATGCAGGCTGATGTTTTACAGATAAAGTTATTATTTTCCTTGTTTCTTTTGGGTTGATTAATATAATGGTATTATTATAATCAAAAGGGAGGAATGTAATGGAAAATAATTCTTATATGCATTGTATTGAGTGTTACTGTGTATAACCTGCAAATGACCGAGCTGCAAGGTACCACCCTGCCCTGTTTTCTTAAATTCCTCTTTACAATGGTGGGCTTGTTATAATGAGATAGCTGCACTTTAGGGGGGACAGGGTTAGGCTGGTATTTACGAGTGTGTCTGGGTAACCTCAACTGATGGTTGGGGAGGAAAGTTAGAAGAACAATCAATTATACCCAAAAACAGATGACGTGATGAGCGGGCAATATAACTGTGTGTTTTTGCTTCAGTGGTCAGAGCAACTCTGTATTCTGTACTGTGTTGTTCTCTCTTGCAAGATATTATTATTAAAGCCTCTTATCTCCTCACAAGAAAATAACTGACTCCCCAAATGCAAGTGTCAGGACAAATGATCAAACTTCTCCAAGCTTCAGTCTGCAGAGAAGTACAAGACAGGGTTGCTCACTTTCTCCCTCACTTTTTGCTATTTTCATCAAACCTTAAGCAGCTGCTATCAGACAAGATAGAAATATTAAAGACAACCAACCCCAAAATATTGAGAATAAAATAAGTCTTTATGCTGATGATGTATTACTTTTCCTTCAGAACTCACAGACGTCTCTCACTCACACGATCACACTCATAAATAAATTCTCAGCACTTTCTGACTGTAGGGTCCAGAATATACCTGCGATCACTTTACAGTCAGGAAATATTAGATATTTAGGCATAAACATTTCCTCCAGGCTCTCAGAGCTAACAAAGCTAATTTATGTGCAATTATTAAAGACAGTAGAGGACAATCTCTCTCGTTGGAAGTCCTTACCTATATCACTTATGGGGAGAGTTACAACCATTAAAATGATGATACTACCAAAAGTTAACTATTTGTTCTCAATGATCCCCATAAAACCAACCTGCTACTTGGTTTAAGTCACTAGATTCATGCATCTCCAAATTTCTGTGGAAAAACAAACCACCACGTATTAGTTTAAAAACCCTACAGAAGACCAAGGACAGTGGTGGATTAGATTTACCTAATTTTCAGCACTATTCCTTAGCCAATAGGTTACGGTATATATCAAAATGGTTTAAACCTAGCCCAATAGATGAACATGGATAAATATAGAACAAGCATTGTGTGATAATCTGGAAATCTCTGACCTGCCACTTATTAGTCAAAACGTAAAAAATCACAAATGTTTCAAAAGCATTAACATCAGCACCTCTCTGACAGCCTGGTGGGAATTTCTTAAAATAACAAAGTCTTCACTTGTCCCGTGTAAGCTTACACCCATCTGGAACAATCCTGACATCCTGCAAAACAAAAAAATGCTAAACTTTACTCTGTGGAAGATCAAAGGAATCAAACATCTGGAACATATAATCCAAAATGGACATTTTATTTCATTTGATGAGCTCATATCACAACATGAGATAGGAAGCAATAAATTCCTAGAATATCAACAACTTAAGTCTATAATAACAAAGAAATATATCCTCCACCAACCAGACTTACAACTCCCGATTAGGGTAGCAGAATTTCTAAGCATCTGCACCCCAAAACTACTATCAAAAATATATAAATTATTGTCTAAGATAGATGACACAATGTCTCTACCGTCCTCAAAATGGGAGGCAGATTTATCCATCAGTTCTAGTCATAGCTTCTGGCCACAAATATGTTTGAACACCTTCAGAATGACTCAAAATCCTAATTTACAGCTCATACAATACAAAATTCTTCATAGAACACACTATACAGCTTAAAGGATGTTCAGGATGGGTCTAACACACTCAAACATCTGCTCACATTGCACAGATAACACATCTGATGATTATGCACACGCTTTGTGGTTTTGTGCGCCTGTCCAGAAGTTCTGGCTTGAAGTCTGTGCGGACCTATCAACATGGCTAAAGTGTAGCATTCCTGCATGCCCCACACTGTGCATACTGGGTGACTTAGACAACATCAACGTGGAATTTAGCTTAGCACACATGATCCTCACAGTGTTATGTATAGCAAAGAAAACTATTCTCATGAACTGGAAAGCGAAGAACAATCTGTGTATTAACCAGTTTAGAAATCGCTCTGGGCGGTTGAGTGTGTGCTGGGGGGGGCTGTGTGGCTTCGGGCGTCTGGTGGTCTCTCGGATCGTGGGGACCGGTTTGGTCATTGCTAGGGGGCACTGTGTGTCAGGCTTGGAGGGCAGTTTTGGGGGCTTGCGGGTTGGGCTGTCTTGCGGTGTGGGGCGGGGTCCCTTAGGGGCCTTGGGGTGGTGGCTGCTGGCTCTGTACCGGGTGACCGGGCCGCTCTGGCGTGGGTGGTGGAGCTGGGCCTTGACCTGGTGGCTTGCCGCTGCCTTGTGCCCGGGGCGGGGCCCTGCCTGTGCCTGGGGGGTCTGGGTTGCCCTGGACATGCCACAGTATGCGTGGGTTGGTGCAGGTCCTGGTGCCGGGCTTGTTGCTCTGGGAACTCCAAGGTGTCCGCAGGTGGTTGTTTTTTTTAGGGTGTTGGGGCGTGCGGTGAGGGGGAGGGGGTCTGTGTGGGGGTGTGCTTTTCCCCTGTTGGGAGGGGCCTGGGGGGGCCTGGGTGATGGTGGGTCTCAGGCCCGGGCTGCTGCGACTGGTGTGACCGGGTGATTTGTTTGTTTGTTTGTTTGATTTTTGTTGTTGTTTGTTTGTTTTTGTAGAGGTCCTCCGGGGTGGGGTTGGGTTGAGTGGTGTGGGGCGGGATTGGTTCCTTCTGGGGGTACAGTAGCTCCCGGAATATGGTGACTGCAGGCCCCGAGCCTGATGGACATCAGGCCCTCCTGCCCTGTGTTGGGTCCCAGGTAGCGGGGATGCCTATTGCAGCCAGTCTCTGTAAACATAAACAATAAACATTTAAAAAACTTCCCTTGGCAAAGCAAATCTGTTTGGCATAAAGGTATTCAGACTACAATTCTGCTGCCAACAACACTAAACCTTTAGGAATCCGAGAATAAGCTTATTTTCACGAGTTCTACACAATTTCGGATTTTGATATAAAATTAATTCCTTCACTCAAACCAAGTTAAAACTGCTTTGTCCTTCATATTTATCCATGTCTAAATAGCTTTAAACAAAAAAGAACGTTGTACTTTGCAGGATAGGAAAGAACAACACTAAACCTTTTCAGGAATCCGAGAATAAGCGTCGTTTGACGAGTTCTACACAATATCGGATTTTGATATAAAATGAATTCCTTCACTCAAACCAAGTTAAAACTGCTTTGTACTTCATATTTATCCATGTCTAAATAGCTTTAAACAAAAACAAACGTAGTACTTTTCAGGATAGGAAACAACAACACTAAATTTTTTCAGGAATTCAAGAATAAGCTTCTTTTCACGAGTTCTACACAATTCCGGATTTTGATATAAAATTAATTCCTTCACTCAAACCAAGTTAAAACTGCTTTGTCCTTCATATTTATCCATGTCTAAATAGCTTTAAACAAAAAAGAACGTTGTACTTTGCAGGATAGGAAAGAACAACACTAAACCTTTAGGAATCCGAGAATAAGCTTATTTTCACGAGTTCTACACAATTTCAGATTTTGTTATAAAATGAATTCCTTCACTCAAACCAAGTTAAAACTGCTTTGTCCTTCATATTTTTGCATGTCTAAATAGGTTTCAGGCATAAAATTCTTCATATTACCCTGTATGTGAAAGAAGCATACTTGTGATGGAGCAATACACTCCTTTTGGGTAACCTAAACTGATGGTTGGGGAGGAAAGTTAGAAGAACAATCAACTATCAACCAAAGACAGATGACGTGATGAGCGGGCAATATAACTGTGTGTTTTTACTTCAGTGGTCATAGCAACTCTGTATTCTGTACTGTGTTGTTCTCTCTTTCAAGATATTATTATTAAAGCCTCTTATCTCCTCAGAAGAAAATAACTGACTCTGTGCGTTACTAAATTTCCACCACAATTTTGGCGTCACGAACAGGATCCCTCGACTGGTGTCTCTGGACCGGATCGCAGTGCATGGCCAGCCTGGACTGAAGTAGCTGTTCCAGCCTCATACCTCCAAGGCCTTTTCTGAGAGAGAGGACTGGCAGGTCCTTTTCCTGAATACCAGCGCTGGGATCATTTTTGAAATATGATAGTCTGAGACGATAGGACTGCTTTTTAGTTTTTATTTGAATAAAAGAGGGTTTCCCGGTTGTGTCATTAGTGAGACAGAGATTTCACGGGTAAGTGAAACTTTTGAAGCAGTCCGAAGAAGTGTGAAGTACTCTGAAGAAGTGTGAGTACAGATTAAGGTCCTCATTGGAGACGTCCTTTGAGTGAAGGAATATATTTCCCCATTCCAAGTCTGAGAATGGGAAACAGTAGGTCTCAGACTTTTGACCCTACCGGGGGACCTGAGCATGATGAAATGAAAAAGACATATGGTCCAGAGGTTTTCCACCTGAAGGTTCTTTTAGTATGTTAGAAATAAGAAAATTAGAAGAAAAGTTTTGCAAATATGAGAAAGAGATGAAGCAAAAAAAAGAAAATTAAGTTTAAATAAGAAGTAAGAAAGGTATAGAATTTTGGAAAAAATAAAGTGTATTAAGAGAAAGAAAGGAAAATGTTAAACAAATGCCATGACGGAATGATGATAATAATTTAGTATTAGCTGTGCCGGATCCAGACCTGGACTCCTGCCCTCCACGACGCCTGCAACAACAACAGCCAGCCCTGCCACAAGCCTCTGGCTCTCGGGAAGAAGGGACTTCTTCCATCCTCCCTCGGGAAGAAATTGAGGTCTGATGATGAGGAAAAGGAAGACGTTTGGTTCTCCAGCGTACCTGCCCAAGAACTTTTAACGCAAGTGACAAAAATCCTTTACCCACAATCTGGACTTCAGAGATCTAAACGTGAGAAAAAACAAAACCAGATTCAAACCATGCCTATGGTTAAAGTTGCAGTTCCCACTGGACCATTACTGGTTTATCGACCCTGGACTGAGACTGACATCATGGAAGCATAACAATGCTTACCAGATCCAGAGATTTCTGGACCCCATTTTGCTGACGAGTTGCGAGATTTCTGCGCACAATTCTGCCTGACTGGGGTTGAATTGCGTCGCATATTGGCAAAAAAGTTCAAACCGACCGACCTCGGCAAAATAGAGGCCAGTATGCTACAACTGGATTTGCGACCTACCAACAGTGAACGAGGACATAATGATAACGCTCAATATGAAGCAGCCATCCAAAGACAAGCCATCACCACTCAATTTCCAACCAAAATCAATATGTCCCACATTTACACCTGCAAACAGAAACCTGGTGAAGGGACTGATGATTTTGTACACCGCATCCTTGAGAAAGTCAGCAAGCACAGCGGTCATCAGAGACCAAGGGATTTGGGTAATGAATCAGGACCATGGGAGAGTATTGCATGCAATGGAATGTCCGACCATAGTTGGTAAAAAGCGGGTAAGAAAAGGTTAAAATACCCGACTGTACACAATCAATAGTGGGAGCGTATGTGTTCGGCTACAAGAAGGTGTGAAAGTCCGACCATGGTTTGTAAAAAGCGGGTAAGACAAGGTGCGAATGCCTGACAATGTATGATCAAAAGAGGGAGCGGAGGTGTTCGGCTGCAAGGTCTGAATTTCCAACCATAATTTGTAAACACCGTTGAAGAAAAGCCTCGAAAGCCCGACTATACACCATCAAAAGCGGGAGCAGAGGTGTTCAGCTGCACACAATCAGGTTTTTGCAAATTATGATCTGACATTCACACATGCTTTTGATGATGTATGGTTGGGCATTCGCACCTTTTTTTACCCATTTTTCAGGAATTATGGGTGGACATTCACACCTTCTTGCAGCTGAACACCTCCTCTCCCGCATATGATCATGTGCGGTTTGATATTCGAAAATTTTCTTTCATGTTTTCTAGCAATTATTGATGGACATTCAGACATTCTTGCAGCTGAACCCCTCTGCTCCCGCTTCTGATGGTGTATAGTCGGGCTTTCGAGCCTTTTCTTCCCCGGTTTTTACAAATTATGGTTGGACATTCAGACCTTCTTTTAGCCGAAAACCTCCGCTCCCTCTTTTGATCATACATTGTTGGGCATTCGCACCTTTTCTTACCCGCTATTTACAAAAAATGGTCGGCCATTCACACCTTGTAGCCGAACACATTCGCTCCCGCTATTGATTGTGTACAGTCGGGTATTTTAACCAACTACGGTCGGACATTCACACCTTCTTATGGCGGAACACCTCCGCTCCCTCTTTTGATGGTGTATGTTCGGGCATTCGAACCTTTTCTTACCCGCTTTTTACAAACTATGCTCTTACATTCAAACCTTCTTGTAGCCTAACACATCCAGTCC
Source organism: Leuresthes tenuis (assembly GCF_036924035.1). NCBI lineage: Eukaryota > Metazoa > Chordata > Actinopteri > Atheriniformes > Atherinopsidae > Leuresthes > Leuresthes tenuis. Next base: position 28,958,226 of record NW_027325358.1, read on the forward strand.
TGCTTTTGATGATGTATGGTTGGGCATTCGCACCTTTTTTTTTACCCATTTTTGAGGAATTATGGGTGGACATTCACACCTTCTTGCAGCTGAACACCTCCTCTCCCACTTATGATCATGTGCGGTTGGATATTCGAAAATTTTTTTTCATGTTTTCTAGCAATTATTGATGGACATTCAGACCTTCTTGCAGTTGAACACCTCCGCTCCCGCTTTTGATTGTGTATAGTTGGGCTTCTGAGCCTTTTTCTTCCCCGGTTTTTACAAATTATGGTTGGACATTTAGACCTTCTTGCAGCCGAAAACCTCCGTTCCCTCTTTTGATCATACATTGTCGGGCATTCGCACCTTTTCTTACCCGCTTTTTACCAATTATGGTCGGATATTCACACCTTCTTACAGCGGAAAACCTCCGCTCCCTTTTTTGGTCTGGCAATACTACCTTTTCTTACCCGTTTTTGAGTAATTATGGCTGGACATTCACAGCTTCTTGCAGCCGAACACCTCTTCTCCCGCTTTTGATGATGAATGGTCCGGCATTCTTACCTTTTCTAACACATTTTTCAGCAATTATTGTCGGTCATTCACACCTTTCTCATCAGCTTTTTGCAAATTATGATCTGACATTCACACCTACTTGCAGCCGAACACCTCGGCTTCCGCTTTTGATGGTGTATATTTTGGCATTCGAACCTTTTCTTACCCGCTTTTTACCAACTATGGTCGGACATTCACACCTTCTTACAGCGGAACACCTCCGCTCCCTCTTTTGATGGTGTATGTTCTGGCATTCGAACCTTTTCTTACCCACTTTCTACAAACTATGCTCGGACATTCACACCTTCTTGCAGCGAAACACCTCCGCTCCCTCTTTTGATTGTGTATGTACGGGCATTCGAACCTTTTCTTACCCGCCTTTTACAAACTATGGTCGGACATTCAAACCTTCTTGTGGCCGAACACATCCACTTCTGCTTTTGATGATGTATAGTTGGGCATTCACGTCTTTTCTTACCCATTTTTCAGTAATTATTGGTGGACTTTCACACCTTCTTGTAGCCGAACAACTCCGCTTCCGCTATTGATTGTGTACAGTCGGGTTTTTTAACCTTTTCTTACCCGCTTTTTACCAACTATGGCCGGACATTCGCAGCATCTTACAGCGGAACACCTCCGCTCCCTCTTTTGATGGTGTATGTTCGGACATTCGCACCTTGTCTTACCCGCTTTTTATAAAATTTAGTCGAACATTCACACCTTTTTGCAGCCGAACACAGTTTTTTGCAGCCGAATTTGGGCATTCGAACCTTTTCATACCCACTTTTTACCAACTATGGTCGGACATTCACACCGTCTTACAGCGGAACACCTCCGCTCCCTCTTTTGATGGTGTATGTTCGGGCATTCGAACCTTTTCTTACCCGCTTTTTACAAACTATGCTCGGACATTCAAACCTTCTTGTAGCCGAACACATCCACTCCTGCTTTTGATGATGTATGGTTGGGCATTCGAACCTACTTGTTGCCCGCTTTTCATTAATTATGGGTGGACATTCACACCTTGTCGCAGCCAAACACCTCCGCTCCCTGTTTTGATCATGTATGGTTGGACATTCGCACCTTTTCTCACCCGCATTTTGCAAACTATGGTCGGCCATTCACAGCTTCCTCTCCACCATACTTGTATGGTGGGATATTCACACCCACTTGCATCCGAAGACCTCCGCCCCCACTTTTGTTGATATTTAGCCGATCATTCGCACCTTACCCGCTTTTGGCCAACTATGGCCTTCTTGCAGCCAAAAACCTCTGATCTCGCTTTTGATGATGTAAGGTTGGGCATTCAGACCTTGCTTCACCTGCTTTTCATCAAATATAGTCGGACATTCACACCTTCTTGCAGCCGAACACTTCCGCTCCACCTTTTAGTTTTCTATGGGGCATTCACACCTTTTTTTACACCGCATTTTATAAAAACACCACAGGAACACCGTATTGAGGCTTTGTTCTGACCGCTCATTCGGTGTCGCGTTTCTTTCAAGCAATTCTCCTGGTTAGCCCGCACTCGGCTCGCTCCCAGAGCCGTGTTAAAGTCTGCTTCGCATTCACTCTCTTTTCTCAGCAGATTAAAAGAAACTTCCATCCTGCACCGCTGTTTGCTTTTTCACAAGAGCAGAGGAGAGCGCACCGTTCCCAGCGGCACTGCAGTACCGGGTCGATGCTTGGAGTGAACGGAGCAAGCTCCTTTTTCAACTCCTATTGATAAAAATCCATTTAATATGTAGTCCTTGCATAGACATATCACATATTAAACTGATAAGTACAGATACTACACTTGATCTTAGCCAAAAGGCCGAGAAGCGATATCTGTCCACTGGTTCACGTCCGAGGGCCCTTCCTGGCACAATGCGCACTTGTAGCGGTGTTCTTTTTATGGCTATAGTGTCACTTTGCACCTCCGCCCACCCGCTGCACTGAGCACTCTTCAGCCCTTTTAAATGGTATAACTTTACACTACCACACGCTCCAGCGAGCACCATTCAAGCAACAACTTTGCACTCCAGCTTCGAACATCGGCACAAGTAAGGCGACTCTACTCAGAGAAGTCACTCTGCACAGTAACAAGATTTCTTTTGCACAGACAGAAAGGGCTTCATCCGCAAAGGTAAAGCCTGCCAAAAATAGAAACAACTCATTAGTGCTGCTCAACGTTGTACTTTGCAGTAAAAGAAAGAGCAAATCTAAAGTTTCAGGAATCCGAGAATAAGCTTACTTTCATGAGTTCTTCACGATTTCGGATTTTGCTATAAAATGAATTCCTTCACTCAAACTAAATTAAAACTGCTAAACCGCTAATCTGTTACATACAAGGCAGATGTCAAATTCACCGAAATAGGATCTAAGGGTATTTGGCCAATCGAGCTGTAGCAGCTTCGGTAAAAGAGTATAAGTTGAAGAGTTTGTGAATAAAGGTGTGCGCACACATAGTGAGTTGTATGAAAATAGGCAGGGAGCAATGCCGGCTGGGGTATATGTTCTTGTATGTTGTCTGACTGTTTGATTTGAATGTGTTGCGTAAGTGTTCTGTTGAATGTTACATGTTTGGGCTTTGACACGCTTCACTGTGGCTGTTAACTGTGTGGTGTGTCCTGAAATGTTATATGTTTGGGCTGTGTGACATGCTTAATGCTTTTCAGTAGCAACCCACTTATTCATATATAGCAACTGACAACATAAGAAGTCCGGACATACTTTGATAGTAGTTGTAGAAGTATCCTTATTGATAATAGATAAACTAATTCATAGTGATAGAACAGTAGATGAACAGGTGCCTGCACATGTCTCATGAAAATAAAATGGGTGTATGATTGCTGACGGCAGAGCAATACTGCCAAACTTATGAGTTCTTGTGGCAAACTTGATTCAGTGTCTTGACGTGTATACGCTGTTTCGCTGACTTGTCACAAGAAACAAAGTGTGTTTGATAAGATCCGACCATTTTATTACGGGAGGATCAGTATGTATGGATTCTGATGTGACTGATAAACCCATTCGTATCTTAAGCATAATCTAATACGTGAGACAACGCCCTGGCACACAATCAAAAAAAAAAAGAGAGAGAGCGGTTTTGTGTCCCCACAGTCCATAATGTAGAAAAGAGAGAAAAAAGCCTTTCTGATTTGGTGTGTGTGCTCACAGTGCAGAGTGTAGAGAAAAGAGAGAAAAGAAAGCCGTTTTGGTGTCACGGGTGTTGTGACTTACACACACACATTTCTGAATTGAGAAAGGAAATTATTTTAGAGAAAGCACTAGAGTTTAGATCCCACATTTGTTGATAGGCATTCATTTAATTTTTCTTTTAATCAGTTTTAAAGTGAATACTAACTGAGAAATGAAAAAGGTGAAGAGTTTAGAAGCTTGGTTCAAGAGCAAAACTTGGTTTATGATCAGCTGAGTCTCTAAACAGAACAGCAAAGGGCTTCATCGAATATTTAAAAAAGATTCAGATTGTTAGAATATCCAGAATTTATAGGAATGGTGGTGATTACTCTTATTTTCTAGAATGGAAATAACTGCACCATGTCTGTTTTATGAATTTAAGGGGCTAAAAAGTTTTGTTCTCGTTTTTCTATGATTAACCGAATGTATGTGAGAGGCCAAACAGACAGAAGGGTTACGGCCGAGCGCTGGACCTTCCAAAAAAGATGAGACAGGCTGGACCTGTGCCATACTAGTTAAGACCTGCCTGTGGATAACAGGTTCTTTAAACTCTCACACACACAAACTCACACACGTTTGCACACATACACCCATACACACACACATTCTTGAACTTGCTGCAAGATTAAACATTTGCATTAACTGACTCCAGCAACTCTGAGTCTCATTGAGAGACTTTTCTCAACAATTGGGTCCTCAAACCAGATCTCAACGTTTTTTCCGCTTTCCAGGGTCGGAGCTGAAACCGTGCACGGGGGAGTCCAGTACTCCTAATGAAAGACCCCCTGCTGAATTGCGGTAATTAGGGGCCAGTGTCCACTGAAAGGGGGAAAAAGGGACGAGATCGTACTTTTGAATCAATGGCCAGAAGCCATTGGCAGTGCAGGCATCAACAATAATGGTGTTATTTCACCCATTAACACTTAAGGTACCTCATGCAGTGGCTGTGATATGGTTACTTAACAAAATATCTTTACCAGACATCTCTCCTACATAACAGTTCTTCTTTCACAGCCACACCTTGTTGTCACACTGCTACCTACCCCACAGATGGAAAGCCTCATGATTGCATGTCAGAAATAACCATCAGTGTTTTACCCAGGCCAGACTTAACTGATATACGTTATGAAAATGCAGAAATAACTATATTTATTCAACAGGTCAAGCAAAAAACCCTGATGGCACAAATGCTACAGGATTTGCAGTAGTAACAGAAACTGAAGTTTTCTTAAAACAACCACTACCAAAAAATTACTCTGTTCAAGCAGTCGAATTGGTAGCTTTAACTGAAGCTTGTAAATTAAATAACAAAAAGGTTGTTAACGTTTACACTGACAGTCAGTATGCCTTCTCAACTGTACATGTGTTAACACAGCATTGGAAAAACAGGTATGTTGACATCCACAGCTAAATGTATAAACTACAAATATTTTAGCATTATTAGATGTTATTCAATTGCCATCTACAATAGACTCGTATGAATGACCGGAAGGAAAACCATACTGCCAAAGAATTTGTTTAAATATGCTGCAGTATTGAGCCACGCACCATGTCATGTCTCAACAGGAGGGATGGAAGCAATAATGAACAAGGTTTTTACAGCATATGGTTTTACTAATTATTGAATTTTTTTTTTTAGAATAAATAAATGAATAAAGTTTTGTCTAGCAGGTCAAATATGTGCAAAATACATTCCACAGGGCAATCTAAGACCAAAACGAAGATAATTCCCTAAGCCAGTGTATCTTTTTCAACATATTTGTTTGGATTTCATTATTTCATTACTGTGTAGATTTCATTGAACTAAATTAATGTTAAGGGAAACGATTCTGCTCAGTGACAACAGAGGTTTTTACCAAATGGTCTGAAATATTTCCATGTGCACAAGCAGATGCACTCTCAGTAGCAAAATCACGCGTAAAATAACTCATTTCTAGATTTGAAATTCCTGAAAAGATCTTCAGTGATAATTTGACACACTTTGTAAACTATGTCATCTCACTGATGGCAAAGAACTTAAAATAGATCTTAGAAACCACTGTGATATAGAAGGTTTCGCTAACACATTGGAATTGTTTTACTATTTACATATGCATGTGCAGTGAAGAATTGCTTGCTGCTGATAAATGCAAAGAAGAACAGCTTACACATAGATGCTCACATATAGGCTGCTGAATGCAATGAAGACCTGCTTATCCAGTAAAGTTCAATGTCAATGTGTAATATTCAATTAGGATTTGCAAAACAGTGAAGTTAAACAATGAATGGGTCCATAGTCGGTATGAGAAGACTACAGGAATATTTACCTGGGTGTACGTTCAAACAGAGATGAGAAAATTGCGATAAATTATTGTTTGTTTGTTTGTTAGTATGTATATGAATGTTATGTGTATAAACTGTGTTGAGTTGTAGTTACTCAGTAGTGTCTCAGTGAAACAACCGACGGGGGAAGCCTTGCGGTGACAACAAAAGCAGTGTTTTACTGATCAGTCAAGTTGCTCCAGTGTACTCCATACAAACTGGTTGGCTACTGAAGGGATAGAAAATGGGGAATACTTGTTTTAAAGCAAACAAGGAATTAGATGGGAAAAATACATGTTTTAACGGGACCCAGACAATATTATATAGATGTCGCCACTGAAGTAAAGAACATTTACGTGGGATGGTGTGAGGGTCCTCGTTTGGCTGACGTTCGCTGATATGCTCGCCATGCTCAGAACCAAGTTGAGACGCGTAAGACAACCAAAAGGGACAAGTGTGAAAAGGAGCTGCATTTGGCAACCATGACCATGTATTACGCAGTTGGTGTAAACAGAGGACGAGGCCGAAGTCGAAGACGTGGACGTGTGGGAGAGGAGGTCGAAATGGGCCACGCCAGAGCTATGATCCGAATATTTGTTTTTACTGTGGCCAGACTGGACACTGGAAGAAGGACTGTCCACAGCTGAAAAGTGATGAAATTGGGCAAAAGACTGACTGAGGGTGGGAGGCAGGTTCTGGACGTCACGCGGCAGCGGAGCCTCCACTAATGGGTGATAGCACAAACACACTCACACATTTTTCCTGCTCTGTGTAGTGAAGCAACGCTTGCCGACTGTGATTCACGTAGTAAAGTTTTGCATGCTATTTCCGTCCTAGAGCAAAGATATTTCTCTCAGAATATAGGAACTTATGTTCATCAGTAGTGACGTCAGGGGAGTTTGATTGTCCTCCAAAGTTAAGTGGAAACCACGTTTACTGTATGTCTGCATCAGGCCAGGTTGTGAAGGAGAAAATGACAATGCCCATTGCGTGTTGTCACTGAGCTCTCCTTCAAACACTCATTTTTGTTATCAGAGTTGTGTCCCATTAACCTGATGGGCTGTGATCTCATGTGTAAATTAGGCATTATTTTAACTTCTACACCAGAGGGTGTTAAGGTTATGTTACAGCCTGACAAAGTTTTCACAGCAGTGCAGTTTGATTCATCGGCACTTACATATGCTTATGAGTGGAAACTTCCCAGCTCTCCTTTTTCACAACAACTAGTGGAAGAAGCAAAAGCGTTAGTTTCACCCCTTTCTGATTTCATGCAACCTACTGATTTGCACTGCACATCACACATTTCTTTGGGGCCTGACAATGACTATGAGAAGAAGTGAAAAAATATGTGCGCCTACTTTATTGGCTGTGTCGCTCACTCCAGAGCACTTCGATTTTTTTAATGTTTGTGGTACTCGCCCTCACATTTCCTTGGCCAAACGTACACACTGGCAGTGACAAGGTGTGGGAGAGTTTGTTGCTACATGTCAGAAAGAAATGGAGTGGACTGTTTCACCTGCTGATCCAAATTTGATGTTTTCTGAACGATTGTCAGCATACAAAAAAACATTTTTGAGTACAATGCATTGTCAAAGAACTGTGGACTTAATTCCTACCACAGAATCACATTTTGAAGCATGTTTTTTATCTGAAACAGATTTGTCTTCGATACCCATGTTGGCTGAAGTGCCCAATGATCTTTGGGCTAAGAGCAAATATGATGTGGGGTTGATAAAAGGCTGTGAACCAGTAATTGTCACCCCTAAATCAGACTTTTGTCCATGTAAAAAACAATACCTTTTTAAGCCTGAAGCAATTAAAGGGATTAAACCTGTTTTTCAATCTTTTCAGAAAACAGGCGTTATTGTTCCTTTTGAAAATTCACCTGTGCTTACTCCATTGTTTCCTGTTAAAAAGATTAAAGATGCTGGCCAGCCAGATGAATGGCGTTTTGTACAGGACCTCCAAGCGGTGAATGCTGCAGTTCAGCCACATGCTCCTACTGTGCCCAACCCACACACTATTTTGTCTCAAATTACATCAGATGCACAGTTTTTCTCAGTGGTTGACTTGTCGCCAGTGCACCCTGATAGCCCATTTTGGTTTGCTTTTTAGTTTGAAGGGAGATCTTGGACTTTTACCCGGTTATGCCAGGGGTACTGTGAAAGTCCCACTATTTACAATGCTGCCCTCAAAGCTAGTCTGGATTAACTTCAATCAACCACAGGCTCTGCTCTTTTGCAGTATGTGGATGACATCCTTTTATGTAGTCCATCTAAACAACAGTGTGAAAAAGACCAAATGACTCAAATAACTTTCTTGCTTTCAAAATTTTTCCTCTAGTGACGCTGACTTAGAGAGGGATGAAGATAATCATGTTTAATTGTTCATGTTTTGATTGTTTATCATTGGACCCTTTATTAATATGATGCCTCCATTTTAAACTCACGTTGTGTGCAAATGCAGGCTGATGTTTTACAGATAAAGTTATTATTTTCCTTGTTTCTTTTGGGTTGATTAATATAATGGTATTATTATAATCAAAAGGGAGGAATGTAATGGAAAATAATTCTTATATGCATTGTATTGAGTGTTACTGTGTATAACCTGCAAATGACCGAGCTGCAAGGTACCACCCTGCCCTGTTTTCTTAAATTCCTCTTTACAATGGTGGGCTTGTTATAATGAGATAGCTGCACTTTAGGGGGGACAGGGTTAGGCTGGTATTTACGAGTGTGTCTGGGTAACCTCAACTGATGGTTGGGGAGGAAAGTTAGAAGAACAATCAATTATACCCAAAAACAGATGACGTGATGAGCGGGCAATATAACTGTGTGTTTTTGCTTCAGTGGTCAGAGCAACTCTGTATTCTGTACTGTGTTGTTCTCTCTTGCAAGATATTATTATTAAAGCCTCTTATCTCCTCACAAGAAAATAACTGACTCCCCAAATGCAAGTGTCAGGACAAATGATCAAACTTCTCCAAGCTTCAGTCTGCAGAGAAGTACAAGACAGGGTTGCTCACTTTCTCCCTCACTTTTTGCTATTTTCATCAAACCTTAAGCAGCTGCTATCAGACAAGATAGAAATATTAAAGACAACCAACCCCAAAATATTGAGAATAAAATAAGTCTTTATGCTGATGATGTATTACTTTTCCTTCAGAACTCACAGACGTCTCTCACTCACACGATCACACTCATAAATAAATTCTCAGCACTTTCTGACTGTAGGGTCCAGAATATACCTGCGATCACTTTACAGTCAGGAAATATTAGATATTTAGGCATAAACATTTCCTCCAGGCTCTCAGAGCTAACAAAGCTAATTTATGTGCAATTATTAAAGACAGTAGAGGACAATCTCTCTCGTTGGAAGTCCTTACCTATATCACTTATGGGGAGAGTTACAACCATTAAAATGATGATACTACCAAAAGTTAACTATTTGTTCTCAATGATCCCCATAAAACCAACCTGCTACTTGGTTTAAGTCACTAGATTCATGCATCTCCAAATTTCTGTGGAAAAACAAACCACCACGTATTAGTTTAAAAACCCTACAGAAGACCAAGGACAGTGGTGGATTAGATTTACCTAATTTTCAGCACTATTCCTTAGCCAATAGGTTACGGTATATATCAAAATGGTTTAAACCTAGCCCAATAGATGAACATGGATAAATATAGAACAAGCATTGTGTGATAATCTGGAAATCTCTGACCTGCCACTTATTAGTCAAAACGTAAAAAATCACAAATGTTTCAAAAGCATTAACATCAGCACCTCTCTGACAGCCTGGTGGGAATTTCTTAAAATAACAAAGTCTTCACTTGTCCCGTGTAAGCTTACACCCATCTGGAACAATCCTGACATCCTGCAAAACAAAAAAATGCTAAACTTTACTCTGTGGAAGATCAAAGGAATCAAACATCTGGAACATATAATCCAAAATGGACATTTTATTTCATTTGATGAGCTCATATCACAACATGAGATAGGAAGCAATAAATTCCTAGAATATCAACAACTTAAGTCTATAATAACAAAGAAATATATCCTCCACCAACCAGACTTACAACTCCCGATTAGGGTAGCAGAATTTCTAAGCATCTGCACCCCAAAACTACTATCAAAAATATATAAATTATTGTCTAAGATAGATGACACAATGTCTCTACCGTCCTCAAAATGGGAGGCAGATTTATCCATCAGTTCTAGTCATAGCTTCTGGCCACAAATATGTTTGAACACCTTCAGAATGACTCAAAATCCTAATTTACAGCTCATACAATACAAAATTCTTCATAGAACACACTATACAGCTTAAAGGATGTTCAGGATGGGTCTAACACACTCAAACATCTGCTCACATTGCACAGATAACACATCTGATGATTATGCACACGCTTTGTGGTTTTGTGCGCCTGTCCAGAAGTTCTGGCTTGAAGTCTGTGCGGACCTATCAACATGGCTAAAGTGTAGCATTCCTGCATGCCCCACACTGTGCATACTGGGTGACTTAGACAACATCAACGTGGAATTTAGCTTAGCACACATGATCCTCACAGTGTTATGTATAGCAAAGAAAACTATTCTCATGAACTGGAAAGCGAAGAACAATCTGTGTATTAACCAGTTTAGAAATCGCTCTGGGCGGTTGAGTGTGTGCTGGGGGGGGCTGTGTGGCTTCGGGCGTCTGGTGGTCTCTCGGATCGTGGGGACCGGTTTGGTCATTGCTAGGGGGCACTGTGTGTCAGGCTTGGAGGGCAGTTTTGGGGGCTTGCGGGTTGGGCTGTCTTGCGGTGTGGGGCGGGGTCCCTTAGGGGCCTTGGGGTGGTGGCTGCTGGCTCTGTACCGGGTGACCGGGCCGCTCTGGCGTGGGTGGTGGAGCTGGGCCTTGACCTGGTGGCTTGCCGCTGCCTTGTGCCCGGGGCGGGGCCCTGCCTGTGCCTGGGGGGTCTGGGTTGCCCTGGACATGCCACAGTATGCGTGGGTTGGTGCAGGTCCTGGTGCCGGGCTTGTTGCTCTGGGAACTCCAAGGTGTCCGCAGGTGGTTGTTTTTTTTAGGGTGTTGGGGCGTGCGGTGAGGGGGAGGGGGTCTGTGTGGGGGTGTGCTTTTCCCCTGTTGGGAGGGGCCTGGGGGGGCCTGGGTGATGGTGGGTCTCAGGCCCGGGCTGCTGCGACTGGTGTGACCGGGTGATTTGTTTGTTTGTTTGTTTGATTTTTGTTGTTGTTTGTTTGTTTTTGTAGAGGTCCTCCGGGGTGGGGTTGGGTTGAGTGGTGTGGGGCGGGATTGGTTCCTTCTGGGGGTACAGTAGCTCCCGGAATATGGTGACTGCAGGCCCCGAGCCTGATGGACATCAGGCCCTCCTGCCCTGTGTTGGGTCCCAGGTAGCGGGGATGCCTATTGCAGCCAGTCTCTGTAAACATAAACAATAAACATTTAAAAAACTTCCCTTGGCAAAGCAAATCTGTTTGGCATAAAGGTATTCAGACTACAAGAATAAGCTTATTTTCACGAGTTCTACACAATTTCGGATTTTGATATAAAATTAATTCCTTCACTCAAACCAAGTTAAAACTGCTTTGTCCTTCATATTTATCCATGTCTAAATAGCTTTAAACAAAAAAGAACGTTGTACTTTGCAGGATAGGAAAGAACAACACTAAACCTTTTCAGGAATCCGAGAATAAGCGTCGTTTGACGAGTTCTACACAATATCGGATTTTGATATAAAATGAATTCCTTCACTCAAAACAAGTTAAAACTGCTTTGTACTTCATATTTATCCATGTCTAAATAGCTTTAAACAAAAACAAACGTAGTACTTTTCAGGATAGGAAACAACAACACTAAATTTTTTCAGGAATTCAAGAATAAGCTTCTTTTCACGAGTTCTACACAATTCCGGATTTTGATATAAAATTAATTCCTTCACTCAAACCAAGTTAAAACTGCTTTGTCCTTCATATTTATCCATGTCTAAATAGCTTTAAACAAAAAAGAACGTTGTACTTTGCAGGATAGGAAAGAACAACACTAAACCTTTAGGAATCCGAGAATAAGCTTATTTTCACGAGTTCTACACAATTTCAGATTTTGTTATAAAATGAATTCCTTCACTCAAACCAAGTTAAAACTGCTTTGTCCTTCATATTTTTGCATGTCTAAATAGGTTTCAGGCATAAAATTCTTCATATTACCCTGTATGTGAAAGAAGCATACTTGTGATGGAGCAATACACTCCTTTTGGGTAACCTAAACTGATGGTTGGGGAGGAAAGTTAGAAGAACAATCAACTATCAACCAAAGACAGATGACGTGATGAGCGGGCAATATAACTGTGTGTTTTTACTTCAGTGGTCATAGCAACTCTGTATTCTGTACTGTGTTGTTCTCTCTTTCAAGATATTATTATTAAAGCCTCTTATCTCCTCAGAAGAAAATAACTGACTCTGTGCGTTACTAAATTTCCACCACAATTTTGGCGTCACGAACAGGATCCCTCGACTGGTGTCTCTGGACCGGATCGCAGTGCATGGCCAGCCTGGACTGAAGTAGCTGTTCCAGCCTCATACCTCCAAGGCCTTTTCTGAGAGAGAGGACTGGCAGGTCCTTTTCCTGAATACCAGCGCTGGGATCATTTTTGAAATATGATAGTCTGAGACGATAGGACTGCTTTTTAGTTTTTATTTGAATAAAAGAGGGTTTCCCGGTTGTGTCATTAGTGAGACAGAGATTTCACGGGTAAGTGAAACTTTTGAAGCAGTCCGAAGAAGTGTGAAGTACTCCGAAGAAGTGTGAGTACAGATTAAGGTCCTCATTGGAGACGTCCTTTGAGTGAAGGAATATATTTCCCCATTCCAAGTCTGAGAATGGGAAACAGTAGGTCTCAGACTTTTGACCCTACCGGGGGACCTGAGCATGATGAAATGAAAAAGACATATGGTCCAGAGGTTTTCCACCTGAAGGTTCTTTTAGTATGTTAGAAATAAGAAAATTAGAAGAAAAGTTTTGCAAATATGAGAAAGAGATGAAGCAAAAAAAAGAAAATTAAGTTTAAATAAGAAGTAAGAAAGGTATAGAATTTTGGAAAAAATAAAGTGTATTAAGAGAAAGAAAGGAAAATGTTAAACAAATGCCATGACGGAATGATGATAATAATTTAGTATTAGCTGTGCCGGATCCAGACCTGGACTCCTGCCCTCCACGACGCCTGCAACAACAACAGCCAGCCCTGCCACAAGCCTCTGGCTCTCGGGAAGAAGGGACTTCTTCCATCCTCCCTCGGGAAGAAATTGAGGTCTGATGATGAGGAAAAGGAAGACGTTTGGTTCTCCAGCGTACCTGCCCAAGAACTTTTAACGCAAGTGACAAAAATCCTTTACCCACAATCTGGACTTCAGAGATCTAAACGTGAGAAAAAACAAAACCAGATTCAAACCATGCCTATGGTTAAAGTTGCAGTTCCCACTGGACCATTACTGGTTTATCGACCCTGGACTGAGACTGACATCATGGAAGCATAACAATGCTTACCAGATCCAGAGATTTCTGGACCCCATTTTGCTGACGAGTTGCGAGATTTCTGCGCACAATTCTGCCTGACTGGGGTTGAATTGCGTCGCATATTGGCAAAAAAGTTCAAACCGACCGACCTCGGCAAAATAGAGGCCAGTATGCTACAACTGGATTTGCGACCTACCAACAGTGAACGAGGACATAATGATAACGCTCAATATGAAGCAGCCATCCAAAGACAAGCCATCACCACTCAATTTCCAACCAAAATCAATATGTCCCACATTTACACCTGCAAACAGAAACCTGGTGAAGGGACTGATGATTTTGTACACCGCATCCTTGAGAAAGTCAGCAAGCACAGCGGTCATCAGAGACCAAGGGATTTGGGTAATGAATCAGGACCATGGGAGAGTATTGCATGCAATGGAATGTCCGACCATAGTTGGTAAAAAGCGGGTAAGAAAAGGTTAAAATACCCGACTGTACACAATCAATAGTGGGAGCGTATGTGTTCGGCTACAAGAAGGTGTGAAAGTCCGACCATGGTTTGTAAAAAGCGGGTAAGACAAGGTGCGAATGCCTGACAATGTATGATCAAAAGAGGGAGCGGAGGTGTTCGGCTGCAAGGTCTGAATTTCCAACCATAATTTGTAAACACCGTTGAAGAAAAGCCTCGAAAGCCCGACTATACACCATCAAAAGCGGGAGCAGAGGTGTTCAGCTGCACACAATCAGGTTTTTGCAAATTATGATCTGACATTCACACATGCTTTTGATGATGTATGGTTGGGCATTCGCACCTTTTTTTACCCATTTTTCAGGAATTATGGGTGGACATTCACACCTTCTTGCAGCTGAACACCTCCTCTCCCGCATATGATCATGTGCGGTTTGATATTCGAAAATTTTCTTTCATGTTTTCTAGCAATTATTGATGGACATTCAGACATTCTTGCAGCTGAACCCCTCTGCTCCCGCTTCTGATGGTGTATAGTCGGGCTTTCGAGCCTTTTCTTCCCCGGTTTTTACAAATTATGGTTGGACATTCAGACCTTCTTTTAGCCGAAAACCTCCGCTCCCTCTTTTGATCATACATTGTTGGGCATTCGCACCTTTTCTTACCCGCTATTTACAAAAAATGGTCGGCCATTCACACCTTGTAGCCGAACACATTCGCTCCCGCTATTGATTGTGTACAGTCGGGTATTTTAACCAACTACGGTCGGACATTCACACCTTCTTATGGCGGAACACCTCCGCTCCCTCTTTTGATGGTGTATGTTCGGGCATTCGAACCTTTTCTTACCCGCTTTTTACAAACTATGCTCTTACATTCAAACCTTCTTGTAGCCTAACACATCCAGTCCTGCTTTTGATGATGTATGGTTGGGCATTCGCACCTTTTTTTTTACCCATTTTTGAGGAATTATGGGTGGACATTCACACCTTCTTGCAGCTGAACACCTCCTCTCCCACTTATGATCATGTGCGGTTGGATATTCGAAAATTTTTTTTCATGTTTTCTAGCAATTATTGATGGACATTCAGACCTTCTTGCAGTTGAACACCTCCGCTCCCGCTTTTGATTGTGTATAGTTGGGCTTCTGAGCCTTTTTCTTCCCCGGTTTTTACAAATTATGGTTGGACATTTAGACCTTCTTGCAGCCGAAAACCTCCGTTCCCTCTTTTGATCATACATTGTCGGGCATTCGCACCTTTTCTTACCCGCTTTTTACCAATTATGGTCGGATATTCACACCTTCTTACAGCGGAAAACCTCCGCTCCCTTTTTTGGTCTGGCAATACTACCTTTTCTTACCCGTTTTTGAGTAATTATGGCTGGACATTCACAGCTTCTTGCAGCCGAACACCTCTTCTCCCGCTTTTGATGATGAATGGTCCGGCATTCTTACCTTTTCTAACACATTTTTCAGCAATTATTGTCGGTCATTCACACCTTTCTCATCAGCTTTTTGCAAATTATGATCTGACATTCACACCTACTTGCAGCCGAACACCTCGGCTTCCGCTTTTGATGGTGTATATTTTGGCATTCGAACCTTTTCTTACCCGCTTTTTACCAACTATGGTCGGACATTCACACCTTCTTACAGCGGAACACCTCCGCTCCCTCTTTTGATGGTGTATGTTCTGGCATTCGAACCTTTTCTTACCCACTTTCTACAAACTATGCTCGGACATTCACACCTTCTTGCAGCGAAACACCTCCGCTCCCTCTTTTGATTGTGTATGTACGGGCATTCGAACCTTTTCTTACCCGCCTTTTACAAACTATGGTCGGACATTCAAACCTTCTTGTGGCCGAACACATCCACTTCTGCTTTTGATGATGTATAGTTGGGCATTCACGTCTTTTCTTACCCATTTTTCAGTAATTATTGGTGGACTTTCACACCTTCTTGTAGCCGAACAACTCCGCTTCCGCTATTGATTGTGTACAGTCGGGTTTTTTAACCTTTTCTTACCCGCTTTTTACCAACTATGGCCGGACATTCGCAGCATCTTACAGCGGAACACCTCCGCTCCCTCTTTTGATGGTGTATGTTCGGACATTCGCACCTTGTCTTACCCGCTTTTTATAAAATTTAGTCGAACATTCACACCTTTTTGCAGCCGAACACAGTTTTTTGCAGCCGAATTTGGGCATTCGAACCTTTTCATACCCACTTTTTACCAACTATGGTCGGACATTCACACCGTCTTACAGCGGAACACCTCCGCTCCCTCTTTTGATGGTGTATGTTCGGGCATTCGAACCTTTTCTTACCCGCTTTTTACAAACTATGCTCGGACATTCAAACCTTCTTGTAGCCGAACACATCCACTCCTGCTTTTGATGATGTATGGTTGGGCATTCGAACCTACTTGTTGCCCGCTTTTCATTAATTATGGGTGGACATTCACACCTTGTCGCAGCCAAACACCTCCGCTCCCTGTTTTGATCATGTATGGTTGGACATTCGCACCTTTTCTCACCCGCATTTTGCAAACTATGGTCGGCCATTCACAGCTTCCTCTCCACCATACTTGTATGGTGGGATATTCACACCCACTTGCATCCGAAGACCTCCGCCCCCACTTTTGTTGATATTTAGCCGATCATTCGCACCTTACCCGCTTTTGGCCAACTATGGCCTTCTTGCAGCCAAAAACCTCTGATCTCGCTTTTGATGATGTAAGGTTGGGCATTCAGACCTTGCTTCACCTGCTTTTCATCAAATATAGTCGGACATTCACACCTTCTTGCAGCCGAACACTTCCGCTCCACCTTTTAGTTTTCTATGGGGCATTCACACCTTTTTTTACACCGCATTTTATAAAAACACCACAGGAACACCGTATTGAGGCTTTGTTCTGACCGCTCATTCGGTGTCGCGTTTCTTTCAAGCAATTCTCCTGGTTAGCCCGCACTCGGCTCGCTCCCAGAGCCGTGTTAAAGTCTGCTTCGCATTCACTCTCTTTTCTCAGCAGATTAAAAGAAACTTCCATCCTGCACCGCTGTTTGCTTTTTCACAAGAGCAGAGGAGAGCGCACCGTTCCCAGCGGCACTGCAGTACCGGGTCGATGCTTGGAGTGAACGGAGCAAGCTCCTTTTTCAACTCCTATTGATAAAAATCCATTTAATATGTAGTCCTTGCATAGACATATCACATATTAAACTGATAAGTACAGATACTACACTTGATCTTAGCCAAAAGGCCGAGAAGCGATATCTGTCCACTGGTTCACGTCCGAGGGCCCTTCCTGGCACAATGCGCACTTGTAGCGGTGTTCTTTTTATGGCTATAGTGTCACTTTGCACCTCCGCCCACCCGCTGCACTGAGCACTCTTCAGCCCTTTTAAATGGTATAACTTTACACTACCACACGCTCCAGCGAGCACCATTCAAGCAACAACTTTGCACTCCAGCTTCGAACATCGGCACAAGTAAGGCGACTCTACTCAGAGAAGTCACTCTGCACAGTAACAAGATTTCTTTTGCACAGACAGAAAGGGCTTCATCCGCAAAGGTAAAGCCTGCCAAAAATAGAAACAACTCATTAGTGCTGCTCAACGTTGTACTTTGCAGTAAAAGAAAGAGCAAATCTAAAGTTTCAGGAATCCGAGAATAAGCTTACTTTCATGAGTTCTTCACGATTTCGGATTTTGCTATAAAATGAATTCCTTCACTCAAACTAAATTAAAACTGCTAAACCGCTAATCTGTTACATACAAGGCAGATGTCAAATTCACCGAAATAGGATCTAAGGGTATTTGGCCAATCGAGCTGTAGCAGCTTCGGTAAAAGAGTATAAGTTGAAGAGTTTGTGAATAAAGGTGTGCGCACACATAGTGAGTTGTATGAAAATAGGCAGGGAGCAATGCCGGCTGGGGTATATGTTCTTGTATGTTGTCTGACTGTTTGATTTGAATGTGTTGCGTAAGTGTTCTGTTGAATGTTACATGTTTGGGCTTTGACACGCTTCACTGTGGCTGTTAACTGTGTGGTGTGTCCTGAAATGTTATATGTTTGGGCTGTGTGACATGCTTAATGCTTTTCAGTAGCAACCCACTTATTCATATATAGCAACTGACAACATAAGAAGTCCGGACATACTTTGATAGTAGTTGTAGAAGTATCCTTATTGATAATAGATAAACTAATTCATAGTGATAGAACAGTAGATGAACAGGTGCCTGCACATGTCTCATGAAAATAAAATGGGTGTATGATTGCTGACGGCAGAGCAATACTGCCAAACTTATGAGTTCTTGTGGCAAACTTGATTCAGTGTCTTGACGTGTATACGCTGTTTCGCTGACTTGTCACAAGAAACAAAGTGTGTTTGATAAGATCCGACCATTTTATTACGGGAGGATCAGTATGTATGGATTCTGATGTGACTGATAAACCCATTCGTATCTTAAGCATAATCTAATACGTGAGACAACGCCCTGGCACACAATCAAAAAAAAAAAGAGAGAGAGCGGTTTTGTGTCCCCACAGTCCATAATGTAGAAAAGAGAGAAAAAAGCCTTTCTGATTTGGTGTGTGTGCTCACAGTGCAGAGTGTAGAGAAAAGAGAGAAAAGAAAGCCGTTTTGGTGTCACGGGTGTTGTGACTTACACACACACATTTCTGAATTGAGAAAGGAAATTATTTTAGAGAAAGCACTAGAGTTTAGATCCCACATTTGTTGATAGGCATTCATTTAATTTTTCTTTTAATCAGTTTTAAAGTGAATACTAACTGAGAAATGAAAAAGGTGAAGAGTTTAGAAGCTTGGTTCAAGAGCAAAACTTGGTTTATGATCAGCTGAGTCTCTAAACAGAACAGCAAAGGGCTTCATCGAATATTTAAAAAAGATTCAGATTGTTAGAATATCCAGAATTTATAGGAATGGTGGTGATTACTCTTATTTTCTAGAATGGAAATAACTGCACCATGTCTGTTTTATGAATTTAAGGGGCTAAAAAGTTTTGTTCTCGTTTTTCTATGATTAACCGAATGTATGTGAGAGGCCAAACAGACAGAAGGGTTACGGCCGAGCGCTGGACCTTCCAAAAAAGATGAGACAGGCTGGACCTGTGCCATACTAGTTAAGACCTGCCTGTGGATAACAGGTTCTTTAAACTCTCACACACACAAACTCACACACGTTTGCACACATACACCCATACACACACACATTCTTGAACTTGCTGCAAGATTAAACATTTGCATTAACTGACTCCAGCAACTCTGAGTCTCATTGAGAGACTTTTCTCAACAATTGGGTCCTCAAACCAGATCTCAACGTTTTTTCCGCTTTCCAGGGTCGGAGCTGAAACCGTGCACGGGGGAGTCCAGTACTCCTAATGAAAGACCCCCTGCTGAATTGCGGTAATTAGGGGCCAGTGTCCACTGAAAGGGGGAAAAAGGGACGAGATCGTACTTTTGAATCAATGGCCAGAAGCCATTGGCAGTGCAGGCATCAACAATAATGGTGTTATTTCACCCATTAACACTTAAGGTACCTCATGCAGTGGCTGTGATATGGTTACTTAACAAAATATCTTTACCAGACATCTCTCCTACATAACAGTTCTTCTTTCACAGCCACACCTTGTTGTCACACTGCTACCTACCCCACAGATGGAAAGCCTCATGATTGCATGTCAGAAATAACCATCAGTGTTTTACCCAGGCCAGACTTAACTGATATACGTTATGAAAATGCAGAAATAACTATATTTATTCAACAGGTCAAGCAAAAAACCCTGATGGCACAAATGCTACAGGATTTGCAGTAGTAACAGAAACTGAAGTTTTCTTAAAACAACCACTACCAAAAAATTACTCTGTTCAAGCAGTCGAATTGGTAGCTTTAACTGAAGCTTGTAAATTAAATAACAAAAAGGTTGTTAACGTTTACACTGACAGTCAGTATGCCTTCTCAACTGTACATGTGTTAACACAGCATTGGAAAAACAGGTATGTTGACATCCACAGCTAAATGTATAAACTACAAATATTTTAGCATTATTAGATGTTATTCAATTGCCATCTACAATAGACTCGTATGAATGACCGGAAGGAAAACCATACTGCCAAAGAATTTGTTTAAATATGCTGCAGTATTGAGCCACGCACCATGTCATGTCTCAACAGGAGGGATGGAAGCAATAATGAACAAGGTTTTTACAGCATATGGTTTTACTAATTATTGAATTTTTTTTTTTAGAATAAATAAATGAATAAAGTTTTGTCTAGCAGGTCAAATATGTGCAAAATACATTCCACAGGGCAATCTAAGACCAAAACGAAGATAATTCCCTAAGCCAGTGTATCTTTTTCAACATATTTGTTTGGATTTCATTATTTCATTACTGTGTAGATTTCATTGAACTAAATTAATGTTAAGGGAAACGATTCTGCTCAGTGACAACAGAGGTTTTTACCAAATGGTCTGAAATATTTCCATGTGCACAAGCAGATGCACTCTCAGTAGCAAAATCACGCGTAAAATAACTCATTTCTAGATTTGAAATTCCTGAAAAGATCTTCAGTGATAATTTGACACACTTTGTAAACTATGTCATCTCACTGATGGCAAAGAACTTAAAATAGATCTTAGAAACCACTGTGATATAGAAGGTTTCGCTAACACATTGGAATTGTTTTACTATTTACATATGCATGTGCAGTGAAGAATTGCTTGCTGCTGATAAATGCAAAGAAGAACAGCTTACACATAGATGCTCACATATAGGCTGCTGAATGCAATGAAGACCTGCTTATCCAGTAAAGTTCAATGTCAATGTGTAATATTCAATTAGGATTTGCAAAACAGTGAAGTTAAACAATGAATGGGTCCATAGTCGGTATGAGAAGACTACAGGAATATTTACCTGGGTGTACGTTCAAACAGAGATGAGAAAATTGCGATAAATTATTGTTTGTTTGTTTGTTAGTATGTATATGAATGTTATGTGTATAAACTGTGTTGAGTTGTAGTTACTCAGTAGTGTCTCAGTGAAACAACCGACGGGGGAAGCCTTGCGGTGACAACAAAAGCAGTGTTTTACTGATCAGTCAAGTTGCTCCAGTGTACTCCATACAAACTGGTTGGCTACTGAAGGGATAGAAAATGGGGAATACTTGTTTTAAAGCAAACAAGGAATTAGATGGGAAAAATACATGTTTTAACGGGACCCAGACAATATTATATAGATGTCGCCACTGAAGTAAAGAACATTTACGTGGGATGGTGTGAGGGTCCTCGTTTGGCTGACGTTCGCTGATATGCTCGCCATGCTCAGAACCAAGTTGAGACGCGTAAGACAACCAAAAGGGACAAGTGTGAAAAGGAGCTGCATTTGGCAACCATGACCATGTATTACGCAGTTGGTGTAAACAGAGGACGAGGCCGAAGTCGAAGACGTGGACGTGTGGGAGAGGAGGTCGAAATGGGCCACGCCAGAGCTATGATCCGAATATTTGTTTTTACTGTGGCCAGACTGGACACTGGAAGAAGGACTGTCCACAGCTAAAAAGTGATGAAATTGGGCAAAAGGCTGACTGAGGGTGGGAGGCAGGTTCTGGACGTCACGCGGCAGCGGAGCCTCCACTAATGGGTGATAGCACAAACACACTCACACATTTTTCCTGCTCTGTGTAGTGAAGCAACGCTTGCCGACTGTGATTCACGTAGTAAAGTTTTGCATGCTATTTCCGTCCTAGAGCAAAGATATTTCTCTCAGAATATAGGAACTTATGTTCATCAGTAGTGACGTCAGGGGAGTTTGATTGCCCTCCAAAGTTAAGTGGAAACCACGTTTACTGTATGTCTGCATCAGGCCAGGTTGTGAAGGAGAAAATGACAATGCCCATTGCGTGTTGTCACTCCCGATGAGCTCTCCTTCAAACACTCATTTTTGTTATCAGAGTTGTGTCCCATTAACCTGATGGGCTGTGATCTCATGTGTAAATTAGGCATTATTTTAACTTCTACACCAGAGGGTGTTAAGGTTATGTTACAGCCTGACAAAGTTTTCACAGCAGTGCAGTTTGATTCATCGGCACTTACATATGCTTATGAGTGGAAACTTCCCAGCTCTCCTTTTTCACAACAATTAGTGGAAGAAGCAAAAGCGTTAGTTTCACCCCTTTCTGATTTCATGCAACCTACTGATTTGCACTGCACATCACACATTTCTTTGGGGCCTGACAATGACTATGAGAAGAAGTGAAAAAATATGTGCGCCTACTTTATTGGCTGTGTCGCTCACTCCAGAGCACTTCGATTTTTTTAATGTTTGTGGTACTCGCCCTCACATTTCCTTGGCCAAACGTACACACAGGCAGTGACAAGGTGTGGGAGAGTTTGTTGCTACATGTCAGAAAGAAATGGAGTGGACCGTTTCACCTGCTGATCCAAATTTGATGTTTTCTGAACGATTGTCAGCATACAAAAAAAACATTTTTGAGTACAATGCATTGTCAAAGAACTGTGGACTTAATTCCTATCACAGAATCACATTTTGAAGCATGTTTTTTATCTGAAACAGATTTGTCTTCGATACCCATGTTGGCTGAAGTGCCCAATGATCTTTGGGCTAAGAGCAAATATGATGTGGGGTTGATAAAAGGCTGTGAACCAGTAATTGTCACCCCTAAATCAGACTTTTGTCCATGTAAAAAACAATACCCTTTTAAGCCTGAAGCAATTAAAGGGATTAAACCTGTTTTTCAATCTTTTCAGAAAACAGGCGTTATTGTTCCTTTTGAAAATTCACCTGTGCTTACTCCATTGATTCCTGTTAAAAAGATTAAAGATGCTGGCCAGCCAGATGAATGGCGTTTTGTACAGGACCTCCAAGCGGTGAATGCTGCAGTTCAGCCACATGCTCCTACTGTGCCCAACCCACACACTATTTTGTCTCAAATTACATCAGATGCACAGTTTTTCTCAGTGGTTGACTTGTCGCCAGTGCACCCTGATAGCCCATTTTGGTTTGCTTTTTAGTTTGAAGGGAGATCTTGGACTTTTACCCGGTTATGCCAGGGGTACTGTGAAAGTCCCACTATTTACAATGCTGCCCTCAAAGCTAGTCTGGATTAACTTCAATCAACCACAGGCTCTGCTCTTTTGCAGTATGTGGATGACATCCTTTTATGTAGTCCATCTAAACAACAGTGTGAAAAAGACAGTGAATCTGTTGAAACATCTTCATTCTTATGGCCATAATGCCAGCCTTTCTAATTTACAGTTTGTACAGGACGAAGTCACCTTTTTGGGTCATGTGATTTCTAAGGATGGGGGCTCACTTTCTCCTAAACGTGTTGCTGCAGTTCAGATCATTCCTAAACCGGTTACTAAAAAACAGCTTATGTCATTCTTAGGTATAACATCTTACTGCAGGAACTTTATTCCTAACTACTCTTTTCTCGAAGCTCTCTTAGGTGCTCTTATCCATGGTAAAGGCCTCCAGTCAGCTGATCGTGTTCCATGGACTCCTGAGGCTGAATCAGCCTTTAGTCAGCTTAAGCTGGCTCTTCAAACAGCACCAACACTTGGCATTCCAGATCCTCATAAACCTTTCATACAGGCAGTTGATGAGAAGCATGGTTGTATGACATCTGTTCTTATGCAGGAACATGGGGCAGGCAAAGGCCAGTGGCTCATTTCTCAGCAAAACTGGACTCTGTGGCTGCAGGCCTGCCTGGTTGTCTTCGTGTTGTTGCAGCTGCAGAGAAAGCTGTCCTGGCCTCCCAAGATATTGTGGGCTACGCTAATTTGACTGTTTTGGTTCCTCATGCTGTTGCCATTATTCTTCTCGAGCAGAAAACTTCACATCTTTCAACTGCTCGTTGGCTCAGATACACCTCTGTGATATGCCAAATGTCACTGTTAAACGTTGTACTGTTCTGAATCCTGCTACTTTGCTTCCGACTCCTGAGGATGGGGAGCCTCATGACTGTGAAGCTGTTTTGGAACAAGTTTGTACACCCCGACCTGATCTTTTAGAGACTCCTCTTCCAAACTCTGACATGAAAAAATATGTGCGCCTACTTTATTGACTCCAGAGCACTTCGATTTTTCTAATATTTGTGGTACTCGACCTCACATTTCCTTGGCCAAACGTACACACTGGCAGTGACAAGGTGTGGGAGAGTTTGTTGCTACATGTCAGAAAGAAATGGAGTGGACTGTTTCACCTGCTGATCCAAATTTGATGTTTTCTGAACGATTGTCAGCATACAAAAAAACATTTTTGAGTACAATGCATTGTCAAAGAACTGTGGACTTAATTCCTACCACAGAATCACATTTTGAAGCATGTTTTTTATCTGAAACAGATTTGTCTTCGATACCCATGTTGGCTGAAGTGCCCAATGATCTTTGGGCTAAGAGCAAATATGATGTGGGGTTGATAAAAGGCTGTGAACCAGTAATTGTCACCCCTAAATCAGACTTTTGTCCATGTAAAAAACAATACCCTTTTAAGCCTGAAGCAATTAAAGGGATTAAACCTGTTTTTCAATCTTTTCAGAAAACAGGCGTTATTGTTCCTTTTGAAAATTCACCTGTGCTTACTCCATTGTTTCCTGTTAAAAAGATTAAAGATGCTGGCCAGCCAGATGAATGGCGTTTTGTACAGGACCTCCAAGCGGTGAATGCTGCAGTTCAGCCACATGCTCCTACTGTGCCCAACCCACACACTATTTTGTCTCAAATTACATCAGATGCACAGTTTTTCTCAGTGGTTGACTTGTCGCCAGTGCACCCTGATAGCCCATTTTGGTTTGCTTTTTAGTTTGAAGGGAGATCTTGGACTTTTACCCGGTTATGCCAGGGGTACTGTGAAAGTCCCACTATTTACAATGCTGCCCTCAAAGCTAGTCTGGATTAACTTCAATCAACCACAGGCTCTGCTCTTTTGCAGTATGTGGATGACATCCTTTTATGTAGTCCATCTAAACAACAGTGTGAAAAAGACCAAATGACTCAAATAACTTTCTTGCTTTCAAAATTTTTCCTCTAGTGACGCTGACTTAGAGAGGGATGAAGATAATCATGTTTAATTGTTCATGTTTTGATTGTTTATCATTGGAGCCTTTATTACTATGATGCCTGCATTTTAAACTCACGTTGTGTGCAAATGCAGGCTGATGTTTTACAGATAAAGTTATTATTTTCCTTGTTTCTTTTGGGTTGATTAATATAATGGTATTATTATAATCAAAAGGGAGGAATGTAATGGAAAATAATTCTTATATGCATTGTATTGAGTGTTACTGTGTATAACCTGCAAATGACCGAGCTGCAAGGTACCACCCTGCCCTGTTTTCTTAAATTCCTCTTTACAATGGTGGGCTTGTTATAATGAGATAGCTGCACTTTAGGGGGGACAGGGTTAGGCTGGTATTTACGAGTGTGTCTGGGTAACCTCAACTGATGGTTGGGGAGGAAAGTTAGAAGAACAATCAATTATACCCAAAAACAGATGACGTGATGAGCGGGCAATATAACTGTGTGTTTTTGCTTCAGTGGTCAGAGCAACTCTGTATTCTGTACTGTGTTGTTCTCTCTTGCAAGATATTATTATTAAAGCCTCTTATCTCCTCACAAGAAAATAACTGACTCCCCAAATGCAAGTGTCAGGACAAATGATCAAACTTCTCCAAGCTTCAGTCTGCAGAGAAGTACAAGACAGGGTTGCTCACTTTCTCCCTCACTTTTTGCTATTTTCATCAAACCTTAAGCAGCTGCTATCAGACAAGATAGAAATATTAAAGACAACCAACCCCAAAATATTGAGCATAAAATAAGTCTTTATGCTGATGATGTATTACTTTTCCTTCAGAACTCACAGACGTCTCTCACTCACACGATCACACTCATAAATAAATTCTCAGCACTTTCTGACTACTCTATCAATTGGTCTAAGACCACAGTTCTGCCCATTAACTGTAGGGTCCAGAATATACCTGCGATCACTTTACAGTCAGGAAATATTAGATATTTAGGCATAAACATTTCCTCCAGGCTCTCAGAGCTAACAAAGCTAATTTATGTGCAATTATTAAAGACAGTAGAGGACAATCTCTCTCGTTGCAAGTCCTTACCTATATCAATTATGGGGAGAGTTACAACCATTAAAATGATGATACTACCAAAAGTTAACTATTTGTTCTCAATGATCCCCATAAAACCAACCTGCTACTTGGTTTAAGTCACTAGATTCATGCATCTCCAAATTTCTGTGGAAAAACAAACCACCACGTATTAGTTTAAAAACCCTACAGAAGACCAAGGACAGTGGTGGATTAGATTTACCTAATTTTCAGCACTATTCCTTAGCCAATAGGTTACGGTATATATCAAAATGGTTTAAACCTAACCCAATAGATGAACATGGATAAATATAGAACAAGCATTGCGTGATAATCTGGAAATCTCTGACCTGCCACTTATTAGTCAAAACGTAAAAAATCACAAATGTTTCAAAAGCATTAACATCAGCACCTCTCTGACAGCCTGGTGGGAATTTCTTAAAATAACAAAGTCTTCACTTGTCCCGTGTAAGCTTACACCCATCTGGAACAATCCTGACATCCTGCAAAACAAAAAAATGCTAAACTTTACTCTGTGGAAGATCAAAGGAATCAAACATCTGGAACATATAATCCAAAATGGACATTTTATTTCATTTGATGAGCTCATATCACAACATGAGATAGGCAGCAATAAATTCCTAGAATATCAACAACTTAAGTCTATAATAACAAAGAAATATATCCTCCACCAACCAGACTTACAACTCCCGATTAGGGTAGCAGAATTTCTAAGCATCTGCACCCCAAAACTACTATCAAAAATATATAAATTATTGTCTAAGATAGATGACACAATGTCTCTACCGTCCTCAAAATGGGAGGCAGATTTATCCATCAGTTCTAGTCATAGCTTCTGGCCACAAATATGTTTGAACACCTTCAGAATGACTCAAAATCCTAATTTACAGCTCATACAATACAAAATTCTTCATAGAACACACTATACAGGACAAAGGATGTTCAGGATGGGTCTAACACACTCAAACATCTGCTCACATTGCACAGATAACACATCTGATGATTATGCACACGCTTTGTGGTTTTGTGCGCCTGTCCAGAAGTTCTGGCTTGAAGTCTGTGCGGACCTATCAACATGGCTAAAGTGTAGCATTCCTGCATGCCCCACACTGTGCATACTGGGTGACTTAGACAACATCAACGTGGAATTTAGCTTAGCACACATGATCCTCACAGTGTTATGTATAGCAAAGAAAACTATTCTCATGAACTGGAAAGCGAAGAACAATCTGTGTATTAACCAGTTTAAAAATCGCTCTGGGCGGTTGGGTATGTGCTGGGGGGGGCTGTGTGGCTTCGGGCGTCTGGTGGTCTCTCGGGTCGTGGGGACCGGGTTGGTCATTGCTAGGGGGGACTGTGTGTCGGGCTTGGAGGGCAGTTTTGGGGGCTTGCGGGTTGGGCTGTCTTGCGGTGTGGGGCGGGGTCCCTTAGGGGCCTTGGGGTGGTGGCTGCTGGCTCTGTACCGGGTGACCGGGCCGCTCTGGCGTGGGTGGTGGAGCTGGGCCTTGACCTGGTGGCTTGCCGCTGCCCTGTGCCCGGGGCGGGGCCCTGCCTGTGCCTGGGGGGTCTGGGTTGCCCTGGACATGCCACAGTATGCGTGGGTTGGTGCAGGTCCTGGTGCCGGGCTTGTTGCTCTGGGAACTCCAAGGTGTCCGCAGGTGGTTGTTTTTTTTAGGGTGTTGGGGCGTGCGGTGAGGGGGAGGGGATCTGTGTGGGGGTGTGCTTTTCCCCTGTTGGGAGGGGCCTGGGGGGGCCTGGGTGATGGTGGGTCTCAGGCCCGGGCTGCTGCGACTGGTGTGACCGGGTGATTTGTTTGTTTGTTTGTTTGATTTTTGTTGTTGTTTGTTTGTTTTTGTAGAGGTCCTCCGGGGTGGGGTTGGGTTGAGTGGTGTGGGGCGGGATTGGTTCCTTCTGGGGGTACAGTAGCTCCCGGAATATGGTGACTGCAGGCCCTGAGCCTGATGGACATCAGGCCCTCCTGCCCTGTGTTGGGTCCCAGGTAGCGGGGATGCCTATTGCAGCCAGTCTCTGTAAACATAAACAATAAACATTTATAAAACTTCCCTTGGCAAAGCAAATCTGTTTGGCATAAAGGTATTCAGACTACAATTCTGCTGCCAACAACACTAAACCTTTAGGAATCCGAGAATAAGCTTATTTTCACGAGTTCTACACAATTTCGGATTTTGATATAAAATGAATTCCTTCACTCAAACCAAGTTAAAACTGCTTTGTCCTTCATATTTATCCATGTCTAAATAGCTTTAAACAAAAAAGAACGTTGTACTTTTCAGGATAGGAAAGAACAACACTAAACCTTTTCAGGAATCCGAGAATAAGCGTCGTTTGACGAGTTCTACACAATATCGGATTTTGATATAAAATGAATTCCTTCACTCAAACCAAGTTAAAACTGCTTTGTACTTCATATTTATCCATGTCTAAATAGCTTTAAACAAAAACAAACGTAGTACTTTTCAGGATAGGAAACAACAACACTAAATTTTTTCAGGAATCCAAGAATAAGCTTCTTTTCACGAGTTCTACACAATTCCGGATTTTGATATAAAATTAATTCCTTCACTCAAACCAAGTTAAAACTGCTTTGTCCTTCATATTTATCCATGTCTAAATAGCTTTAAACAAAAAAGAACGTTGTACTTTGCAGGATAGGAAAGAACAACACTAAACCTTTAGGAATCCGAGAATAAGCTTATTTTCACGAGTTCTACACAATTTCAGATTTTGTTATAAAATGAATTCCTTCACTCAAACCAAGTTAAAACTGCTTTGTCCTTCATATTTTTGCATGTCTAAATAGGTTTCAGGCATAAAATTCTTCATATTACCCTGTATGTGAAAGAAGCATACTTGTGATGGAGCAATACACTCCTTTGGGGTAACCTAAACTGAAACAGCGCTGGGATCATTTTTGAAATATGATAGTCTGAGACGATAGGACTGCTTTTTAGTTTTTATTTGAATAAAAGAGGGTTTCCCGGTTGTGTCATTAGTGAGACAGAGATTTCATGGGTAAGTGAAACTTTTGAAGCAGTCCGAAGAAGTGTGAAGTACTCCGAAGAAGTGTGAGTACAGATTAAGGTCCTCATTGGAGACGTCCTTTGAGTGAAGGAATATATTTCCCCATTCCAAGTCTGAGAATGGGAAACAGTAGATCTCAGACTTTTGACCCTACCGGGGGACCTGAGCATGATGAAATGAAAAAGACATATGGTCCAGAGGTTTTCCACCTGAAGGTTCTTTTAGTATGTTAGAAATAAGAAAATTAGAAGAAAAGTTTTGCAAATATGAGAAAGAGATGAAGCAAAAAAAAGAAAATTAAGTTTAAATAAGAAGTAAGAAAGGTATAGAATTTTGGAAAAAATAAAGTGTATTAAGAGAAAGAAAGGAAAATGTTAAACAAATGCCATGACGGAATGATGATAATAATTTAGTATTAGCTGTGCCGGATCCAGACCTGGACTCCTGCCCTCCACGACGCCTGCAACAACAACAGCCAGCCCTGCCACAAGCCTCTGGCTCTCGGGAAGAAGGGACTTCTTCCATCCTCCCTCGGGAAGAAATTCCATCATTCTCACAACATCAGTTACATAGGTCTGATGATGAGGAAAAGGAAGACGTTTGGTTCTCCAGCGTACCTGCCCAAGAACTTTTAACGCAAGTGACAAAAATCCTTTACCCACAATCTGGACTTCAGAGATCTAAACGTGAGAAAAAACAAAACCAGATTCAAACCATGCCTATGGTTAAAGTTGCAGTTCCCACTGGACCATTACTGGTTTATCGACCCTGGACTGAGACTGACATCATGGAAGCATAACAATGCTTACCAGATCCAGAGATTTCTGGACCCCATTTTGCTGACGAGTTGCGAGATTTCTGCGCACAATTCTGCCTGACTGGGGTTGAATTGCGTCGCATATTGGCAAAAAAGTTCAAACCGACCGACCTCGGCAAAATAGAGGCCAGTATGCTACAACTGGATTTGCGACCTACCAACAGTGAACGAGGACATAATGATAACGCTCAATATGAAGCAGCCATCCAAAGACTGTGTCAAGCCATCACCACTCAATTTCCAACCAAAATCAATATGTCCCACATTTACACCTGCAAACAGAAACCTGGTGAAGGGACTGATGATTTTGTACACCGCATCCTTGAGAAAGTCAGCAAGCACAGCGGTCATCAGAGACCAAGGGATTTGGGTAATGAATCAGGACCATGGGAGAGTATTGCATGCAATGGAATGTCCGACCATAGTTGGTAAAAAGCGGGTAAGAAAAGGTTAAAATACCCGACTGTACACAATCAATAGTGGGAGCGTATGTGTTCGGCTACAAGAAGGTGTGAAAGTCCGACCATGGTTTGTAAAAAGCGGGTAAGAAAAGGTGCGAATGCCCGACAATGTATGATCAAAAGAGGGAGCGGAGGTTTTCGGCTGCAAGAAGGTCTGAATGTCCAACCATAATTTTTTTAAAAACGGGGAAGAAAATAATCGAAAGCCCGACTATACACCATCAAAAGCGGGAGCGGAGGTGTTCAGCTGCAAGAAGGTCTGAATGTCCATCAATAATTGCTAGAAAACATGAAAGAAAATTTTCGAATATCAAACCGCACATGATCATAAGCGGGAGAGGAGGTGTTCAGCTGCAGGAAGGTTTGAATGTCCACCCATAATTCCTGAAAAATGGGTGAAAAAAAAGGTAAGAATGCCCAACCATACATCATCAAAAGCAGGTGTGAATGTTAGATCATAATTTGCAAAAAGCTGATGAGAAAGGGTGAGAATGCCCGACTATACACCTTCAAATGCAGGAGCGGAGGTGTTCGGCTGTAAGGAGGTGTGAATCTCCGACCATAATTGCTGAAAAATGTGTTAGAAAAGGTAAGAATGCCGGAGCATACATCATCAAAAGCGGGAGAGGTGGTGTTCGGCTGCAAGTAGGTGTGAATGTCCAGCCATAATTACTCACAAACGGGTAAGAAAAGGTAGTATTGCCAGACCATACATGATCAAAACAGGGAGCGGAGGTGGTTCGGCTGAGAGAAGGTGTGAATGTCCGGCTAAAGTTCAAATATATTAACAAAAGCGGGAGGAGAGGTCTTCGGATGAGAGTGGTTGAGAATTTCCAACCATAATCTATAAAATGCGGTGAAAAAAAAGGTGTGATAGAACACTAAAAGGTGGAGCGGAAGTGTTCGGCTGCAAGAAGGTGTGAATGTCCGACTATATTTGGTGAAAAGCAGGTGAAGCAAGGTCTGAATGCCCAACCTTACATCATGAAAAGCGAGATCAGAGGTGTTTGGCTGAGAGAAGGCCACAGTTTGCGATGCAATAATTAAAGGCCTCATGCCAGATGTCGCCACTGAAGTAAAGAACATTTACGTGGGATGGTGTGAGGGTCCTCGTTTGGCTGACGTTCGCCGATATGCTCGCCATGCTCAGAACCAAGTTGAGACGCGTAAGACAACCAAAAGGGACAAGTGTGAAAAGGAGCTGCATTTGGCAGCCATGACCATGTATTACGCAGTTGGTGTAAACAGAGGACGAGGCCGAAGTCGAAGACGTGGACGTGTGGGAGAGGAGGTCGAAATGGGCCAGAGCTATGATCCGAATATTTGTTTTTACTGTGGCCAGACTGGACACTGGAAGAAGGACTGTCCACAGCTGAAAAGTGATGAAATTGGGCAAAAGACTGACTGAGGGTGGGAGGCAGGTTCTGGACGTCACGCGTCAGCGGAGCCTCCACTAATGGGTGATAGCACAAACACACTCACACATTTTTCCTGCTCTGTGTAGTGAAGAAACGCTTGCCGACTGTGATTCACGTAGTAAAGTTTTGCATGCTATTTCCGTCCTAGAGCAAAGATATTTCTCTCAGAATATAGGAACTTATGTTCATCAGTAGTGACGTCAGGGGAGTTTGATTGTCCTCCAAAGTTAAGTTGTGTCCCATTAACCTGATGGGCTGTGATCTCATGTGTAAATTAGGCATTATTTTAACTTCTACACCAGAGGGTGTTAAGGTTATGTTACAGCCTGACAAAGTTTTCACAGCAGTGCAGTTTGATTCATCGGCACTTACATATGCTTATGAGTGGAAACTTCCCAGCTCTCCTTTTTCACAACAACTAGTGGAAGAAGCAAAAGCGTTAGTTTCACCCCTTTCTGATTTCATGCAACCTACTGATTTGCACTGCACATCACACATTTCTTTGGGGCCTGACAATGACTATGAGAAGAAGTGAAAAAATATGTGCGCCTACTTTATTGGCTGTGTCGCTCACTCCAGAGCACTTCGATTTTTTTAATGTTTGTGGTACTCGCCCTCACATTTCCTTGGCCAAACGTACACACAGGCAGTGACAAGGTGTGGGAGAGTTTGTTGCTACATGTCAGAAAGAAATGGAGTGGACCGTTTCACCTGCTGATCCAAATTTGATGTTTTCTGAACGATTGTCAGCATACAAAAAAACATTTTTGAGTACAATGCATTGTCAAAGAACTGTGGACTTAATTCCTACCACAGAATCACATTTTGAAGCATGTTTTTTATCTGAAACAGATTTGTCTTCGATACCCATGTTGGCTGAAGTGCCCAATGATCTTTGGGCTAAGAGCAAATATGATGTGGGGTTGATAAAAGGCTGTGAACCAGTAATTGTCACCCCTAAATCAGACTTTTGTCCATGTAAAAAACAATACCCTTTTAAGCCTGAAGCAATTAAAGGGATTAAACCTGTTTTTCAATCTTTTCAGAAAACAGGCGTTATTGTTCCTTTTGAAAATTCACCTGTGCTTACTCCATTGATTCCTGTTAAAAAGATTAAAGATGCTGGCCAGCCAGATGAATGGCGTTTTGTACAGGACCTCCAAGCGGTGAATGCTGCAGTTCAGCCACATGCTCCTACTGTGCCCAACCCACACACTATTTTGTCTCAAATTACATCAGATGCACAGTTTTTCTCAGTGGTTGACTTGTCGCCAGTGCACCCTGATAGCCCATTTTGGTTTGCTTTTTAGTTTGAAGGGAGATCTTGGACTTTTACCCGGTTATGCCAGGGGTACTGTGAAAGTCCCACTATTTACAATGCTGCCCTCAAAGCTAGTCTGGATTAACTTCAATCAACCACAGGCTCTGCTCTTTTGCAGTATGTGGATGACATCCTTTTATGTAGTCCATCTAAACAACAGTGTGAAAAAGACAGTGAATCTGTTGAAACATCTTCATTCTTATGGCCATAAAGCCAGCCTTTCTAATTTACAGTTTGTACAGGACGAAGTCACCTTTTTGGGTCATGTGATTTCTAAGGATGGGCGCTCACTTTCTCCTAAACGTGTTGCTGCAGTTCAGATCATTCCTAAACCGGTTACTAAAAAACAGCTTATGTCATTCTTAGGTATAACATCTTACTGCAGGAACTTTATTCCTAACTACTCTTTTCTCGAAGCTCTCTTAGGTGCTCTTATCCATGGTAAAGGCCTCCAGTCAGCTGATCGTGTTCCATGGACTCCTGAGGCTGAATCAGCCTTTAGTCAGCTTAAGCTGGCTCTTCAAACAGCACCAACACTTGGCATTCCAGATCCTCATAAACCTTTCATACAGGCAGTTGATGAGAAGCATGGTTGTATGACATCTGTTCTTATGCAGGAACATGGGGCAGGCAAAGGCCAGTGGCTCATTTCTCAGCAAAACTGGACTCTGTGGCTGCAGGCCTGCCTGGTTGTCTTCGTGTTGTTGCAGCTGCAGAGAAAGCTGTCCTGGCCTCCCAAGATATTGTGGGCTACGCTAATTTGACTGTTTTGGTTCCTCATGCTGTTGCCATTATTCTTCTCGAGCAGAAAACTTCACATCTTTCAACTGCTCGTTGGCTCAGATACACCTCTGTGATATGCCAAATGTCACTGTTAAACGTTGTACTGTTCTGAATCCTGCTACTTTGCTTCCGACTCCTGAGGATGGGGAGCCTCATGACTGTGAAGCTGTTTTGGAACAAGTTTGTACACCCCGACCTGATCTTTTAGAGACTCCTCTTCCAAACTCTGACATGATTCTTTTTGTAGATGGATCAGCTTTGCGTGATCCAGCCACAGGTACTAACTGTGTTTGGTTTGCAGTATGTTCTTCACATGACACTTTGTTGTCTGGTTCTCTTCCTAAACATTTCTCTGCTCAAACTACTGAGCTTATTGCACTTACTGAAGCTTGTAAGTTGGCAGCTGGTAAGTCTGTCACTATTTACACAGATTCCAGATATGCTTTTGGTGTTGTTCATGACTTTGGTGCGCTGTGGAAACACAGGCATTTCCTTAAATCAGATGGTAAAACTATTCTGAACTCCAAGCAGGTTTCTGATCTTCTTGATGCGATCCTTTTGCCTACAGCAATCTCGGTCTGTAAGTGTGCGGCTCACACTAACTCAGACGATCCTGTTGCTTGTGGCAATGCCAGAGCTGATGCTGCAGCTAAGCAAGCAGCTAAATCTTTTCCTGTTTTCTCTTCCCTCTCTTTGCAGGCAGAAGACTCCCTCACAGATCTCCATGCTTTGCAAACTTTTGCCTCTGCAGATGAAATTTGGTCCTCTGGACGCATTTGGTCCTCTGTGGGTGCAACTCATATGGATGGTGTTTGGATGGGACCTAATGGTAAACCCTGTCTACCTAAACATTTTTTTCCTCATTTTTCAAAATTGACACATGGGTTGGACCATGTGTCAAAAGGGGGGATGCTGAATGCACTCACTGCTCAGTGGTTCACAAAAGGGTTCAGTTCATATGCGCAAAAATACTGTCAGTCATGTATGGTTTGTGCCACACATAATGTAGGAAAGGCATTACACACATCGCAAGTTGCACACCCTCCACCAGAGAAACCTTTTGAACATTTGATGATGGATTTTGTTGAACTCACACCAGCTGAAGGAAAGAAATATGCACTAGTAATAGTGGACGTGTTTAGTAAATGGGTTGAAGTTTTCCCTGCAAAACATGCAAACAGTAATGCAGTGACTAAAGCACTGCTAAACAGAAATCATTCCTAGATGGGGCATTCCAGAGAAGATCAGCAGTGATAATGGCACACATTTTGTAAACACTGCATTGACTGAGGTTGGTAAATTCCTGGGAATAACCTTGCGCACACATTGTGCTTATCATCCACAGAGTGGAGGTGCTGTGGAAAGAGAAAATGGTACATTAAAGTCCAAGTTAGCCAAATGTTGTGAAGAAACAGGTCTGCCATGGACAAAAGCATTACCTATTGTGCTTACCTACATGAGAATGAGAATCAGAGCTCAAGTGAATCTCAGCCCATTTGAAATTTTATTTGGCAGACCTCCTAACCTGGGATTGGGACCTGTAACCAGACCCCTCCCTTCCACAACTGTTTGTGATGATGCTATGTTGTCTTACTGTCGAAACCTTTCCACTGTTCTATCTCAAGTTTCACAGAAAGTAAAAGCAGCCCTTCCAGCCACAGAAAACACACCACTCCAACCAGATGACAGGTGGAGTGTTACTACTGCAAATCCTGTAGCATTTGTGCCATCAGGGTTTTTTGCTTGACCTGTTGAATAAATATAGTTATTTCTGCATTTTCATAACGTATATCAGTTAAGTCTGGCCTGGGTAAACCACTGATGGTTATTTCTGACATGCAATCATGAGGCTTTCCATCTGTGGGGTAGGTAGCAGTGTGGATGGATTAAGTGTAGCACATCTCTTGACAACAAGGTGTGGCTGTGAAAGAAGAACTGTTATGTAGGAGAGATGTCTGGTAAAGATATTTTGTTAAGTAACCATATCACAGCCACTGCATGAGGTACCTTAAGTGTTAATGGGTGAAATAACACCATTATTGTTGATGCCTGCACTGCCAATGGCTTCTGGCCATTGATTCAAAAGTACGATCTCGTCCCTTTTTCCCCCTTTCAGTGGACACTGGCCCCTAATTACCGCAATTCAGCAGGGGGTCTTTCATTAGGAGTACTGGACTCCCCCGTGCACGGTTTCAGCTCCGACCCTGGAAAGCGGAAAAAACGTTGAGATCTGGTTTGAGGACCCAATTGTTGAGAAAAGTCTCTCAATGAGACTCAGAGTTGCTGGAGTCAGTTAATGCAAATGTTTAATCTTGCAGCAAGTTTAAGAATGTGTGTGTGTATGGGTGTATGTGTGCGAACGTGTGTGAGTTTGTGTGTGTGAGAGTTTAAAGAACCTGTTATCAACAGGCAGGTCTTAACTAGTATGGCACAGGTCCAGCCTGTCTCATCTTTTTTGGAAGGTCCAGCGCTCGGCCGTAACCCTTCTGTCTGTTTGGACTCTCACATACATTCGGTTAATCATAGAAAAACGAGAACAAAACTTTTTAGCCCCTTAAATTCATAAAACAGACATGGTGCAGTTATTTCCATTCTAGAAAATAAGAGTAATCACCACCATTCCTATAAATTCTGGATATTCTAACAATCTGAATCTTTTTACCCGCTTTTTACAAAATTTAGTCGAACATTCACACCTTTTTGCAGCCGAACACAGTTTTTTGCAGCCGAATTTGGGCATTCGAACCTTTTCATACCCACTTTTTACCAACTATGGTCGGACATTCACACCGTCTTACAGCGGAACACCTCCGCTCCCTCTTTTGATGGTGTATGTTCGGGCATTCGAACCTTTTCTTACCCGCTTTTTACAAACTATGCTCGGACATTCAAACCTTCTTGTAGCCGAACACATCCACTCCTGCTTTTGATGATGTATGGTTGGGCATTCGAACCTACTTGTTGCCTGCTTTTCATTAATTATGGGTGGACATTCACACCTT
This sequence comes from Leuresthes tenuis, assembly GCF_036924035.1. Classification (NCBI taxonomy): domain Eukaryota; kingdom Metazoa; phylum Chordata; class Actinopteri; order Atheriniformes; family Atherinopsidae; genus Leuresthes; species Leuresthes tenuis. The sequence goes on from NW_027325358.1 coordinate 28,995,241, forward strand.
GTCGCAGCCAAACACCTCCGCTCCCTGTTTTGATCATGTATGGTTGGACATTCGCACCTTTTCTCACCCGCTTTTTGCAAACTATGGTCGGCCATTCACAGCTTCCTCTCCACCATACTTGTATGGTGGGATATTCACACCCACTTGCATCCGAAGACCTCCGCCCCCACTTTTGTTGATATTTAGCCGATCATTCGCACCTTACCCGCTTTTGGCAAACTATGGCCTTCTTGCAGCCAAAAACCTCTGATCTCGCTTTTGATGATGTAAGGTTGGGCATTCAGACCTTGCTTCACCTGCTTTTCACCAAATATAGTTGGACATTCACACCTTCTTGCAGCCGAACACTTCCGCTCCACCTTTTAGTTTTCTATGGGGCATTCACACCTTTTTTTACACCGCATTTTATAAAAACACCACAGGAACACCGTATTGAGGCTTTGTTCTGACCGCTCATTCGGTGTCGCGTTTCTTTCAAGCAATTCTCCTGGTTAGCCCGCACTCGGCTCGCTCCCAGAGCCGTGTTAAAGTCTGCTTCGCATTCACTCTCTTTTCTCAGCAGACTAAAAGAAACTTCCATCCTGCACCGCTGTTTGCTTTTTCACAAGAGCAGAGGAGAGCACACCGTTCCCAGCGGCACTGCAGTACCGGGTCGATGCTTGGAGTGAACGGAGTAAGCTCCTTTTTCAACTCCTATTGATAAAAATCCATTTAATATGTAGTCCTTGCATAGACATATCACATATTAAACTGATAAGAACAGATACTACACTTGATCTTAGCCAAAAGGCCGAGAAGCAATATCTGTCCACTGGTTCACGTCCGAGGGCCCTTCCTGGCACAATGCGCACTTGTAGCGGTGTTCGTTTTATGGCCATAGTGTCACTTTGCACCTCCGCCCACCCGCTGCACTGAGCACTCTTCAACCCTTTTAAATGGTATAACTTTACACTACCGCACGCTCCAGCGAGCACCATTCAAGCAACATCGGCACAGTCGCAACAAGTAAGGCGACTCTCCTCAGAGAAGTCACTCTGCACAGTAACAAGATTTCTTTTGCACAGACAGAAAGGGCTTCACCCCCAAAGGTAAAGCCTGCCAAAAATAGAAACAATTCATTAGTGCTGCTCTCCACAGAAGTCTTTAGTAAAAGGCGAAGGACTTGTACGTTATGAAGAGAAACCAGAGTACGATTATCCATCACTGCGGGAGCAGGGCATCAGGCTAGTTGGCATAGCCACCTTCCCCATGGTGAGCTTTGCTTGGTTGAGACGCTTGCTCCCCCCCCTTGCTCCTCGGCTGACCAAGTTGGAACAATCGGGCCCTATTCGATGGCTGCCTTGTCTTTTACTCTGTGCCAAAGACAAGGCAGCCACAAACAACACGGGAACACCGTATTGAGGCTTTGTTCTGACTGCTCATTCGGTGTCGCGTTTCTTTCAAGCAATTCTCCCGGTTAGCCCGCACTCGGCTCGCTCCCAGAGCCGTGTTAAAGTCTGCTTCGCATTCACTCTCTTTTCTCAGCAGATTAAAAGAAAGTTTCATCTTAGGCTCCCTGAAACTTCCATCCTGCACCGCTGCTTGCTTTTTCACAAGAGCAGAGGAGAGCGCACCGTTCCCAGCGGCACTGCAGTACCGGGTCGATGCTTGGAGTGAACGGAGCAAGCTCCTTTTTCAACTCCTATTGATAAAAATCCATTTAATATGTAGTCCTCGCATAGAGGACATATCAGACATTAAACTGATAAGAACAGATACTACACTTGATCTTAGCCAAAAGGCCGAGAAGCGATAACTGTCCACTGGTTCACGTCCGAGGGCCCTTCCTGGCACAATGCGCACTTGTAGCGGTGTTCTTTTTATGGCCATAGTGTCACTTTGCACCTCCGCCCACCCGCTGCACTGAGCACTCTTCAACCCTTTTAAATGGTATAACTTTACACTACCGCACGCTCCAGCGAGCACCATTCAAGCAACATCGGCACAGTCGCAACAAGTAAGGCGACTCTACTCAGAGAAGTCACTCTGCACAGTAACAAGATTTCTTTTGCACAGACAGAAAGGGCTTCACCCGCAAAGGTAAAGCCTGCCAAAAATAGGAACAATTCATTAGTGCTGCTCTCCACGGGAGTCTTTAGTAAAAGGCGAAAGACTTGTACATTATGAAGAGAAACCAGTGTACGATTATCCATCACTGCGGGAGCAGGGCATCAGGCTAGTTGGCATAGCCACCTTCCCCATGGTGAGCTTTGCTTGGTTGAGACGCTTGCTCCCCCCCCTTGCTCCTCGGCTGACCAAGTAGGAACAATCGGGCCCTATTCGATGGCTGCCTTGTCTTTTACTCTGTGCCAAAGACAAGGCAGCCACAAACAACACGGGAACACCGTATTGAGGCTTTGTTCTGACTGCTCATTCGGTGTCGCGTTTCTTTCAAGCAATTCTCCCGGTTAGCCCGCACTCGGCTCGCTCCCAGAGCCGTGTTAAAGTCTGCTTCGCATTCACTCTCTTTTCTCAGCAGATTAAAAGAAACTTCCATCCTGCACCGCTGTTTGCTTTTTCACAAGAGCAGAGGAGAGCACACTGTTCCCAGCGGCACTGCAGTACCGGGTCAATGCTTGGAGTGAACGGAGTAAGCTCCTTTTTCAACTCCTATTGATAAAAATCCATTTAATATGTAGTCCTCGCATAGAGGACATATCAGACATTAAACTGATAATAACAGATACTACACTTGATCTTAGCCAAAAGGCCGAGAAGCGATAACTGTCCACTGGTTCCCGTCCGAGGGCCCTTCCTGGCACAATGCGCACTTGTAGCGGTGTTCTTTTTATGGCCATAGTGTCACTTTGCACCTCCGCCCACCCGCTGCACTGAGCACTCTTCAGCCCTTTTAAATGGTATAACTTTACACTACCACACGCTCCAGCGAGCACCATTCAAGCAACAACTTTGCACTCCAGCTTCGAACATCGGCACAGTCGCAACAAGTAAGGCGACTCTACTCAGAGAAGTCACTCTGCACAGTAACAAGATTTCTTTTGCACAGACAGAAAGGGCTTCATCCGCAAAGGTAAAGCCTGCCAAAAATAGAAACAACTCATTAGTGCTGCTCAACGTTGTACTTTGCAGTAAAAGAAAGAGCAAATCTAAAGTTTCAGGAATCCGAGAATAAGCTTACTTTCATGAGTTCTTCACGATTTCGGATTTTGCTATAAAATGAATTCCTTCACTCAAACTAAATTAAAACTGCTAAACCGCTAATCTGTTACATACAAGGCAGATGTCAAATTCACCGAAATAGGATCTAAGGGTATTTGGCCAATCGAGCTGTAGCAGATTCGGTAAAAGAGTATAAGTTGAAGAGTTTGTGAATAAAGGTGTGCGCACACATAGTGAGTTGTAGGAAAATAGGCAGGGAGCAATGCCGGCTGGGGTATATGTTCTTGTATGTTGTCTGACTGTTTGATTTGAATGTGTTGTGTAAGTGTCCTGTTGAATGTTACATGTTTGGGCTTTGACACGCTTCACTGTGGTTGTTAACTGTGTGGTGTGTCCTGAAATGTTATATGTTTGGGCTGTGTGACATGCTTAATGCTTTTCAGTAGCAACCCACTTATTCATATATAGCAACTGACAACATAAGAAGTCCGGACATACTTTGATAGTAGTTGTAGAAGTATCCTTATTGATAATAGATAAACTAATTCATAGTGATAGAACAGTAGATGAACAGGTGCCTGCACATGTCTCATGAAAATAAAATGGGTGTATGATTGCTGACGGCAGAGCAATACTGCCAAACTTATGAGTTCTTGTGGCAAACTTGATTCAGTGTCTTGACGTGTATACGCTGTTTCGCTGACTTGTCACAAGAAACAAAGTGTGTTTGATAAGATCCGACCATTTTATTACGGGAGGATCAGTATGTATGGATTCTGATGTGACTGATAAACCCATTCGTATCTTAAGCATAATCTAATACGTGAGACAACGCCCTGGCACACAATCAAAAAAAAAAAGAGAGAGAGCGGTTTTGTGTCCCCACAGTCCATAATGTAGAAAAGAGAGAAAAAAGCCTTTCTGATTTGGTGTGTGTGCTCACAGTGCAGAGTGTAGAGAAAAGAGAGAAAAGAAAGCCGTTTTGGTGTCACGGGTGTTGTGACTTACACACACACATTTCTGAATTGAGAAAGGAAATTATTTTAGAGAAAGCACTAGAGTTTAGATCCCACATTTGTTGATACGCATTCATTTAATTTTTCTTTTAATCAGTTTTAAAGTGAATACTAACTGAGAAATGAAAAAGGTGAAGAGTTTAGAATCTTGGTTCAAGAGCAAAACTTGGTTTATGATCAGCTGAGTCTCTAAATAGAACAGCAAAGGGCTTCATCGAACATTTAAAAAAGATTCAGATTGTTAGAATATCCAGAATTTATAGGAATGGTGGTGATTACTCTTATTTTCTAGAATGGAAATAACTGCACCATGTCTGTTTTATGAATTTAAGGGGCTAAAAAGTTTTGTTCTCGTTTTTCTATGATTAACCGAATGTATGTGAGAGTCCAAACAGACAGAAGGGTTACGGCCGAGCGCTGGACCTTCCAAAAAAGATGAGACAGGCTGGACCTGTGCCATACTAGTTAAGACCTGCCTGTTGATAACAGGTTCTTTAAACTCTCACACACACAAACTCACACACGTTCGCACACATACACCCATACACACACACATTCTTGAACTTGCTGCAAGATTAAACATTTGCATTAACTGACTCCAGCAACTCTGAGTCTCATTGAGAGACTTTTCTCAACAATTGGGTCCTCAAACCAGATCTCAACGTTTTTTCCGCTTTCCAGGGTCGGAGCTGAAACCGTGCACGGGGGAGTCCAGTACTCCTAATGAAAGACCCCCTGCTGAATTGCGGTAATTAGGGGCCAGTGTCCACTGAAAGGGGGAAAAAGGGACGAGATCGTACTTTTGAATCAATGGCCAGAAGCCATTGGCAGTGCAGGCATCAACAATAATGGTGTTATTTCACCCATTAACACTTAAGGTACCTCATGCAGTGGCTGTGATATGGTTACTTAACAAAATATCTTTACCAGACATCTCTCCTACATAACAGTTCTTCTTTCACAGCCACACCTTGTTGTCGAGAGATGTGCTACACTTAATCCATCCACACCGCTACCTACCCCACAGATGGAAAGCCTCATGATTGCATGTCAGAAATAACCATCAGTGTTTTACCCAGGCCAGACTTAACTGATATACGTTATGAAAATGCAGAAATAACTATATTTATTCAACAGGTCAAGCAAAAAACCCTGATGGCACAAATGCTACAGGATTTGCAGTAGTAACACTCCACCTGTCATCTGGTTGGAGTGGTGTGTTTTCTGTGGCTGGAAGGGCTGCTTTTACTTTCTGTGAAACTTGAGATAGAACAGTGGAAAGGTTTCGACAGTAAGACAACATAGCATCATCACAAACAGTTGTGGAAGGGAGGGGTCTGGTTACAGGTCCCAATCCCAGGTTAGGAGGTCTGCCAAATAAAATTTCAAATGCGCTGAGATTCACTTGAGCTCTGATTCTCATTCTCATGTAGGTAAGCACAATAGGTAATGCTTTTGTCCATGGCAGACCTGTTTCTTCACAACATTTGGCTAACTTGGACTTTAATGTACCATTTTCTCTTTCCACAGCACCTCCACTCTGTGGATGATAAGCACAATGTGTGCGCAAGGTTATTCCCAGGAATTTACCAACCTCAGTCAATGCAGTGTTTACAAAATGTGTGCCATTATCACTGCTGATCTTCTCTGGAATGCCCCATCTAGGAATGATTTCTGTTTAGCAGTGCTTTAGTCACTGCATTACTGTTTGCATGTTTTGCAGGGAAAACTTCAACCCATTTACTAAACACGTCCACTATTACTAGTGCATATTTCTTTCCTTCAGCTGGTGTGAGTTCAACAAAATCCATCATCAAATGTTCAAAAGGTTTCTCTGGTGGAGGGTGTGCAACTTGCGATGTGTGTAATGCCTTTCCTACATTATGTGTGGCACAAACCATACATGACTGACAGTATTTTTGCGCATATGAACTGAACCCTTTTGTGAACCACTGAGCAGTGAGTGCATTCAGCATCCCCCCTTTTGACACATGGTCCAACCCATGTGTCAATTTTGAAAAATGAGGAAAAAAATGTTTAGGTAGACAGGGTTTACCATTAGGTCCCATCCAAACACCATCCATATGAGTTGCACCCACAGAGGACCAAATGCGTCCAGAGGACCAAATTTCATCTGCAGAGGCAAAAGTTTGCAAAGCATGGAGATCTGTGAGGGAGTCTTCTGCCTGCAAAGAGAGGGAAGAGAAAACAGGAAAAGATTTAGCTGCTTGCTTAGCTGCAGCATCAGCTCTGGCATTGCCACAAGCAACAGGATCGTCTGAGTTAGTGTGAGCCGCACACTTACAGACCGAGATTGCTGTAGGCAAAAGGATCGCATCAAGAAGATCAGAAACCTGCTTGGAGTTCAGAATAGTTTTACCATCTGATTTAAGGAAATGCCTGTGTTTCCACAGCGCACCAAAGTCATGAACAACACCAAAAGCATATCTGGAATCTGTGTAAATAGTGACAGACTTACCAGCTGCCAACTTACAAGCTTCAGTAAGTGCAATAAGCTCAGTAGTTTGAGCAGAGAAATGTTTAGGAAGAGAACCAGACAACAAAGTGTCATGTGAAGAACATACTGCAAACCAAACACAGTTAGTACCTGTGGCTGGATCACGCAAAGCTGATCCATCTACAAAAAGAATCATGTCAGAGTTTGGAAGAGGAGTCTCTAAAAGATCAGGTCGGGGTGTACAAACTTGTTCCAAAACAGCTTCACAGTCATGAGGCTCCCCATCCTCAGGAGTCGGAAGCAAAGTAGCAGGATTCAGAACAGTACAACGTTTAACAGTGACATTTGGCATATCACAGAGGTGTATCTGAGCCAACGAGCAGTTGAAAGATGTGAAGTTTTCTGCTCGAGAAGAATAATGGCAACAGCATGAGGAACCAAAACAGTCAAATTAGCGTAGCCCACAATATCTTGGGAGGCCAGGACAGCTTTCTCTGCAGCTGCAACAACACGAAGACAACCAGGCAGGCCTGCAGCCACAGAGTCCAGTTTTGCTGAGAAATGAGCCACTGGCCTTTGCCTGCCCCATGTTCCTGCATAAGAACAGATGTCAGACAACCATGCTTCTCATCAACTGCCTGTATGAAAGGTTTATGAGGATCTGGAATGCCAAGTGTTGGTGCTGTTTGAAGAGCCAGCTTAAGCTGACTAAAGGCTGATTCAGCCTCAGGAGTCCATGGAACACGATCAGCTGACTGGAGGCCTTTACCATGGATAAGAGCACCTAAGAGAGCTTCGAGAAAAGAGTAGTTAGGAATAAAGTTCCTGCAGTAAGATGTTATACCTAAGAATGACATAAGCTGTTTTTTAGTAACCGGTTTAGGAATGATCTGAACTGCAGCAACACGTTTAGGAGAAAGTGAGCGCCCATCCTTAGAAATCACATGACCCAAAAAGGTGACTTCGTCCTGTACAAACTGTAAATTAGAAAGGCTGGCTTTATGGCCATAAGAATGAAGATGTTTCAACAGATTCACTGTCTTTTTCACACTGTTGTTTAGATGGACTACATAAAAGGATGTCATCCACATACTGCAAAAGAGCAGAGCCTGTGGTTGATTGAAGTTAATCCAGACTAGCTTTGAGGGCAGCATTGTAAATAGTGGGACTTTCACAGTACCCCTGGCATAACCGGGTAAAAGTCCAAGATCTCCCTTCAAACTAAAAAGCAAACCAAAATGGGCTATCAGGGTGCACTGGCGACAAGTCAACCACTGAGAAAAACTGTGCATCTGATGTAATTTGAGACAAAATAGTGTGTGGGTTGGGCACAGTAGGAGCATGTGGCTGAACTGCAGCATTCACCGCTTGGAGGTCCTGTACAAAACGCCATTCATCTGGCTGGCCAGCATCTTTAATCTTTTTAACAGGAATCAATGGAGTAAGCACAGGTGAATTTTCAAAAGGAACAATAATGCCTGTTTTCTGAAAAGATTGAAAAACAGGTTTAATCCCTTTAATTGCTTCAGGCTTAAAAGGGTATTGTTTTTTACATGGACAAAAGTCTGATTTAGGGGTGACAATTACTGGTTCACAGCCTTTTATCAACCCCACATCATATTTGCTCTTAGCCCAAAGATCATTGGGCACTTCAGCCAACATGGGTATCGAAGACAAATCTGTTTCAGATAAAAAACATGCTTCAAAATGTGATTCTGTGATAGGAATTAAGTCCACAGTTCTTTGACAATGCATTGTACTCAAAAATGTTTTTTTGTATGCTGACAATCGTTCAGAAAACATCAAATTTGGATCAGCAGGTGAAACGGTCCACTCCATTTATTTCTGACATGTAGCAACAAACTCTCCCACACCTTGTCACTGCCTGTGTGTACGTTTGGCCAAGGACATGTGAGGGCGAGTACCACAAACATTAAAAAAATCGAAGTGCTCTGGAGTGAGCGACACAGCCAATAAAGTAGGCGCACATATTTTTTCACTTCTTCTCATAGTCATTGTCAGGCCCCAAAGAAATGTGTGATGTGCAGTGCAAATCAGTAGGTTGCATGAAATCAGAAAGGGGTGAAACTAACGCTTTTGCTTCTTCCACTAGTTGTTGTGAAAAAGGAGAGCTGGGAAGTTTCCACTCATAAGCATATGTAAGTGCCGATGAATCAAACTGCACTGCTGTGAAAACTTTGTCAGGCTGTAACATAACCTTAACACCCTCTGGTGTAGAAGTTAAAATAATGCCTAATTTACACATGAGATCACAGCCCATCAGGTTAATGGGACACAACTCTGATAACAAAAATGAGTGTTTGAAGGAGAGCTCATCGGGAGTGACAACACGCAATGGGCATTGTCATTTTCTCCTTCACAACCTGGCCTGATGCAGACATACAGTAAACGTGGTTTCCACTTAACTTTGGAGGACAATCAAACTCCCCTGACGTCACTACTGATGAACATAAGTTCCTATATTCTGAGAGAAATATCTTTGCTCTAGGACGGAAATAGCATGCAAAACTTTACTACGTGAATCACAGTCGGCAAGCGTTTCTTCACTACACAGAGCAGGAAAAATGTGTGAGTGTGTTTGTGCTATCACCCATTAGTGGAGGCTCCGCTGCCGCGTGACGTCCAGAACCTGCCTCCCACCCTCAGTCAGTCTTTTGCCCAATTTCATCACTTTTCAGCTGTGGACAGTCCTTCTTCCAGTGTCCAGTCTGGCCACAGTAAAAACAAATATTCGGATCATAGCTCTGGCGTGGCCCATTTCGACCTCCTCTCCCACACGTCCATGTCTTCGACTTCGGCCTCGTCCTCTGTTTACACCAACTGCGTAATACATGGTCATGGCTGCCAAATGCAGCTCCTTTTCACACTTGTCCCTTTTGGTTGTCTTACGCGTCTCAACTTGGTTCTGAGCATGGCGAGCATATCGGCGAACGTCAGCCAAACGAGGACCCTCACACCATCCCACGTAAATGTTCTTTACTTCAGTGGCGACATCTGGCATGAGGCCTTTAATTATTGCATCGCAAACTGTGGCCTTCTCTCAGCCAAACACCTCTGATCTCGCTTTTCATGATGTAAGGTTGGGCATTCAGACCTTGCTTCACCTGCTTTTCACCAAATATAGTCGGACATTCACACCTTCTTGCAGCCGAACACTTCCGCTCCACCTTTTAGTGTTCTATCACACCTTTTTTTTCACCGCATTTTATAGATTATGGTTGGAAATTCTCAACCACTCTCATCCGAAGACCTCTCCTCCCGCTTTTGTTAATATATTTGAACTTTAGTCGGACATTCACACCTTCTTGCAGCTGAACCACCTCCGCTCCCTGTTTTGATCATGTATGGTCTGGCAATACTACCTTTTCTTACCCGTTTGTGAGTAATTATGGCTGGACATTCACACCTACTTGCAGCCGAACACCACCTCTCCCGCTCTTGATGATGTATGCTCCGGCATTCTTACCTTTTCTAACACATTTTTCAGCAATTATGGTCGGAGATTCACACCTCCTTACAGCCGAACACCTCCGCTCCTGCATTTGAAGGTGTATAGTCGGGCATTCTCACCCTTTCTCATCAGCTTTTTGCAAATTATGATCTAACATTCACACCTGCTTTTGATGATGTATGGTTGGGCATTCTTACCTTTTTTTTCACCCATTTTTCAGGAATTATGGGTGGACATTCAAACCTTCCTGCAGCTGAACACCTCCTCTCCCGCTTATGATCATGTGCGGTTTGATATTCGAAAATTTTCTTTCATGTTTTCTAGCAATTATTGATGGACATTCAGACCTTCTTGCAGCTGACCACCTCCGCTCCCGCTTTTGATGGTGTATAGTCGGGCTTTCGATTATTTTCTTCCCCGTTTTAAAAAAAATTATGGTTGGACATTCAGACCTTCTTGCAGCCGAAAACCTCCGCTCCCTCTTTTGATCATACATTGTCGGGCATTCGCACCTTTTCTTACCCGCTTTTTACAAACCATGGTCGGACTTTCACACCTTCTTGTAGCCGAACACATACGCTCCCACTATTGATTGTGTACAGTCGGGTATTTTAACCTTTTCTTACCCGCTTTTTACCAACTATGGTCGGACATTCCATTGCATGCAATACTCTCCCATGGTCCTGATTCATTACCCAAATCCCTTGGTCTCTGATGACCGCTGTGCTTCCTGACTTTCTCAAGGATGCGGTGTACAAAATCATCAGTCCCTTCACCAGGTTTCTGTTTGCAGGTGTAAATGTGGGACATATTGATTTTGGTTGGAAATTGAGTGGTGATGGCTTGACACAGTCTTTGGATGGCTGCTTCATATTGAGCGTTATCATTATGTCCTCGTTCACTGTTGGTAGGTCGCAAATCCAGTTGTAGCATACTGGCCTCTATTTTGCCGAGGTCGGTCGGTTTGAACTTTTTTGCCAATATGCGACGCAATTCAACCCCAGTCAGGCAGAATTGTGCGCAGAAATCTCGCAACTCGTCAGCAAAATGGGGTCCAGAAATCTCTGGATCTGGTAAGCATTGTTATGCTTCCATGATGTCAGTCTCAGTCCAGGGTCGATAAACCAGTAATGGTCCAGTGGGAACTGCAACTTTAACCATAGGCATGGTTTGAATCTGGTTTTGTTTTTTCTCACGTTTAGATCTCTGAAGTCCAGATTGTGGGTAAAGGATTTTTGTCACTTGCGTTAAAAGTTCTTGGGCAGGTACGCTGGAGAACCAAACGTCTTCCTTTTCCTCATCATCAGACCTATGTAACTGATGTTGTGAGAATGATGGAATTTCTTCCCGAGGGAGGATGGAAGAAGTCCCTTCTTCCCGAGAGCCAGAGGCTTGTGGCAGGGCTGGCTGTTGTTGTTGCAGGCGTCGTGGAGGGCAGGAGTCCAGGTCTGGATCCGGCACAGCTAATACTAAATTATTATCATCATTCCGTCATGGCATTTGTTTAACATTTTCCTTTCTTTCTCTTAATACACTTTATTTTTTCCAAAATTCTATACCTTTCTTACTTCTTATTTAAACTTAATTTTCTTTTTTTTGCTTCATCTCTTCTTCTTCTTCTCATATTTGCAAAACTTTTCTTCTAATTTTCTTATTTCTAACGGTAGGGTCAAAAGTCTGAGACCTACTGTTTCCCATTCTCAGACTTGGAATGGGGAAATATATTCCTTCACTCAAAGGACGTCTCCAATGAGGACCTTAATCTGTACTCACACTTCTTCGGAGTACTTCACACTTCTTCGGACTGCTTCAAAAGTTTCACTTACCCATGAAATCTCTGTCTCACTAATGACACAACCGGGAAACCCTCTTTTATTCAAATAAAAACTAAAAAGCAGTCCTATCGTCTCAGACTATCATATTTCAAAAATGATCCCAGCGCTGGTATTCAGGAAAAGGACCTGCCAGTCCTCTCTCTCAGAAAAGGCCTTGGAGGTATGAGGCTGGAACAGCTACTTCAGTCCAGGCTGGCCATGCACTGCGATCCGGTCCAGAGACACCAGTCGAGGGATCCTGTTCGTGACGCCAAAATTGTGGTGGAAATTTAGTAACGCACAGAGTCAGTTATTTTCTTCTGAGGAGATAAGAGGCTTTAATAATAATATCTTGAAAGAGAGAACAACACAGTACAGAATACAGAGTTGCTCTGACCACTGAAGTAAAAACACACAGTTATATTGCCCGCTCATCACGTCATCTGTCTTTGGTTGATAGTTGATTGTTCTTCTAACTTTCCTCCCCAACCATCAGTTTAGGTTACCCAAAAGGAGTGTATTGCTCCATCACAAGTATGCTTCTTTCACATACAGGGTAATATGAAGAATTTTATGCCTGAAACCTATTTAGACATGCAAAAATATGAAGGACAAAGCAGTTTTAACTTGGTTTGAGTGAAGGAATTCATTTTATAACAAAATCTGAAATTGTGTAGAACTCGTGAAAATAAGCTTATTCTCGGATTCCTAAAGGTTTAGTGTTGTTCTTTCCTATCCTGCAAAGTACAACGTTCTTTTTTGTTTAAAGCTATTTAGACATGGATAAATATGAAGGACAAAGCAGTTTTAACTTGGTTTGAGTGAAGGAATTAATTTTATATCAAAATCCGGAATTGTGTAGAACTCGTGAAAAGAAGCTTATTCTTGGATTCCTGAAAAAATTTAGTGTTGTTGTTTCCTATCCTGAAAAGTACTACGTTTGTTTTTGTTTAAAGCTATTTAGACATGGATAAATATGAAGTACAAAGCAGTTTTAACTAATAATACCATTATATTAATCAACCCAAAAGAAACAAGGAAAATAATAACTTTATCTGTAAAACATCAGCCTGCATTTGCACACAACATGAGTTTAAAATGGAGGCATCATAGTAATAAAGGGTCCAATGATAAACAATCAAAACATGAACAATTAAACATGATTATCTTCATCCCTCTCTAAGTCAGCGTCACTAGAGGAAAAATTTTGAAAGCAAGAAAGTTATTTGAGTCATTTGGTCTTTTTCACACTGTTGTTTAGATGGACTACATAAAAGGATGTCATCCACATACTGCAAAAGAGCAGAGCCTGTGGTTGATTGAAGTTAATCCAGACTAGCTTTGAGGGCAGCATTGTAAATAGTGGGACTTTCACAGTACCCCTGGCATAACCGGGTAAAAGTCCAAGATCTCCCTTCAAACTAAAAAGCAAACCAAAATGGGCTATCAGGGTGCACTGGCGACAAGTCAACCACTGAGAAAAACTGTGCATCTGATGTAATTTGAGACAAAATAGTGTGTGGGTTGGGCACAGTAGGAGCATGTGGCTGAACTGCAGCATTCACCGCTTGGAGGTCCTGTACAAAACGCCATTCATCTGGCTGGCCAGCATCTTTAATCTTTTTAACAGGAATCAATGGAGTAAGCACAGGTGAATTTTCAAAAGGAACAATAACGCCTGTTTTCTGAAAAGATTGAAAAACAGGTTTAATCCCTTTAATTGCTTCAGGCTTAAAAGGGTATTGTTTTTTACATGGACAAAAGTCTGATTTAGGGGTGACAATTACTGGTTCACAGCCTTTTATCAACCCCACATCATATTTGCTCTTAGCCCAAAGATCATTGGGCACTTCAGCCAACATGGGTATCGAAGACAAATCTGTTTCAGATAAAAAACATGCTTCAAAATGTGATTCTGTGGTAGGAATTAAGTCCACAGTTCTTTGACAATGCATTGTACTCAAAAATGTTTTTTTGTATGCTGACAATCGTTCAGAAAACATCAAATTTGGATCAGCAGGTGAAACGGTCCACTCCATTTCTTTCTGACATGTAGCAACAAACTCTCCCACACCTTGTCACTGCCTGTGTGTACGTTTGGCCAAGGAAATGTGAGGGCGAGTACCACAAACATTAAAAAAATCGAAGTGCTCTGGAGTCAATAAAGTAGGCGCACATATTTTTTCACTTCTTCTCATAGTCATTGTCAGGCCCCAAAGAAATGTGTGATGTGCAGTGCAAATCAGTAGGTTGCATGAAATCAGAAAGGGGTGAAACTAACGCTTTTGCTTCTTCCACTAGTTGTTGTGAAAAAGGAGAGCTGGGAAGTTTCCACTCATAAGCATATGTAAGTGCCGATGAATCAAACTGCACTGCTGTGAAAACTTTGTCAGGCTGTAACATAACCTTAACACCCTCTGGTGTAGAAGTTAAAATAATGCCTAATTTACACATGAGATCACAGCCCATCAGGTTAATGGGACACAACTCTGATAACAAAAATGAGTGTTTGAAGGAGAGCTCAGTGACAACACGCAATGGGCATTGTCATTTTCTCCTTCACAACCTGGCCTGATGCAGACATACAGTAAACGTGGTTTCCACTTAACTTTGGAGGACAATCAAACTCCCCTGACGTCACTACTGATGAACATAAGTTCCTATATTCTGAGAGAAATATCTTTGCTCTAGGACGGAAATAGCATGCAAAACTTTACTACGTGAATCACAGTCGGCAAGCGTTGCTTCACTACACAGAGCAGGAAAAATGTGTGAGTGTGTTTGTGCTATCACCCATTAGTGGAGGCTCCGCTGCCGCGTGACGTCCAGAACCTGCCTCCCACCCTCAGTCAGCCTTTTGCCCAATTTCATCACTTTTCAGCTGTGGACAGTCCTTCTTCCAGTGTCCAGTCTGGCCACAGTAAAAACAAATATTCGGATCATAGCTCTGGCGTGGCCCATTTCGACCTCCTCTCCCACACGTCCACGTCTTCGACTTCGGCCTCGTCCTCTGTTTACACCAACTGCGTAATACATGGTCATGGTTGCCAAATGCAGCTCCTTTTCACACTTGTCCCTTTTGGTTGTCTTACGCGTCTCAACTTGGTTCTGAGCATGGCGAGCATATCAGCGAACGTCAGCCAAACGAGGACCCTCACACCATCCCACGTAAATGTTCTTTACTTCAGTGGCGACATCTATATAATATTGTCTGGGTCCCGTTAAAACATGTATTTTTCCCATCTAATTCCTTGTTTGCTTTAAAACAAGTATTCCCCATTTTCTATCCCTTCAGTAGCCAACCAGTTTGTATGGAGTACACTGGAGCAACTTGACTGATCAGTAAAACACTGCTTTTGTTGTCACCGCAAGGCTTCCCCCGTCGGTTGTTTCACTGAGACACTACTGAGTAACTACAACTCAACACAGTTTATACACATAACATTCATATACATACTAACAAACAAACAAACAATAATTTATCGCAATTTTCTCATCTCTGTTTGAACGTACACCCAGGTAAATATTCCTGTAGTCTTCTCATACCGACTATGGACCCATTCATTGTTTAACTTCACTGTTTTGCAAATCCTAATTGAATATTACACATTGACATTGAACTTTACTGGATAAGCAGGTCTTCATTGCATTCAGCAGCCTATATGTGAGCATCTATGTGTAAGCTGTTCTTCTTTGCATTTATCAGCAGCAAGCAATTCTTCACTGCACATGCATATGTAAATAGTAAAACAATTCCAATGTGTTAGCGAAACCTTCTATATCACAGTGGTTTCTAAGATCTATTTTAAGTTCTTTGCCATCAGTGAGATGACATAGTTTACAAAGTGTGTCAAATTATCACTGAAGATCTTTTCAGGAATTTCAAATCTAGAAATGAGTTATTTTACGCGTGATTTTGCTACTGAGAGTGCATCTGCTTGTGCACATGGAAATATTTCAGACCATTTGGTAAAAACCTCTGTTGTCACTGAGCAGAATCGTTTCCCTTAACATTAATTTAGTTCAATGAAATCTACACAATAATGAAATAATGAAATCCAAACAAATATGTTGAAAAAGATACACTGGCTTAGGGAATTATCTTCGTTTTGGTCTTAGATTGCCCTGTGGAATGTATTTTGCACATATTTGACCTGCTAGACAAAACTTTATTCATTTATTTATTCTAAAAAAAAAAATTCAATAATTAGTAAAACCATATGCTGTAAAAACCTTGTTCATTATTGCTTCCATCCCTCCTGTTGAGACATGACATGGTGCGTGGCTCAATACTGCAGCATATTTAAACAAATTCTTTGGCAGTATGGTTTTCCTTCCGGTCATTCATACGAGTCTATTGTAGATGGCAATTGAATAACATCTAATAATGCTAAAATATTTGTAGTTTATACATTTAGCTGTGGATGTCAACATACCTGTTTTTCCAATGCTGTGTTAACACATGTACAGTTGAGAAGGCATACTGACTGTCAGTGTAAACGTTAACAACCTTTTTGTTATTTAATTTACAAGCTTCAGTTAAAGCTACCAATTCGACTGCTTGAACAGAGTAATTTTTTGGTAGTGGTTGTTTTAAGAAAACTTCAGTTTCTGTTACTACTGCAAATCCTGTAGCATTTGTGCCATCAGGGTTTTTTGCTTGACCTGTTGAATAAATATAGTTATTTCTGCATTTTCATAACGTATATCAGTTAAGTCTGGCCTGGGTAAAACACTGATGGTTATTTCTGACATGCAATCATGAGGCTTTCCATCTGTGGGGTAGGTAGCAGTGTGACAACAAGGTGTGGCTGTGAAAGAAGAACTGTTATGTAGGAGAGATGTCTGGTAAAGATATTTTGTTAAGTAACCATATCACAGCCACTGCATGAGGTACCTTAAGTGTTAATGGGTGAAATAACACCATTATTGTTGATGCCTGCACTGCCAATGGCTTCTGGCCATTGATTCAAAAGTACGATCTCGTCCCTTTTTCCCCCTTTCAGTGGACACTGGCCCCTAATTACCGCAATTCAGCAGGGGGTCTTTCATTAGGAGTACTGGACTCCCCCGTGCACGGTTTCAGCTCCGACCCTGGAAAGCGGAAAAAACGTTGAGATCTGGTTTGAGGACCCAATTGTTGAGAAAAGTCTCTCAATGAGACTCAGAGTTGCTGGAGTCAGTTAATGCAAATGTTTAATCTTGCAGCAAGTTCAAGAATGTGTGTGTGTATGGGTGTATGTGTGCAAACGTGTGTGAGTTTGTGTGTGTGAGAGTTTAAAGAACCTGTTATCCACAGGCAGGTCTTAACTAGTATGGCACAGGTCCAGCCTGTCTCATCTTTTTTGGAAGGTCCAGCGCTCGGCCGTAACCCTTCTGTCTGTTTGGACTCTCACATACATTCGGTTAATCATAGAAAAACGAGAACAAAACTTTTTAGCCCCTTAAATTCATAAAACAGACATGGTGCAGTTATTTCCATTCTAGAAAATAAGAGTAATCACCACCATTCCTATAAATTCTGGATATTCTAACAATCTGAATCTTTTTTAAATGTTCGATGAAGCCCTTTGCTGTTCTGTTTAGAGACTCAGCTGATCATAAACCAAGTTTTGCTCTTGAACCAAGCTTCTAAACTCTTCACCTTTTTCATTTCTCAGTTAGTATTCACTTTAAAACTGATTAAAAGAAAAATTAAATGAATGCCTATCAACAAATGTGGGATCTAAACTCTAGTGCTTTCTCTAAAATAATTTCCTTTCTCAATTCAGAAATGTGTGTGTGTAAGTCACAACACCCGTGACACCAAAACGGCTTTCTTTTCTCTCTTTTCTCTACACTCTGCACTGTGAGCACACACACCAAATCAGAAAGGCTTTTTTCTCTCTTTTCTACATTATGGACTGTGGGGACACAAAACCGCTCTCTCTCTTTTTTTTTTTTGATTGTGTGCCAGGGCGTTGTCTCACGTATTAGATTATGCTTAAGATACGAATGGGTTTATCAGTCACATCAGAATCCATACATACTGATCCTCCCGTAATAAAATGGTCGGATCTTATCAAACACACTTTGTTTCTTGTGACAAGTCAGCGAAACAGCGTATACACGTCAAGACACTGAATCAAGTTTGCCACAAGAACTCATAAGTTTGGCAGTATTGCTCTGCCGTCAGCAATCATACACCCATTTTATTTTCATGAGACATGTGCAGGCACCTGTTCATCTACTGTTCTATCACTATGAATTAGTTTATCTATTATCAATAAGGATACTTCTACAACTACTATCAAAGTATGTCCGGACTTCTTATGTTGTCAGTTGCTATATATGAATAAGTGGGTTGCTACTGAAAAGCATTAAGCATGTCACACAGCCCAAACATATAACATTTCAGGACACACCACACAGTTAACAACCACAGTGAAGCGTGTCAAAGCCCAAACATGTAACATTCAACAGGACACTTACGCAACACATTCAAATCAAACAGTCAGACAACATACAAGAACATATACCCCAGCCGGCATTGCTCCCTGCCTATTTTCCTACAACTCACTATGTCGACTAAATTCGGACGTTCACAACTTCTTACAACCGAACACCTCCGCTTCCGCTTTTGATGGTATATATTCGGGCATTCGAACCTTTTCTTACCCGCTTTTTACCAACTATGGTCGGACATTCACACCGTCTTTCAGTGGAACACCTCCGCTCCCTCTTTTGATGGTGTATGTTCGGGCATTCGCACCTTTTCTTACCCGCTTTTTACAAACTATGGTCGTACATTCAAACCTTCTTGTAGCCGAAAACCTCCACTCCCTCTTTTGATCATACTTTGTCGGGCATTCGCACCTTTTCTTACCCGCTTTTTACAAACTATGCTCGGACATTCAAACCTTCTTGTAGCCAAACACATCCACTCCTGATTTTGTTGATGTATGGTTGGGCATTCGAACCTACTTGTTGCCCGCTTTTCATTAATTATGGGTGGACATTCACACCTTGTCGCAGCCAAACACCTCCGCTCCCTGTTTTTATCATGTATGGTTGGACATTCGCACCTTTTCTCACCCGCTTTTTGCAAACTATGGTCGGCCATTCACAGCTTCCTCTCCACCATACTTGTATGGTGGGATATTCACACCCACTTGCATCCGAAGACCTCCGCCCCCACTTTTGTTGATATTTAGTCGGTCATTCACACCTTACCCGTTTTCTTGCCGCCAAACACCTCTGATCTCGCTTTTGATGATGTAAGATTGGGCATTCAGACCTTGCTTTTCCTGCTTTTCACCAACTATATATATAACATTCACACCTTCTTGCAGCCGAACACTTCCGCTCCACCTTTTAGGTATCTATCACACCTTTTTTTTCACCGCATTTTATAGATTATGGTTGGAAATTCTCAACCACTCATCCGAAGACCTCTCCTCCCGCTTTTGTTAATATATTTGAACTTTAGTCAGACATTCACACCTACTTGCAGCCGAACACCACCTCTCTAGCTTTTGATGATGTATGGTCCAGTATTCTTACCGTTTCTAACACATTTTTCAGCAATTATGGTAGGACATTCACACCTTCTTGCAGCTGAACACCTCCTCTCCCACTTATGATCATGTGCGGATTGATTTTCGAAAATTTTCTTTCATGTTTTCTAGCAATTAAAAATGGACATTTAGACCTTCTTGCAGCTGAACACCTCCGCTCCCGCTTTTGATCATACATTGTCAGGCATTCGCACCTTGTCTTACCCGCTTTTTACAAAATTTAGTCGAACATTCACACCTTTTTGCAGCCGAACACAGTTTTTTGCAGCCGAATTTGGGCATTCGAACCTTTTCATACCCACTTTTTACCAACTATGGTCGGACATTCACACCGTCTTACAGCGGAACACCTCCGCTCCCTCTTTTGATGGTGTATGTTCGGGCATTCGAACCTTTTCTTACCCGCTTTTTACAAACTATGCTCGGACATTCAAACCTTCTTGTAGCCGAACACATCCACTCCTGCTTTTGATGATGTATGGTTGGGCATTCGAACCTACTTGTTGCCCGCTTTTCATTAATTATGGGTGGACATTCACACCTTGTCGCAGCCAAACACCTCCGCTCCCTGTTTTGATCATGTATGGTTGGACATTCGCACCTTTTCTCACCCGCTTTTTGCAAACTATGGTCGGCCATTCACAGCTTCCTCTCCACCATACTTGTATGGTGGGATATTCACACCCACTTGCATCCGAAGATATTTAGTCGGTCATTCACACCTTACCCGTTTTCTTGCCGCCAAACACCTCTGATCTCGCTTTTGATTATGTAAGATTGGGCATTCAGACCTTGCTTTTCCTGCTTTTCACCAACTATATATATAACATTCACACCTTCTTGCAGCCGAACACTTCCGCTCCACCTTTTAGGTATCTATCACACCTTTTTTTTCACCGCATTTTATAGATTATGGTTGGAAATTCTCAACCACTCATCCGAAGACCTCTCCTCCCGCTTTTGTTAATATATTTGAACTTTAGTCAGACATTCACACCTACTTGCAGCCGAACACCACCTCTCTAGCTTTTGATGATGTATGGTCTGGCATTCTTACCGTTTCTAACACATTTTTCAGCAATTATGGTAGGACATTCACACCTTCTTGCAGCTGAACACCTCCTCTCCCACTTATGATCATGTGCGGATTGATTTTCGAAAATTTTCTTTCATGTTTTCTAGCAATTAAAAATGGACATTTAGACCTTCTTGCAGCTGAACACCTCCGCTCCTGCTTTTGATCATACATTGTCAGGCATTCGCACCTTGTCTTACCCGCTTTTTACAAAATTTAGTCGAACATTCACACCTTTTTGCAGCCGAACACAGTTTTTTGCAGCCGAATTTGGGCATTCGAACCTTTTCATACCCACTTTTTACCAACTATGGTCGGAAATTCACACCGTCTTACAGCGGAACACCTCCGCTCCCTCTTTTGATGGTGTATGTTCGAGCATTCGAACCTTTTCTTACCCGCTTTTTACAAACTATGCTCGGACATTCAAACCTTCTTGTAGCCGAACACATCCACTCCTGCTTTTGATGATGTATGGTTGGGCATTCAAACCTACTTGTTGCCCGCTTTTCATTAATTATGGGTGGACATTCACACCTTGTCGCAGCCAAACACCTCCGCTCCCTGTTTTGATCATGTATGGTTGGACATTCGCACCTTTTCTCACCCGCTTTTTGCAAACTATGGTCGGCCATTCACAGCTTCCTCTCCACCATACTTGTATGGTGGGATATTCACACCCACTTGCATCCGAAGACCTCCGCCCCCACTTTTGTTGATATTTAGCCGATCATTCGCACCTTACCCGCTTTTGGCAAACTATGGCCTTCTTGCAGCCAAAAACCTCTGATCTTGCTTTTGATGATGTAAGGTTGGGCATTCAGACCTTGCTTCACCTGCTTTTCACCAAATATAGTCGGACATTCACACCTTCTTGCAGCCGAACACTTCCGCTCCACCTTTTAGTTTTCTATGGGGCATTCACACCTTTTTTTACACCGCATTTTATAAAAACAACACGGGAACACCGTATTGAGGCTTTGTTCTGACTGCTCATTCGGTGTCGCGTTTCTTTCAAGCAATTCTCCCGGTTAGCCCGCACTCGGCTCGCTCCCAGAGCCGTGTTAAAGTCTGCTTCGCATTCACTCTCTTTTCTCAGCAGATTAAAAGAAAGTTTCATCTTAGGCTCCCTGAAACTTCCATCCTGCACCGCTGCTTGCTTTTTCACAAGAGCAGAGGAGAGCGCACCGTTCCCAGCGGCACTGCAGTACCGGGTCGATGCTTGGAGTGAACGGAGCAAGCTCCTTTTTCAACTCCTATTGATAAAAATCCATTTAATATGTAGTCCTCGCATAGAGGACATATCAGACATTAAACTGATAAGAACAGATACTACACTTGATCTTAGCCAAAAGGCCAAGAAGCGATAACTGTCCACTGGTTCACGTCCGAGGGCCCTTCCTGGCACAATGCGCACTTGTAGCGGTGTTCTTTTTATGGCCATAGTGTCACTTTGCACCTCCGCCCACCCGCTGCACTGAGCACTCTTCAACCCTTTTAAATGGTATAACTTTACACTACCGCACGCTCCAGCGAGCACCATTCAAGCAACATCGGCACAGTCGCAACAAGTAAGGCGACTCTACTCAGAGAAGTCACTCTGCGCAGTAACAAGATTTCTTTTGCACAGACAGAAAGGGCTTCACCCGCAAAGGTAAAGCCTGCCAAAAATAGGAACAATTCATTAGTGCTGCTCTCCACGGGAGTCTTTAGTAAAAGGCGAAAGACTTGTACATTATGAAGAGAAACCAGTGTACGATTATCCATCACTGCGGGAGCAGGGCATCAGGCTAGTTGGCATAGCCACCTTCCCCATGGTGAGCTTTGCTTGGTTGAGACGCTTGCTCCCCCCCCTTGCTCCTCGGCTGACCAAGTAGGAACAATCGGGCCCTATTCGATGGCTGCCTTGTCTTTTACTCTGTGCAAAAGACAAGGCAGCCACAAACAACACGGGAACACCGTATTGAGGCTTTGTTCTGACTGCTCATTCGGTGTCGCGTTTCTTTCAAGCAATTCTCCCGGTTAGCCCGCACTCGGCTCGCTCCCAGAGCCGTGTTAAAGTCTGCTTCGCATTCACTCTCTTTTCTCAGCAGATTAAAAGAAACTTCCATCCTGCACCGCTGTTTGCTTTTTCACAAGAGCAGAGGAGAGCGCACTGTTCCCAGCGGCACTGCAGTACCGGGTCGATGCTTGGAGTGAACGGAGTAAGCTCCTTTTTCAACTCCTACTGATAAAAATCCATTTAATATGTAGTCCTCGCATAGAGGACATATCAGACATTAAACTGATAATAACAGATACTACACTTGATCTTAGCCAAAAGGCCGAGAAGCGATAACTGTCCACTGGTTCCCGTCCGAGGGCCCTTCCTGGCACAATGCGCACTTGTAGCGGTGTTCTTTTTATGGCCATAGTGTCACTTTGCACCTCCGCCCACCCGCTGCACTGAGCACTCTTCAGCCCTTTTAAATGGTATAACTTTACACTACCACACGCTCCAGCGAGCACCATTCAAGCAACAACTTTGCACTCCAGCTTCGAACATCGGCACAGTCGCAACAAGTAAGGCGACTCTACTCAGAGAAGTCACTCTGCACAGTAACAAGATTTCTTTTGCACAGACAGAAAGGGCTTCATCCGCAAAGGTAAAGCCTGCCAAAAATAGAAACAACTCATTAGTGCTGCTCAACGTTGTACTTTGCAGTAAAAGAAAGAGCAAATCTAAAGTTTCAGGAATCCGAGAATAAGCTTACTTTCATGAGTTCTTCACGATTTCGGATTTTGCTATAAAATGAATTCCTTCACTCAAACTAAATTAAAACTGCTAAACCGCTAATCTGTTACATACAAGGCAGATGTCAAATTCACCGAAATAGGATCTAAGGGTATTTGGCCAATCGAGCTGTAGCAGCTTCGGTAAAAGAGTATAAGTTGAAGAGTTTGTGAATAAAGGTGTGCGCACACATAGTGAGTTGTAGGAAAATAGGCAGGGAGCAATGCCGGCTGGGGTATATGTTCTTGTATGTTGTCTGACTGTTTGATTTGAATGTGTTGTGTAAGTGTCCTGTTGAATGTTACATGTTTGGGCTTTGACACGCTTCACTGTGGTTGTTAACTGTGTGGTGTGTCCTGAAATGTTATATGTTTGGGCTGTGTGACATGCTTAATGCTTTTCAGTAGCAACCCACTTATTCATATATAGCAACTGACAACATAAGAAGTCCGGACATACTTTGATAGTAGTTGTAGAAGTATCCTTATTGATAATAGATAAACTAATTCATAGTGATAGAACAGTAGATGAACAGGTGCCTGCACATGTCTCATGAAAATAAAATGGGTGTATGATTGCTGACGGCAGAGCAATACTGCCAAACTTATGAGTTCTTGTGGCAAACTTGATTCAGTGTCTTGACGTGTATACGCTGTTTCGCTGACTTGTCACAAGAAACAAAGTGTGTTTGATAAGATCCGACCATTTTATTACGGGAGGATCAGTATGTATGGATTCTGATGTGACTGATAAACCTATTCGTATCTTAAGCATAATCTAATACGTGAGACAACGCCCTGGCACACAATCAAAAAAAAAAAGAGAGAGAGCGGTTTTGTGTCCCCACAGTCCATAATGTAGAAAAGAGAGAAAAAAGCCTTTCTGATTTGGTGTGTGTGCTCACAGTGCAGAGTGTAGAGAAAAGAGAGAAAAGAAAGCCGTTTTGGTGTCACGGGTGTTGTGACTTACACACACACATTTCTGAATTGAGAAAGGAAATTATTTTAGAGAAAGCACTAGAGTTTAGATCCCACATTTGTTGATACGCATTCATTTAATTTTTCTTTTAATCAGTTTTAAAGTGAATACTAACTGAGAAATGAAAAAGGTGAAGAGTTTAGAAGCTTGGTTCAAGAGCAAAACTTGGTTTATGATCAGCTGAGTCTCTAAACAGAACAGCAAAGGGCTTCATCGAACATTTAAAAAAGATTCAGATTGTTAGAATATCCAGAATTTATAGGAATGGTGGTGATTACTCTTATTTTCTAGAATGGAAATAACTGCACCATGTCTGTTTTATGAATTTAAGGGGCTAAAAAGTTTTGTTCTCGTTTTTCTATGATTAACCGAATGTATGTGAGAGTCCAAACAGACAGAAGGGTTACGGCCGAGCGCTGGACCTTCCAAAAAAGATGAGACAGGCTGGACCTGTGCCATACTAGTTAAGACCTGCCTGTTGATAACAGGTTCTTTAAACTCTCACACACACAAACTCACACACGTTCGCACACATACACCCATACACACACACATTCTTGAACTTGCTGCAAGATTAAACATTTGCATTAACTGACTCCAGCAACTCTGAGTCTCATTGAGAGACTTTTCTCAACAATTGGGTCCTCAAACCAGATCTCAACGTTTTTTCCGCTTTCCAGGGTCGGAGCTGAAACCGTGCACGGGGGAGTCCAGTACTCCTAATGAAAGACCCCCTGCTGAATTGCGGTAATTAGGGGCCAGTGTCCACTGAAAGGGGGAAAAAGGGACGAGATCGTACTTTTGAATCAATGGCCAGAAGCCATTGGCAGTGCAGGCATCAACAATAATGGTGTTATTTCACCCATTAACACTTAAGGTACCTCATGCAGTGGCTGTGATATGGTTACTTAACAAAATATCTTTACCAGACATCTCTCCTACATAACAGTTCTTCTTTCACAGCCACACCTTGTTGTCAAGAGATGTGCTACACTTAATCCATCCACACTGCTACCTACCCCACAGATGGAAAGCCTCATGATTGCATGTCAGAAATAACCATCAGTGTTTTACCCAAGCCAGACTTAACTGATATACGTTATGAAAATGCAGAAATAACTATATTTATTCAACAGGTCAAGCAAAAAACCCTGATGGCACAAATGCTACAGGATTTGCAGTAGTAACACTCCACCTGTCATCTGGTTGGAGTGGTGTGTTTTCTGTGGCTGGAAGGGCTGCTTTTACTTTCTGTGAAACTTGAGATAGAACAGTGGAAAGGTTTCGACAGTAAGACAACATAGCATCATCACAAACAGTTGTGGAAGGGAGGGGTCTGGTTACAGGTCCCAATCCCAGGTTAGGAGGTCTGCCAAATAAAATTTCAAATGGGCTGAGATTCACTTGAGCTCTGATTCTCATTCTCATGTAGGTAAGCACAATAGGTAATGCTTTTGTCCATGGCAGACCTGTTTCTTCACAACATTTGGCTAACTTGGACTTTAATGTACCATTTTCTCTTTCCACAGCACCTCCACTCTGTGGATGATAAGCACAATGTGTGCGCAAGGTTATTCCCAGGAATTTACCAACCTCAGTCAATGCAGTGTTTACAAAATGTGTGCCATTATCACTGCTGATCTTCTCTGGAATGCCCCATCTAGGAATGATTTCTGTTTAGCAGTGCTTTAGTCACTGCATTACTGTTTGCATGTTTTGCAGGGAAAACTTCAACCCATTTACTAAACACGTCCACTATTACTAGTGCATATTTCTTTCCTTCAGCTGGTGTGAGTTCAACAAAATCCATCATCAAATGTTCAAAAGGTTTCTCTGGTGGAGGGTGTGCAACTTGCGATGTGTGTAATGCCTTTCCTACATTATGTGTGGCACAAACCATACATGACTGACAGTATTTTTGCGCATATGAACTGAACCCTTTTGTGAACCACTGAGCAGTGAGTGCATTCAGCATCCCCCCTTTTGACACATGGTCCAACCCATGTGTCAATTTTGAAAAATGAGGAAAAAAATGTTTAGGTAGACAGGGTTTACCATTAGGTCCCATCCAAACACCATCCATATGAGTTGCACCCACAGAGGACCAAATGCGTCCAGAGGACCAAATTTCATCTGCAGAGGCAAAAGTTTGCAAAGCATGGAGATCTGTGAGGGAGTCTTCTGCCTGCAAAGAGAGGGAAGAGAAAACAGGAAAAGATTTAGCTGCTTGCTTAGCTGCAGCATCAGCTCTGGCATTGCCACAAGCAACAGGATCGTCTGAGTTAGTGTGAGCCGCACACTTACAGACCGAGATTGCTGTAGGCAAAAGGATCGCATCAAGAAGATCAGAAACCTGCTTGGAGTTCAGAATAGTTTTACCATCTGATTTAAGGAAATGCCTGTGTTTCCACAGTGCACCAAAGTCATGAACAACACCAAAAGCATATCTGGAATCTGTGTAAATAGTGACAGACTTACCAGCTGCCAACTTACAAGCTTCAGTAAGTGCAATAAGCTCAGTAGTTTGAGCAGAGAAATGTTTAGGAAGAGAACCAGACAACAAAGTGTCATGTGAAGAACATACTGCAAACCAAACACAGTTAGTACCTGTGGCTGGATCACGCAAAGCTGATCCATCTACAAAAAGAATCATGTCAGAGTTTGGAAGAGGAGTCTCTAAAAGATCAGGTCGGGGTGTACAAACTTGTTCCAAAACAGCTTCACAGTCATGAGGCTCCCCATCCTCAGGAGTCGGAAGCAAAGTAGCAGGATTCAGAACAGTACAACGTTTAACAGTGACATTTGGCATATCACAGAGGTGTATCTGAGCCAACGAGCAGTTGAAAGATGTGAAGTTTTCTGCTCGAGAAGAATAATGGCAACAGCATGAGGAACCAATACATACATCATCAAAAGCAGGAGTGGATGTGTTCGGCTAAAAGAAAGTTTGAATGTCCGACCATAGTTTGTAAAAAGCGGGTAAGAAAAGGTTCGAATGCCCGAACATAGACCATCAAAAGAGGGAGCGGAGGTGTTCCGCTGTAAGAAGGTGTAAATGTCCGACCATAGTTGGTAAAAAGCGGGTAAGAAAAGGTTAAAATACCCGACTGTACACAATCAATAGCGGGAGCGGAGTTGTTTGGCTACAAGAAGGTGTGAAAGTCCGACCACGGTTTGTAAAAAGCGGGTAAGAAAAGGTTCGAATGCCCGAATATATACCATCAAAAGTGGAAGTGGATGTGTTCGGCTGCAAGAAGGTGTGAACGTCCGACCAAAGTTTGTAAAAAGCAGTTAAGAAAAGGTTCGAATATCCAACCAAACATAATCAAAAGCGGGAGCAGAGCTGTTCGACTGCAAGTAGGTGTGAATGTCAGATCATAATTTGCAAAAAGCTGATGAGAAAGGGTGAGAATGTCCGGCTATACACCATCAAATGTGGGAGCGGAAGTGTTCGGCTGTGAGTAGGTGTGAATGTCCAACCATAATTGCTGAAAAATGTGTTAGAAGAGACTAGAATGCCGGACAAGACATCATCAAATGCGGGAGCGGAGTTGTTCGGCTGTGAGTAGGTGTGAATCTCCGAGCATAGTTTGTAAAAAGGGGGTAAGAATAGGTTCGAATGCCCGAACATACACTATCAAAACAGGGAGCTGAGGTGGCTCAGCTGCAAGGTGTGAATGTCTGACTATAGTTTGTAAATAAGGTGCGAATGCCCAACAATGTATAATCAAAAGAGGGAGCGGAGGTTTTCGGCTACAAGAAGGTTTGAATGTCCGACCATAGTTTGTAAAAAGCGGGTAAGAAAAGGCTCGAAAGCCCGACTATACACAATCAAAAGCGGGAGCGGGAGGTTTTCAGCTGCAAATCCTTCACTCAAACCAAGTGAAAACTGCTTTGTCCTTCATATTTATCAATTTCTAGATTGACTTCAACAAAGAACAACACTGGATTTTGCAGTAGAAGAAAGAGCAACACTGAAGGATCAGTAATCCGAGAATAAGCTTATTTTCATACGTTCTGCATGATTTGGGATTTTATGTATAAAATGAATTCCTTCACTCAAACCAAGTTAAAACTGCTTTGTCCTTCATATTTATCAATGTCTAGATCGACTTCAACAAAGAACAACATTGTATTTTGCAGTAGAAGAAAAAGCAACACTGAAGGATCAGGAATCCGAGAATAAGCTTCTTTTCATACGTTCTGCATGATTTGGGATTTTATGTATAAAATTAATTCCTTCACTCAAACCAAGTGAAAACTGCTTTGTCATATTTTTCAGCAAGTATGGTCGGACATTCACACCTACTCACAGCCGAACACCTCCGCTCCCGCATTTGATGGTGTATAGTCGGGCATTCTCACCATTTCTCATCAGGTTTTTACAAATTATGATCTGACATTCACACCTGCTTTTGATGTTGTATGGTTGGGCATTCGCACCTTTTTTTTACCCATTTTTCAGGAATTATGGGTGGACATTCACACCATCTTGCAGCTGAACACCTTCTCTCTCGCATATGATCATGTGCGGTTTGATATTCGAAAATTTTCTTTCATGTTTTTTAGCAATTATTGATGGACATTCAGACCTTCTTGCAGCTGAACACCTCTGCTCCCGCTTTTGATGGTGTATAGTCGGGCTTTCGAGCCTTTTCTTCCCCGGTTTTTACAAATTATGGTTGGACATTCAGACCTTCTTGCAGCCGAAAACCTCCGCTCCCTCTTTTGATCATACATTGTCGGGCATTCGCACCTTGTCTTACCCGCTATTTACAAAACATGGTCGGACTTTCACACCTTCTTGTAGCCGAACACATTCGCTCCCGCTATTGATTGTGTACAGTCGGGTATTTTAACCTTTTCTTACCCACTTTTTACCAATTATGGTCGGACATTCACACCATCTTACAGCGGAACACCTCCGCTCCCTCTTTTGATGGTGTATGTTCGGGCATTCAAATTTTTTCTTACCCACTTTTTACAAACTATGGTCGGACATTCAAACCTTCTTGTAGCAGAACACATCCACTTCTTCTTTTGATGATGTATGGTTGGGCATTCGCACCTTTTCTTACCCATTTTTCAGGAATTATGGGTGGACATTCACACCTACTTGCAGTCGAAAAGCTCTGCTCCCTCTTTTGATGGTGTATGTTAGGGCATTCGCACCTTTTCTTACCTGCTTTTTACAAACTTTGGTCGGACGTTCACACCTTCTTGCAGCCGAACACCTCCGCTCCCTCTTTTGATGGTGTATGTTTGGGCATTCAAACCTTTTCTTACCCGCTTTTTACAAACTATGCTCGGACATTCACACCTTCTTGTAGCCGAACACATCCCTTCCCGCTATTGATTGTGTACAGTCGGACATTTTAACCTTTTCTTACCCGCTTTTTACCAACTACGGTCGGACATTCACACCTTCTTATGGCGGAACACCTCCGATCCCTCTTTTGATGGTGTATGTTCGGGCATTTGAACCTTTTCTTACCGGCTTTTTACAAACTATGCTCGGACATTCACACCTTCTTGCAGCGAAACACCTCCGCTCCCCCTTTTGATTGTGTATGTTCGGGCATTCGAACCTTTTCTTACCCGCCTTTTACAAACTATGGTCGGACATTCAAACCTTCTTGTGGCCGAACACATCCACTTCTGCTTTTGATGATGTATAGTTGGGCATTCACACCTTTTCTTACCCATTTTTCAGTAATTATTGATGGACATTCAGACCTTCTTGCAGCTGAACACCTCTGCTCCCGCTTTTGATGGTGTATAGTCGGGCTTTCGAGGCTTTTCTTCAACGGTGTTTACAAATTATGGTTGGAAATTCAGACCTTGCAGCCGAACACCTCCGCTCCCTCTTTTGATCATACATTGTCAGACATTCGCACCTTGTCTTACCCGCGTTTTACAAACCATGGTCGGACTTTCACACCTTCTTGTAGCCGAACAACTCCGCTCCCGCTATTGATTGTGTATAGTCGGCTATTTTAACCTTTTCTTACCCGCTTTTTACCAATTATGGTCGGACATTCACACCGTCTTACAGCGGAACACCTCCCCTCCCTCTTTTGATGGTGTATGTTCGGGCATTCAAACTTTTTCTTACCCACTTTTTACAAACTATGGTTGGACATTCAAACCTTCTTGTAGCAGAACACATCCACTTCTTCTTTTGATGATGTATGGTTGGGCATTCGCACCTTTTCTTACCCATTTTTCAGGAATTATGGGTGGACATTCACACCTACTTGCAGTCGAACAGCTCTGCTCCCACTTTTGATGGTGTATGTTCGGGCATTCGCACCTTTTCTTTCCTGCTTTTTACAAACTTTGGTCGGACGTTCACACCTTCTTGCAGCCGAACACCTCCGCTTCCGCTTTTGATGGTATATATTCGGGCATTCGAACCTTTTCTTACCCGCTTTTTACCAACTATGGTCGGACATTCGCATCATCTTACAACGGAACACCTCCGCTCCCTCTTTTGATGGTGTATGTTCGGGCATTCGCACCTTTTCTTACCTGCTTTTTACAAACTTTGGTCGGACGTTGACACCTTCTTGCAGCCGAACACCTCAGCTTCCGCTTTTGATGGTATATATTCGGGCATTCGAACCTTTTCTTACCCGCTTTTTACCAACTATGGTCGGACATTCGCACCATCTTACAGCGGAACACCTCTTCTCCCTCTTTTGATGATGAATGGTCCGGCATTCTTACCTTTTCTAACACATTTTTCAGCAATTATTGTCGGTCATTCACACCTTTCTCATCAGCTTTTTGCAAATTATGATCTGACATTCACACCTACTTGCAGCCGAACACCTCGGCTTCCGCTTTTGATGGTGTATATTTTGGCATTTGAACCTTTTCTTACCCGCTTTTTACAAACCATGGTCGAACTTTCACACCTTCTTTTAGCCGAACAACTCCGCTCCCGCTATTGATTGTGTAGAGTCGGGTATTTTAACCTTTTCTTACCCGCTTTTTACCAACTATGGTCGGACATTCACACCTTCTTACAGCGGAACACCTCCGCTCCCTCTTTTGATGGTGTATGTTCGGGCATTCAAACTTTTTCTTACCCACTTTTTACAAACTATGGTCGGACATTCAAACCTTCTTGTAGCAGAACACATCCACTTCTTCTTTTGATGATGTATGGTTGGGCATTCGCACCTTTTCTTACCCATTTTTCCGGAATTATGGGTGGACATTCACACCTACTTGCAGTCGATCAGCTCTGCTCCCTCTTTTGATGGTGTATGTTCGGGCATTCGCACCTTTTCTTACCTGCTTTTTACAAACTTTGGTCGGACGTTCACACCTTCTTGCAGCCGAACACCTCCGCTTCCGCTTTTGATGGTATATATTCGGGCATTCGAACCTTTTCTTACCCGCTTTTTACCAACTATGGTCGGACATTCGCATCATCTTACAGCGGAACACCTCCGCTCCCTCTTTTGATGGTATATATTCGGGCATTCGAACCTTTTCTTACCCGCTTTTTACCAACTATGGTCGGACATTCGCACCATCTTACAGCGGAACACCTCTTCTCCCGCTTTTGATGATGAATGGTCCGGCATTCTTACCTTTTCTAACACATTTTCCAGCAATTATTGTCGGTCATTCACACCTTTCTCATCAGATTTTTGCAAATTATGATCTGACATTCACACCTACTTGCAGCCAAACACCTCGGCTTCCGCTTTTGATGGTGTATATTTTGGCATTCAAACCTTTTCTTACCCGCTTTTTACAAACCATGGTCGGACTTTCACACCTTCTTTTAGCCGAACAACTCCGCTCCCGCTATTGATTGTGTAGAGTCGGGTATTTTAACCTTTTCTTACCCGCTTTTTACCAACTATGGTCGGACATTCACACCTTCTTACAGCGGAACACCTCCACTCCCTCTTTTGATTGTGTATGTTCTGGCATTCGAACCTTTTCTTACCCACTTTTTACAAACTATGCTCGGACATTCACACCTTCTTGCAGCGAAACACCTCCGCTCCCTCTTTTGATTGTGTATGTTCGGGCATTCAAACCTTTTCTTACCCGCCTTTTACAAACTATGGTCGGACATTCAAACCTTCTTGTGGCTGAACACATCCACTTCTGCTTTTGATGATGTATAGTTGGGCATTCACACCTTTTCTTACCCATTTTTCAGTAATTATTGGTGGACATTCAGACCTTCTTGCAGCTGAACACCTCTGCTCCCGCTGTTGATGGTGTATAGTCGGGCTTTCGAGGCTTTTCTTCAACGGTGTTTACAAATTATGGTTGGAAATTCAGACCTTGCAGCCGAACACCTCCGCTCCCTCTTTTGATCATACATTGTCGGGCATTCGCACCTTTTCTTACCCGCGTTTTACAAACCATGGTCGGACTTTCACACCTTCTTGTAGCCGAACAACTCCGCTCCCACTATTGATTGTGTACAGTCGGGTATTTTAACCTTTTCTTACCCGCTTTTTACCAATTATGGTCGGACATTCACACCGTCTTACAGCGGAACACCTTCGCTCCCACTTTGATGGTGTATGTTCGGGCATTCGAACTTTTTCTTACCCACTTTTTACAAACTATGGTCGGACATTCAAACCTTCTTGTAGCAGAACACATCCATTTCTTCTTTTGATGATGTATGGTTGGGCATTCGCACCTTTTCTTACCCATTTTTCCGGAATTATGTGTGGACATTCACACCTACTTGCAGTCGAACAGCTCTGCTCCCTCTTTTGATTATGTTTGGTTGGATATTCGAACCTTTTCTTAACTGCTTTTTACAAACTTTGGTCGGACGTTCACACCTTCTTGCAGCCGAACACCTCCGCTTCCGCTTTTGATGGTATATATTCGGGCATTCGAACCTTTTCTTACCCGCTTTTTACCAACTATGGTCGGACATTCGCACCATCTTACAGTGGAACACCTCCGCTCCCTCTTTTGATGGTGTGTGTTCGGGCATTCGCACCTTTTCTTACCCGCTTTTTACAAACTATGCTCGGACATTCAAACCCTCTTGTAGCCAAACACATCCACTCCTGCTTTTGTTGATGTATGGTTGGGCATTCGAACCTACTTGTTGCCCGCTTTTCATTAATTATGGGTGGACATTCACACCTTGTCGCAGCCAAACACCTCCGCTCCCTGTTTTGATCATGTATGGTTGGACATTCGCACCTTTTCTCACCCGCTTTTTGCAAACTATGGTCGGCCATTCACAGCTTCCTCTCCACCATACTTGTATGGTGGGATATTCACACCCACTTGCATCCGAAGACCTCCGCCCCCACTTTTGTTGATATTTAGTCGGTCATTCACACCTTACCCGTTTTCTTGCAGCCAAACCCCTCTGATCTCATTTTTGATGATGTAAGATTGGGCATTAAGACCTTGCTTTTCCTGCTTTTCACCAACTATAGACGGACATTCACACCTTCTTGCAGCCGAACACTTCCGCTCCACCTTTTAGGTTTCTATCACACCTTTTTTTCACCGCATTTTATACATTATGGTTGGAAATTCTCAACCACTCATCCGAAGACCTCTCCTCCCGCTTTTGTTAATATATTTGAACTTTAGTCAGACATTCACACCTACTTGCAGCCGAACACCACCTCTCTAGCTTTTGATGATGTATGGTCCGGCATTCTTACCGTTTCTAACACATTTTTCAGCGAAGTAGACTTTAACACGGCTCTGGGAGCGAGCCGAGTGCGGGCTAACCAGGAGAATTGCTTGAAAGAAACGCGACACCGAATGAGCGGTCAGAACAAAGCCTCAATACAGTGTTCCTGTGGTGTTTTTATAAAATGCAGTGAAAAAAAAGGTGTGAATGCCCCGTAGAAAACTAAAACTAAAAACTAAAAGGTTCGGCTTTATTTGGTGAAAAGCAGGTGAAGCAAGGTCTGAATGCCCAACCTTACATCATCAAAAGCGAGATCAGAGGTTTGGCCATAGTTTGCCAAAAGCGGGTAAGGTGCGAATGACTGACTAAATATCATCAAAAGAGGGAGCAGAGCTGTTCGACTGCAAGTAGGTGTGAATGTCCACACATAATTCCGGAAAAATGGGTAAGAAAAGGTGCGAATGCCCAACCATACATCATCAAAAGAAGAAATGGATGTGTTCTGCTACAAGAAGGTTTGAATGTCCGAGCATAGTTTGTAAAAAGCGGGTAAGAAAAGGTTCGAATGCTCGAACATACACCATCAAAAGAGGGAGCGGAGGTGTTCCGCTGTAAGACGGTGTGAATTTCCGACCATAGTTGGTAAAAAGTGGGTATGAAAAGGTTCGAATGCCCAAATTCGGCTGCAAAAAACTGTGTTCGGCTGCAAAAAGGTGTGAATGTTCGACTAAATTTTGTAAAAAGCGGGTAAGACAAGGTGCGAATGCCTGACAATGTATGATCAAAAGCAGGAGCGGAGGTGTTCAGCTGCAAGAAGGTCTAAATGTCCATTTTTAATTGCTAGAAAACATGAAAGAAAATTTTCGAAAATCAATCCGCACATGATCATAAGTGGGAGAGGAGGTGTTCAGCTGCAAGAAGGTGTGAATGTCCTACCATAATTGCTGAAAAATGTGTTAGAAACGGTAAGAATGCCGGACCATACATCATCAAAAGCTAGAGAGGTGGTGTTCGGCTGCAAGTAGGTGTGAATGTCTGACTAAAGTTCAAATATATTAACAAAAGCGGGAGGAGAGGTCTTCGGATGAGTGGTTGAGAATTTCCAACCATAATCTATAAAATGCGGTGAAAAAAAAGGTGTGATAGATACCTAAAAAGTGGAGCGGAAGTGTTCGGCTGCAAGAAGGTGTGAATGTTATATATATAGTTGGTGAAAAGCAGGAAAAGCAAGGTCTGAATGCCCAATCTTACATAATCAAAAGCGAGATCAGAGGTGTTTGGCGGCAAGAAAACGGGTAAGGTGTGAATGACCGACTAAATATCTTCGGATGCAAGTGGGTGTGAATATCCCACCATACAAGTATGGTGGAGAGGAAGCTGTGAATGGCCGACCATAGTTTGCAAAAAGCGGGTGAGAAAAGGTGCGAATGTCCAACCATACATGATCAAAACAGGGAGCGGAGGTGTTTGGCTGCGACAAGGTGTGAATGTCCACCCATAATTAATGAAAAGCGGGCAACAAGTAGGTTCGAATGCCCAACCATACATCATCAAAAGCAGGAGTGGATGTGTTCGGCTACAAGAATGTTTGAATGTCCGAGCATAGTTTGTAAAAAGCGGGTAAGAAAAGGTTCGAATGCCCGAACATACACCATCAAAAGAGGGAGCGGAGGTGTTCCGCTGTAAGACGGTGTGAATGTCCGACCATAGTTGGTAAAAAGTGGGTATGAAAAGGTTCGAATGCCCAAATTCGGCTGCAAAAAACTGTGTTCGGCTGCAAAAAGGTGTGAATGTTCGACTAAATTTTGTAAAAAGCGGGTAAGACAAGGTGCGAATGCCTGACAATGTATGATCAAAAGCGGGAGCGGAGGTGTTCAGCTGCAAGAAGGTCTAAATGTCCATTTTTAATTGCTAGAAAACATGAAAGAAAATTTTCGAAAATCAATCCGCACATGATCATAAGTGGGAGAGGAGGTGTTCAGCTGCAAGAAGGTGTGAATGTCCTACCATAATTGCTGAAAAATGTGTTAGAAACGGTAAGAATACCGGACCATACATCATCAAAAGCTAGAGAGGTGGTGTTCGGCTGCAAGTAGGTGTGAATGTCTGACTAAAGTTCAAATATATTAACAAAAGCGGGAGGAGAGGTCTTCGGATGAGTGGTTGAGAATTTCCAACCATAATCTATAAAATGCGGTGAAAAAAAAGGTGTGATAGATACCTAAAAGGTGGAGCGGAAGTGTTCGGCTGCAAGAAGGTGTGAATGTTATATATATAGTTGGTGAAAAGCAGGAAAAGCAAGGTCTGAATGCCCAATCTTACATCATCAAAAGCGAGATCAGAGGTGTTTGGCGGCAAGAAAACGGGTAAGGTGTGAATGACCGACTAAATATCAACAAAAGTGGGGGCGGAGGTCTTCGGATGCAAGTGGGTGTGAATATCCCACCATACAAGTATGGTGGAGAGGAAGCTGTGAATGGCCGACCATAGTTTGCAAAAAGCGGGTGAGAAAAGGTGCGAATGTCCAACCATACATGATAAAAACAGGGAGCGGAGGTGTTTGGCTGCGACAAGGTGTGAATGTCCACCCATAATTAATGAAAAGCGGGCAACAAGTAGGTTCGAATGCCCAACCATACATCAACAAAATCAGGAGTGGATGTGTTTGGCTACAAGAAGGTTTGAATGTCCGAGCATAGTTTGTAAAAAGCGGGTAAGAAAAGGTGCGAATGCCCGACAAAGTATGATCAAAAGAGGGAGTGGAGGTTTTCGGCTACAAGAAGGTTTGAATGTACGACCATAGTTTGTAAAAAGCGGGTAAGAAAAGGTGCGAATGCCCGAACATACACCATCAAAAGAGGGAGCGGAGGTGTTCCACTGAAAGACGGTGTGAATGTCCGACCATAGTTGGTAAAAAGCGGGTAAGAAAAGGTTCGAATGCCCGAATATATACCATCAAAAGCGGAAGCGGAGGTGTTCGGTTGTAAGAAGTTGTGAACGTCCGAATTTAGTCGACATAGTGAGTTGTAGGAAAATAGGCAGGGAGCAATGCCGGCTGGGGTATATGTTCTTGTATGTTGTCTGACTGTTTGATTTGAATGTGTTGCGTAAGTGTCCTGTTGAATGTTACATGTTTGGGCTTTGACACGCTTCACTGTGGTTGTTAACTGTGTGGTGTGTCCTGAAATGTTATATGTTTGGGCTGTGTGACATGCTTAATGCTTTTCAGTAGCAACCCACTTATTCATATATAGCAACTGACAACATAAGAAGTCCGGACATACTTTGATAGTAGTTGTAGAAGTATCCTTATTGATAATAGATAAACTAATTCATAGTGATAGAACAGTAGATGAACAGGTGCCTGCACATGTCTCATGAAAATAAAATGGGTGTATGATTGCTGACGGCAGAGCAATACTGCCAAACTTATGAGTTCTTGTGGCAAACTTGATTCAGTGTCTTGACGTGTATACGCTGTTTCGCTGACTTGTCACAAGAAACAAAGTGTGTTTGATAAGATCCGACCATTTTATTACGGGAGGATCAGTATGTATGGATTCTGATGTGACTGATAAACCCATTCGTATCTTAAGCATAATCTAATACGTGAGACAACGCCCTGGCACACAATCAAAAAAAAAAAAGAGAGAGAGCGGTTTTGTGTCCCCACAGTCCATAATGTAGAAAAGAGAGAAAAAAGCCTTTCTGATTTGGTGTGTGTGCTCACAGTGCAGAGTGTAGAGAAAAGAGAGAAAAGAAAGCCGTTTTGGTGTCACGGGTGTTGTGACTTACACACACACATTTCTGAATTGAGAAAGGAAATTATTTTAGAGAAAGCACTAGAGTTTAGATCCCACATTTGTTGATAGGCATTCATTTAATTTTTCTTTTAATCAGTTTTAAAGTGAATACTAACTGAGAAATGAAAAAGGTGAAGAGTTTAGAAGCTTGGTTCAAGAGCAAAACTTGGTTTATGATAAGCTGAGTCTCTAAACAGAACAGCAAAGGGCTTCATCGAACATTTAAAAAAGATTCAGATTGTTAGAATATCCAGAATTTATAGGAATGGTGGTGATTACTCTTATTTTCTAGAATGGAAATAACTGCACCATGTCTGTTTTATGAATTTAAGGGGCTAAAAAGTTTTGTTCTCGTTTTTCTATGATTAACCGAATGTATGTGAGAGTCCAAACAGACAGAAGGGTTACGGCCGAGCGCTGGACCTTCCAAAAAAGATGAGACAGCCTGGACCTGTGCCATACTAGTTAAGACCTGCCTGTGGATAACAGGTTCTTTAAACTCTCACACACACAAACTCACACACGTTTGCACACATACACCCATACACACACACATTCTTGAACTTGCTGCAAGATTAAACCTTTGCATTAACTGACTCCAGCAACTCTGAGTCTCATTGAGAGACTTTTCTCAACAATTGGGTCCTCAAACCAGATCTCAACGTTTTTTCCGCTTTCCAGGGTCGGAGCTGAAACCGTGCACGGGGGAGTCCAGTACTCCTAATGAAAGACCCCCTGCTGAATTGCGGTAATTAGGGGCCAGTGTCCACTGAAAGGGGGAAAAAGGGACGAGATCGTACTTTTGAATCAATGGCCAGAAGCCATTGGCAGTGCAGGCATCAACAATAATGGTGTTATTTCACCCATTAACACTTAAGGTACCTCATGCAGTGGCTGTGATATGGTTACTTAACAAAATATCTTTACCAGACATCTCTCCTACATAACAGTTCTTCTTTCACAGCCACACCTTGTTGTCACACTGCTACCTACCCCACAGATGGAAAGCCTCATGATTGCATGTCAGAAATAACCATCAGTGTTTTACCCAGGCCAGACTTAACTGATATACGTTATGAAAATGCAGAAATAACTATATTTATTCAACAGGTCAAGCAAAAAACCCTGATGGCACAAATGCTACAGGATTTGCAGTAGTAACAGAAACTGAAGTTTTCTTAAAACAACCACTACCAAAAAATTACTCTGTTCAAGCAGTCGAATTGGTAGCTTTAACTGAAGCTTGTAAATTAAATAACAAAAAGGTTGTTAACGTTTACACTGACAGTCAGTATGCCTTCTCAACTGTACATGTGTTAACACAGCATTGGAAAAACAGGTATGTTGACATCCACAGCTAAATGTATAAACTACAAATATTTTAGCATTATTAGATGTTATTCAATTGCCATCTACAATAGACTCGTATGAATGACCGGAAGGAAAACCATACTGCCAAAGAATTTGTTTAAATATGCTGCAGTATTGAGCCACGCACCATGTCATGTCTCAACAGGAGGGATGGAAGCAATAATGAACAAGGTTTTTACAGCATATGGTTTTACTAATTATTGAATTTTTTTTTTTAGAATAAATAAATGAATAAAGTTTTGTCTAGCAGGTCAAATATGTGCAAAATACATTCCACAGGGCAATCTAAGACCAAAACGAAGATAATTCCCTAAGCCAGTGTATCTTTTTCAACATATTTGTTTGGATTTCATTATTTCATTATTGTGTAGATTTCATTGAACTAAATTAATGTTAAGGGAAACGATTCTGCTCAGTGACAACAGAGGTTTTTACCAAATGGTCTGAAATATTTCCATGTGCACAAGCAGATGCACTCTCAGTAGCAAAATCACGCGTAAAATAACTCATTTCTAGATTTGAAATTCCTGAAAAGATCTTCAGTGATAATTTGACACACTTTGTAAACTATGTCATCTCACTGATGGCAAAGAACTTAAAATAGATCTTAGAAACCACTGTGATATAGAAGGTTTCGCTAACACATTGGAATTGTTTTACTATTTACATATGCATGTGCAGTGAAGAATTGCTTGCTGCTGATAAATGCAAAGAAGAACAGCTTACACATAGATGCTCACATATAGGCTGCTGAATGCAATGAAGACCTGCTTATCCAGTAAAGTTCAATGTCAATGTGTAATATTCAATTAGGATTTGCAAAACAGTGAAGTTAAACAATGAATGGGTCCATAGTCGGTATGAGAAGACTACAGGAATATTTACCTGGGTGTACGTTCAAACAGAGATGAGAAAATTGCGATAAATTATTGTTTGTTTGTTTGTTAGTATGTATATGAATGTTATGTGTATAAACTGTGTTGAGTTGTAGTTACTCAGTAGTGTCTCAGTGAAACAACCGACGGGGGAAGCCTTGCGGTGACAACAAAAGCAGTGTTTTACTGATCAGTCAAGTTGCTCCAGTGTACTCCATACAAACTGGTTGGCTACTGAAGGGATAGAAAATGGGGAATACTTGTTTTAAAGCAAACAAGGAATTAGATGGGAAAAATACATGTTTTAACGGGACCCAGACAATATTATATAGATGTCGCCACTGAAGTAAAGAACATTTACGTGGGATGGTGTGAGGGTCCTCGTTTGGCTGACGTTCGCTGATATGCTCGCCATGCTCAGAACCAAGTTGAGACGCGTAAGACAACCAAAAGGGACAAGTGTGAAAAGGAGCTGCATTTGGCAACCATGACCATGTATTACGCAGTTGGTGTAAACAGAGGACGAGGCCGAAGTCGAAGACGTGGACGTGTGGGAGAGGAGGTCGAAATGGGCCACGCCAGAGCTATGATCCGAATATTTGTTTTTACTGTGGCCAGACTGGACACTGGAAGAAGGACTGTCCACAGCTGAAAAGTGATGAAATTGGGCAAAAGACTGACTGAGGGTGGGAGGCAGGTTCTGGACGTCACGCGGCAGCGGAGCCTCCACTAATGGGTGATAGCACAAACACACTCACACATTTTTCCTGCTCTGTGTAGTGAAGCAACGCTTGCCGACTGTGATTCACGTAGTAAAGTTTTGCATGCTATTTCCGTCCTAGAGCAAAGATATTTCTCTCAGAATATAGGAACTTATGTTCATCAGTAGTGACGTCAGGGGAGTTTGATTGTCCTCCAAAGTTAAGTGGAAACCACGTTTACTGTATGTCTGCATCAGGCCAGGTTGTGAAGGAGAAAATGACAATGCCCATTGCGTGTTGTCACTGAGCTCTCCTTCAAACACTCATTTTTGTTATCAGAGTTGTGTCCCATTAACCTGATGGGCTGTGATCTCATGTGTAAATTAGGCATTATTTTAACTTCTACACCAGAGGGTGTTAAGGTTATGTTACAGCCTGACAAAGTTTTCACAGCAGTGCAGTTTGATTCATCGGCACTTACATATGCTTATGAGTGGAAACTTCCCAGCTCTCCTTTTTCACAACAACTAGTGGAAGAAGCAAAAGCGTTAGTTTCACCCCTTTCTGATTTCATGCAACCTACTGATTTGCACTGCACATCACACATTTCTTTGGGGCCTGACAATGACTATGAGAAGAAGTGAAAAAATATGTGCGCCTACTTTATTGACTCCAGAGCACTTCGATTTTTTTAATGTTTGTGGTACTCGCCCTCACATTTCCTTGGCCAAACGTACACACAGGCAGTGACAAGGTGTGGGAGAGTTTGTTGCTACATGTCAGAAAGAAATGGAGTGGACCGTTTCACCTGCTGATCCAAATTTGATGTTTTCTGAACGATTGTCAGCATACAAAAAAACATTTTTGAGTACAATGCATTGTCAAAGAACTGTGGACTTAATTCCTACCACAGAATCACATTTTGAAGCATGTTTTTTATCTGAAACAGATTTGTCTTCGATACCCATGTTGGCTGAAGTGCCCAATGATCTTTGGGCTAAGAGCAAATATGATGTGGGGTTGATAAAAGGCTGTGAACCAGTAATTGTCACCCCTAAATCAGACTTTTGTCCATGTAAAAAACAATACCCTTTTAAGCCTGAAGCAATTAAAGGGATTAAACCTGTTTTTCAATCTTTTCAGAAAACAGGCGTTATTGTTCCTTTTGAAAATTCACCTGTGCTTACTCCATTGATTCCTGTTAAAAAGATTAAAGATGCTGGCCAGCCAGATGAATGGCGTTTTGTACAGGACCTCCAAGCGGTGAATGCTGCAGTTCAGCCACATGCTCCTACTGTGCCCAACCCACACACTATTTTGTCTCAAATTACATCAGATGCACAGTTTTTCTCAGTGGTTGACTTGTCGCCAGTGCACCCTGATAGCCCATTTTGGTTTGCTTTTTAGTTTGAAGGGAGATCTTGGACTTTTACCCGGTTATGCCAGGGGTACTGTGAAAGTCCCACTATTTACAATGCTGCCCTCAAAGCTAGTCTGGATTAACTTCAATCAACCACAGGCTCTGCTCTTTTGCAGTATGTGGATGACATCCTTTTATGTAGTCCATCTAAACAACAGTGTGAAAAAGACCAAATGACTCAAATAACTTTCTTGCTTTCAAAATTTTTCCTCTAGTGACGCTGACTTAGAGAGGGATGAAGATAATCATGTTTAATTGTTCATGTTTTGATTGTTTATCATTGGACCCTTTATTACTATGATGCCTCCATTTTAAACTCATGTTGTGTGCAAATGCAGGCTGATGTTTTACAGATAAAGTTATTATTTTCCTTGTTTCTTTTGGGTTGATTAATATAATGGTATTATTAGTTAAAACTGCTTTGTACTTCATATTTATCCATGTCTAAATAGCTTTAAACAAAAACAAACGTAGTACTTTTCAGGATAGGAAACAACAACACTAAATTTTTTCAGGAATCCAAGAATAAGCTTCTTTTCACGAGTTCTACACAATTCCGGATTTTGATATAAAATTAATTCCTTCACTCAAACCAAGTTAAAACTGCTTTGTCCTTCATATTTATCCATGTCTAAATAGCTTTAAACAAAAAAGAACGTTGTACTTTGC
Source organism: Leuresthes tenuis (assembly GCF_036924035.1). Classification (NCBI taxonomy): domain Eukaryota; kingdom Metazoa; phylum Chordata; class Actinopteri; order Atheriniformes; family Atherinopsidae; genus Leuresthes; species Leuresthes tenuis. Next base: position 29,038,033 of record NW_027325358.1, read on the forward strand.
AGGATAGGAAAGAACAACACTAAACCTTTAGGAATCCGAGAATAAGCTTATTTTCACGAGTTCTACACAATTTCAGATTTTGTTATAAAATGAATTCCTTCACTCAAACCAAGTTAAAACTGCTTTGTCCTTCATATTTTTGCATGTCTAAATAGGTTTCAGGCATAAAATTCTTCATATTACCCTGTATGTGAAAGAAGCATACTTGTGATGGAGCAATACACTCCTTTTGGGTAACCTAAACTGATGGTTGGGGAGGAAAGTTAGAAGAACAATCAACTATCAACCAAAGACAGATGACGTGATGAGCGGGCAATATAACTGTGTGTTTTTACTTCAGTGGTCAGAGCAACTCTGTATTATGTACTGTGTTGTTCTCTCTTTCAAGATATTATTATTAAAGCCTCTTATCTCCTCAGAAGAAAATAACTGACTCTGTGCGTTACTAAATTTCCACCACAATTTTGGCGTCACGAACAGGATCCCTCGACTGGTGTCTCTGGATCGGATCGCAGTGCATGGCCAGCCTGGACTGAAGTAGCTGTTCCAGCCTCATACCTCCAAGGCCTTTTCTGAGAGAGAGGACTGGCAGGTCCTTTTCCTGAATACCAGCGCTGGGATCATTTTTGAAATATGATAGTCTGAGACGATAGGACTGCTTTTTAGTTTTTATTTGAATAAAAGAGGGTTTCCCGGTTGTGTCATTAGTGAGACAGAGATTTCATGGGTAAGTGAAACTTTTGAAGCAGTCCGAAGAAGTGTGAAGTACTCCGAAGAAGTGTGAGTACAGATTAAGGTACTCATTGGAGACGTCCTTTGAGTAAAGGAATATATTTCCCCATTCCAAGTCTGAGAATGGGAAACAGTAGGTCTCAGACTTTTGACCCTACCGTTAGAAATAAGAAAATTAGAAGAAAAGTTTTGCAAATATGAGAAGAAGAAGAAGAGATGAAGCAAAAAAAAGAAAATTAAGTTTAAATAAGAAGTAAGAAAGGTATAGAATTTTGGAAAAAATAAAGTGTATTAAGAGAAAGAAAGGAAAATGTTAAACAAATGCCATGACGGAATGATGATAATAATTTAGTATTAGCTGTGCCGGATCCAGACCTGGACTCCTGCCCTCCACGACGCCTGCAACAACAACAGCCAGCCCTGCCACAAGCCTCTGGCTCTCGGGAAGAAGGGACTTCTTCCATCCTCCCTCGGGAAGAAATTCCATCATTCTCACAACATCAGTTACATAGGTCTGATGATGAGGAAAAGGAAGACGTTTGGTTCTCCAGCGTACCTGCCCAAGAACTTTTAACGCAAGTGACAAAAATCCTTTACCCACAATCTGGACTTCAGAGATCTAAACGTGAGAAAAAACAAAACCAGATTCAAACCATGCCTATGGTTAAAGTTGCAGTTCCCACTGGACCATTACTGGTTTATCGACCCTGGACTGAGACTGACATCATGGAAGCATAACAATGCTTACCAGATCCAGAGATTTCTGGACCCCATTTTGCTGACGAGTTGCGAGATTTCTGCGCACAATTCTGCCTGACTGGGGTTGAATTGCGTCGCATATTGGCAAAAAAGTTCAAACCGACCGACCTCGGCAAAATAGAGGCCAGTATGCTACAACTGGATTTGCGACCTACCAACAGTGAACGAGGACATAATGATAACGCTCAATATGAAGCAGCCATCCAAAGACTGTGTCAAGCCATCACCACTCAATTTCCAACCAAAATCAATATGTCCCACATTTACACCTGCAAACAGAAACCTGGTGAAGGGACTGATGATTTTGTACACCGCATCCTTGAGAAAGTCAGCAAGCACAGCGGTCATCAGAGACCAAGGGATTTGGGTAATGAATCAGGACCATGGGAGAGTATTGCATGCAATGGAATGTCCGACCATAGTTGGTAAAAAGCGGGTAAGAAAAGGTTAAAATACCCGACTGTACACAATCAATAGTGGGAGCGTATGTGTTCGGCTACAAGAAGGTGTGAAAGTCCGACCATGGTTTGTAAAAAGCGGGTAAGACAAGGTGCGAATGCCTGACAATGTATGATCAAAAGAGGGAGCGGAGGTGTTCGGCTGCAAGGTCTGAATTTCCAACCATAATTTGTAAATACCGTTGAAGAAAAGCCTCGAAAGCCCGACTATACACCATCAAAAGCGGGAGCAGAGGTGTTCAGCTGCACACAATCAGGTTTTTGCAAATTATGATCTGACATTCACACATGCTTTTGATGATGTATGGTTGGGCATTCGCACCTTTTTTTACCCATTTTTCAGGAATTATGGGTGGACATTCACACCTTCTTGCAGCTGAACACCTCCTCTCCCGCATATGATCATGTGCGGTTTGATATTCGAAAATTTTCTTTCATGTTTTCTAGCAATTATTGATGGACATTCAGACATTCTTGCAGCTGAACCCCTCTGCTCCCGCTTCTGATGGTGTATAGTCGGGCTTTCGAGCCTTTTCTTCCCCGGTTTTTACAAATTATGGTTGGACATTCAGACCTTCTTTTAGCCGAAAACCTCCGCTCCCTCTTTTGATCATACATTGTTGGGCATTCGCACCTTTTCTTACCCGCTATTTACAAAAAATGGTCGGCCATTCACACCTTGTAGCCGAACACATTCGCTCCCGCTATTGATTGTGTACAGTCGGGTATTTTAACCAACTACGGTCGGACATTCACACCTTCTTATGGCGGAACACCTCCGCTCCCTCTTTTGATGGTGTATGTTCGGGCATTCGAACCTTTTCTTACCCGCTTTTTACAAACTATGCTCTTACATTCAAACCTTCTTGTAGCCTAACACATCCAGTCCTGCTTTTGATGATGTATGGTTGGGCATTCGCACCTTTTTTTTTACCCATTTTTGAGGAATTATGGGTGGACATTCACACCTTCTTGCAGCTGAACACCTCCTCTCCCACTTATGATCATGTGCGGTTGGATATTCGAAATTTTTTTTTCATGTTTTCTAGCAATTATTGATGGACATTCAGACCTTCTTGCAGTTGAACACCTCCGCTCCCGCTTTTGATGGTGTATAGTTGGGCTTCTGAGCCTTTTTCTTCCCCGGTTTTTACAAATTATGGTTGGACATTTAGACCTTCTTGCAGCCGAAAACCTCCGCTCCCTCTTTTGATCATACATTGTCGGGCATTCGCACCTTTTCTTACCCGCTTTTTACCAATTATGGTCGGATATTCACACCTTCTTACAGCGGAAAACCTCCGCTCCCTTTTTTGATCATTTATGGTCTGGCAATACTACCTTTTCTTACCCGTTTTTGAGTAATTATGGCTGGACATTCACAGCTTCTTGCAGCCGAACACCTCTTCTCCCGCTTTTGATGATGAATGGTCCGGCATTCTTATCTTTTCTAACACATTTTTCAGCAATTATTGTCGGTCATTCACACCTTTCTCATCAGCTTTTTGCAAATTATGATCTGACATTCACACCTACTTGCAGCCGAACACCTCGGCTTCCGCTTTTGATGGTGTATATTTTGGCATTCGAACCTTTTCTTACCCGCTTTTTACCATCTATGGTCGGACATTCACACCTTCTTACAGCGGAACACCTCCGCTCCCTCTTTTGATGGTGTATGTTCTGGCATTCGAACCTTTTCTTACCCACTTTCTACAAACTATGCTCGGACATTCACACCTTCTTGCAGCGAAACACCTCCGCTCCCTCTTTTGATTGTGTATGTACGGGCATTCGAACCTTTTCTTACCCGCCTTTTACAAACTATGGTCGGACATTCAAACCTTCTTGTGGCCGAACACATCCACTTCTGCTTTTGATGATGTATAGTTGGGCATTCACGTCTTTTCTTACCCATTTTTCAGTAATTATTCACACCTTCTTGTAGCCGAACAACTCCGCTTCCGCTATTGATTGTGTACAGTCGGGTTTTTTAACCTTTTCTTACCCGCTTTTTACCAACTATGGCCGGACATTCGCAGCATCTTACAGCGGAACACCTCCGCTCCCTCTTTTGATGGTGTATGTTCGGACATTCGCACCTTGTCTTACCCGCTTTTTACAAAATTTAGTCGAACATTCACACCTTTTTGCAGCCGAACACACTTTTTTGCAGCCGAATTTGGGCATTCGAACCTTTTCATACCCACTTTTTACCAACTATGGTCGGAAATTCACACCGTCTTACAGCGGAACACCTCCGCTCCCTCTTTTGATGGTGTATGTTCGGGCATTCGAACCTTTTCTTACCCGCTTTTTACAAACTATGCTCGGACATTCAAACCTTCTTGTAGCCGAACACATCCACTCCTGCTTTTGATGATGTATGGTTGGGCATTCGAACCTACTTGTTGCCCGCTTTTCATTAATTATGGGTGGACATTCACACCTTGTCGCAGCCAAACACCTCCGCTCCCTGTTTTGATCATGTATGGTTGGACATTTGCACCTTTTCTCACCCGCTTTTTGCAAACTATGGTCGGCCATTCACAGCTTCCTCTCCACCATACTTGTATGGTGGGATATTCACACCCACTTGCATCCGAAGACCTCCGCCCCCACTTTTGTTGATATTTATATTCGCACCTTACCCGCTTTTGGCAAACTATGGCCTTCTTGCAGCCAAAAACCTCTGATCTCGCTTTTGGTGATGTAAGGTTGGGCATTCAGACCTTGCTTCACCTGCTTTTCACCAAATATAGTCGGACATTCACACCTTCTTGCAGCCGAACACTTCCGCTCCACCTTTTAGTTTTCTATGGGGCATTCACACCTTTATTTTCACCGCATTTTATAAAAACACCACAGGAACACCGTATTGAGGCTTTGTTCTGACCGCTCATTCGGTGTCGCGTTTCTTTCAAGCAGTTCTCCTGGTTAGCCCGCACTCGGCTCGCTCCCAGAGCCGTGTTAAAGTCTACTTCGCATTCACTCTCTTTTCTCAGCAGACTAAAAGAAACTTCCATCCTGCACCGCTGTTTGCTTTTTCACAAGAGCAGAGGAGAGCGCACCGTTCCCAGCGGCACTGCAGTACCGGGTCGATGCTTGGAGTGAACGGAGCAAGCTCCTTTTTCAACTCCTATTGATAAAAATCCATTTAATATGTAGTCCTTGCATAGACATATCACATATTAAACTGATAAGTACAGATGGATTATGTGCAATTATTAAAGAGAGTAGAGGACGATCTCTCTCGTTGGAAGTCCTTACCTATATCACTTATGGGGAGAGTTACAACCATTAAAATGATGATACTACCAAAAGTTAACTATTTGTTCTCAATGATCCCCATAAAACCATCTGCTACTTGGTTTCAGTCACTAGATTCATGCATCTCCAAATTTCTGTGGAAAAACAAACCACCACGTATTAGTTTAAAAACCCTACAGAAGACCAAGGACAGTGGTGGATTAGATTTACCTCATTTTCAGCACTATTCCTTAGCCAATAGGTTACAATATATATCAAAATGGTTTAAACCTTGTTGTTGTCACAGTTCCCAGAGACGTTGTAATCGTTGAGGATTCTATATTCACCCCCTCATTAGAGGCACGTGTTGCAGATTGATGACACTGAATCTTCTTCTCTGTTCATTGCTGGCATCATTCCCAGCATCGTAAGTGTTCGTGGCATTGTTAGCCTTTTCTTCTGGATCTTGATATCGAGCATCCTTTTGTATTTCTGGTTTGTAAGTCCTCTCTCTTCGTTCACCGGAGTCTTCGTCTCTTTGTCCTTGAGTTTGGTGATTTTTTCTTCTTTTGATGCCTTGACACAGTGTGACAGGTGATACCACGTGGGAGATCCTTTAACTTGGACTGCTGTCCCTGTGCTGCGAAATGGCTGTGCTGCTCAAATGGTCTCTCCTTCATCATATACACAGTTATTTATACATCACCTTCCACCATGAAGCGTTGTCCCTTTTTGTTTCTCTCTTTGTTCTTAAAATGCTGTTATGCATGTCTAAACCAATCCATTAAACTAGATCATTTTGGCAATAAAGCGATCTACAATGTGCTTGGTCGCAAAGCTTCTCATCTGTGGTAAACAGCTCTTCAGAAAGGCATTCTTCAATTGATTTCACTAATTTTATGTAATAATTTTGTGATTTCCTACAAAACTACACTTCTTCTCCCATCTGTCTGAGTATTTAATATTGTCTGGGTCCCGTTAAAACATGTATTTTTCCCATCTAATTTCTTGTTTGCTTTAAAACAAGTATTCCCCATTTTCTATCCCTTCAGTAGCCAACCAGTTTGTATGGAGTACACTGGAGCAACTTGACTGATCAGTAAAACACTGCTTTTGTTGTCACCGCAAGGCTTCCCCCGTCGGTTGTTTCACTGAGACACTACTGAGTAACTACAACTCAACACAGTTTATACACATAACATTCATATACATACTAACAAACAAACAAACAATAATTTATCGCAATTTTCTCATCTCTGTTTGAACGTACACCCAGGTAAATATTCCTGTAGTCTTCTCATACCGACTATGGACCCATTCATTGTTTAACTTCACTGTTTTGCAAATCCTAATTGAATATTACACATTGACATTGAACTTTACTGGATTCAGCAGCCTATATGTGAGCATTTATGTGTAAGCTGTTCTTCTTTGCATTTATCAGCAGCAAGCAATTCTTCACTGCACATGCATATGTAAATAGTAAAACAATTCCAATGTGTTAGCGAAACCTTCTATATCACAGTGGTTTCTAAGGTCTATTTTAAGTTCTTTGCCATCAGTGAGATGACATTTTCAGGAATTTCAAATCTAGAAATGAGTTATTTTACGCGTGATTTTGCTACTGAGATTGCATCTGCTTGTGCACATGGAAATATTTCAGACCATTTGGTAAAAACCTCTGTTGTCACTGAGCAGAATCGTTTCCCTTAACATTAATTTAGTTCAATGAAATCTACAAAATAATGAAATAATGAAATCCAAACAAATATGTTGAAAAAGATACACTGGCTTAGGGAATTATCTTCGTTTTGGTCTTAGATTGCCCTGTGGAATGTATTTTGCACATATTTGACCTGCTAGACAAAACTTTATTCATTTATTTATTCTAAAAAAAAAAATTCAATAATTAGTAAAACCATATGCTGTAAAAACCTTGTTCATTATTGCTTCCATCCCTCCTGTTGAGACATGACATGGTCCGTGGCTCAATACTGCAGCATATTTAAACAAATTCTTTGGCAGTATGGTTTTCCTTCCGGTCATTCATACGAGTCTATTGTAGATGGCAATTGAATAACATCTAATAATGCTAAAATATTTGTAGTTTATACATTTAGCTGTGGATGTCAACATACCTGTTTTTCCAATGCTGTGTTAACACATGTACAGTTGAGAAGGCATACTGACTGTCAGTGTAAACGTTAACAACCTTTTTGTTATTTAATTTACAAGCTTCAGTTAAAGCTACCAATTCGACTGCTTGAACAGAGTAATTTTTTGGTAGTGGTTGTTTTAAGAAAACTTCAGTTTCTGTTACTACTGCAAATCCTGTAGCATTTGTGCCATCAGGGTTTTTTTCCTTGATCTGTTGAATAAATATAGTTATTTCTGCATTTTCATAACGTATATCAGTTAAGTCTGGCCTGGGTAAAACCTGGCCTGGTTATTTCTGACAGGCAATCATGAGGCTTTCCATCTGTGGGGTAGGTAGCAGTGTGGATGGATTAAGTGTAGCACATCTCTCGACAACAAGGTGTGGCTGTGAAAGAAGAACTGTTATGTAGGAGAGATGTCTGGTAAAGATATTTTGTTAAGTAACCATATCACAGCCACTGCATGAGGTACCTTAAGTGTTAATGGGTGAAATAACACCATTATTGTTGATGCCTGCACTGCCAATGGCTTCTGGCCATTGATTCAAAAGTACGATCTCGTCCCTTTTTCCCCCTTTCAGTGGACACTGGCCCCTAATTACCGCAATTCAGCAGGGGGTCTTTCATTAGGAGTACTGGACTCCCCCGTGCACGGTTTCAGCTCCGACCCTGGACAGCGGAAAAAACGTTGAGATCTGGTTTGAGGACCCAATTGTTGAGAAAAGTCTCTCAATGAGACTCAGAGTTGCTGGAGTCAGTTAATGCAAAGGTTTAATCTTGCAGCAAGTTCAAGAATGTGTGTGTGTATGGGTGTATGTGTGCGAACGTGTGTGAGTTTGTGTGTGTGAGAGTTTAAAGAACCTGTTATCCACAGGCAGGTCTTAACTAGTATGGCACGGGTCCAGCCTGTCTCATCTCTTTTGGAAGGTCCAGCACTCGGCCGTAACCCTTCTGTCTGTTTGGACTCTCACATACATTCGGTTAATCATAGAAAAACGAGAACAAAACTTTTTAGCCCCTTAAATTCGTAAAACAGACATGGTGCAGTTATTTCCATTCTAGAAAATAAGAGTAATCACCACCATTCCTATAAATTCTGGATATTCTAACAATCTGAATCTTTTTTAAATGTTCGATGAAGCCCTTTGCTGTTCTGTTTAGAGACTCAGCTGATCATAAACCAAGTTTTGCTCTTGAACCAAGCTTCTAAACTCTTCACCTTTTTCATTTCTCAGTTAGTATTCACTTTAAAACTGATTAAAAGAAAAATTAAATGAATGCCTATCAACAAATGTGGGATCTAAACTCTAGTGCTTCCTCTAAAATAATTTCCTTTCTCAATTCAGAAATGTGTGTGTGTAAGTCACAACACCCGTGACACCAAAACGGCTTTCTTTTCTCTCTTTTCTCTACACTCTGCACTGTGAGCACACACACCAAATCAGAAAGGCTTTTTTCTCTCTTTTCTACATTATGGGGACACAAAACCGCTCTCTCTTTTTTTTTTTTTGATTGTGTGCCAGGGCGTTGTCTCACGTATTAGATTATGCTTAAGATACGAATGGGTTTATCAGTCACATCAGAATCCATACATACTGATCCTCCCGTAATAAAATGGTCGGATCTTATCAAACACACTTTGTTTCTTGTGACAAGTCAGCGAAACAGCGTATACACGTCAAGACACTGAATCAAGTTTGCCACAAGAACTCATAAGTTTGGCAGTATTGCTCTGCCGTCAGCAATCATACACCCATTTTATTTTCATGAGACATGTGCAGGCACCTGTTCATCTACTGTTCTATCACTATGAATTAGTTTATCTATTATCAATAAGGATACTTCTACAACTACTATCAAAGTATGTCCGGACTTCTTATGTTGTCAGTTGCTATATATGAATAAGTGGGTTGCTACTGAACAGCATTAAGCATGTCACACAGCCCAAACATATAACATTTCAGGACACACCACACAGTTAACAACCACAGTGAAGCGTGTCAAAGCCCAAACATGTAACATTCAACAGGACACTTACACAACACATTCAAATCAAACAGTCAGACAACATACAAGAACATATACCCCAGCCGGCATTGCTCCCTGCCTATTTTCCTACAACTCACTATGTGTGCGCACACCTTTATTCACAAACTCTTCAACTTATACTCTTTTACCGAAGCTGCTACAGCTCGATTGGCCAAATACCCTTAGATCCTATTTCGGTGAATTTGACATCTGCCTTGCATTTAACAGATTAGCGGTTTAGCAGTTTTAATTTAGTTTGAGTGAAGGAATTCATTCTATAGCAAAATCCAAAATCGTGAAGAACTCATGAAAGTAAGCTTATTCTCGGATTCCTGAAACTTTAGATTTGCTCTTTCTTTTACTGCAAAGTACAACGTTGAGCAGCACTAATGAGTTGTTTCTATTTTTGGCAGGCTTTACCTTTGAGGATGAAGCAATTTCTGTCTGTGCAAAAGAAATCTTGTTACTGTGCAGAGTGACTTCTCTGAGTAGAGTCGCCTTACTTGTTGCGACTGTGCCGATGTTCGAAGCTGGAGTGCAAAGTTGTTGCTTGAATGGTGTTCGCTGGAGCGTGCGGTAGTGTAAAGTTATACCATTTAAAAGGGTTGAAGAGTGCTCAGTACAGCGGGTGGGTGGAGGTGCAAAGTGACACTATGGCCATAAAAAGAACACCGCTACAAGTGCGCATTGTGCCAGGAAGGGCCCTCGGACGTGTTCCAGTGGACAGTTATCGCTTCTCGGCCTTTTGGCTAAGATCAAGTGTAGTATCTGTTCTTATCAGTTTAATGTCTGATATGTCCTCTATGCGAGGACTACATATTAAATGGATTTTTATCAATAGGAGTTGAAAAAGGAGCTTGCTCCGTTCACTCCAAGCATCGACCCGGTACTGCAGTGCCGCTGGGAACGGTGCGCTCTCCTCTGCTCTTGTGAAAAAGCAAACAGCGGTGCAGGATGGAAGTTTCAGGGAGCCCAAGATGAAACTTTGTTTTAATCTGCTGAGAAAAGAGAGTGAATGCGAAGTAGACTTTAACACGGCTCTGGGAGCGAGCCGAGTGCGGGCTAACCAGGAGAATTGCTTGAAAGAAACGCGACACCGAATGAGCGGTCAGAACAAAGCCTCAATACAGTGTTCCTGTGGTGTTTTTATAAAATGCCGTGAAAAAAAAGGTGTGAATGCCCCGTAGAAAACTAAAACTAAAAACTAAAAGGTTCGGCTTTATTTGGTGAAAAGCAGGTGAAGCAAGGTCTGAATGCCCAACCTTACATCATCAAAAGCGAGATCAGAGGTTTGGCCATAGTTTGCCAAAAGCGGGTAAGGTGCGAATGACTGACTAAATATCAACAAAAGTGGGGGCGGAGGTCTTCGGATGCAAGTGGGTGTGAATATCCCACCATACAAGTATGGTGGAGAGGAAGCTGTGAATGGCCGACCATAGTTTGCAAAAAGCGGGTGAGAAAAGGTGCGAATGTCCAACCATACATGATCAAAACAGGGAGCGGAGGTGTTTGGCTGCGACAAGGTGTGAATGTCCACTCATAATTAATGAAAAGCGGGCAACAAGTAGGTTTGAATGCCCAACCATACATCATCAAAAGCAGGAGTGGATGTGTTCGGCTACAAGAAGGTTTGAATGTCCGAGCATAGTTTGTAAAAAGCGGGTAAGAAAAGGTTCGAATGCTCGAACATACACCATCAAAAGAGGGAGCGGAGGTGTTCCGCTGTAAGACGGTGTGAATTTCCGACCAAAGTTTGTAAAAAGCAGTTAAGAAAAGGTTCAAATATCCAACCAAACATAATCAAAAGAGGGAGCAGAGCTGTTCGACTGCAAGTAGGTGTGAATGTCCACACATAATTCCTGAAAAATGGGTAAGAAAAGGTGCGAATGCCCAACCATACATCATCAAAAGAAGAAATGGATGAGTTCTGCTACAAGAAGGTTTGAATGTCCGACCATAGTTTGTAAAAAGTGGGTAAGAAAAAGTTTGAATGCCCGAACATACACCATCAAAAGAGGGAGCGAAGGTGTTCCGCTGTAAGACGGTGTGAATGTCCGACCATAATTGGTAAAAAGCGGGTAAGAAAAGGTTAAAATACCCGACTGTACACAATCAATAGTGGGAGCGGAGTTGTTCGGCTACAAGAAGGTGTGAAAGTCCGACCATGGTTTGTAAAACGCGGGTAAGAAAAGGTGCGAATGCCCGACAATGTATGATCAAAAGAGGGAGCGGAGGTGTTCGGCTGCAAGGTCTGAATTTCCAACCATAATTTGTAAACACCGTTGAAGAAAAGCCTCGAAAGCCCGACTATACACCATCAACAGCGGGAGCAGAGGTGTTCAGCTGCAAGAAGGTCTGAATGTCCACCAATAATTACTGAAAAATGGGTAAGAAAAGGTGTGAATGCCCAACTATACATCATCAAAAGCAGAAGTGGATGTGTTCAGCCACAAGAAGGTTTGAATGTCCGACCATAGTTTGTAAAAGGCGGGTAAGAAAAGGTTTGAATGCCCGAACATACACAATCAAAAGAGGGAGCGGAGGTGTTTCGCTGCAAGAAGGTGTGAATGTCCGAGCATAGTTTGTAAAAAGTGGGTAAGAAAAGGTTCGAATGCCAGAACATACACAATCAAAAGAGGGAGCGGAGGTGTTCCGCTGTAAGAAGGTGTGAATGTCCGACCATAGTTGGTAAAAAGCGGGTAAGAAAAGGTTAAAATACCCGACTCTACACAATCAATAGCGGGAGCGGAGTTGTTCGGCTAAAAGAAGGTGTGAAAGTCCGACCATGGTTTGTAAAAAGCGGGTAAGAAAAGGTTTGAATGCCAAAATATACACCATCAAAAGCGGAAGCCGAGGTGTTTGGCTGCAAGTAGGTGTGAATGTCAGATCATAATTTGCAAAAATCTGATGAGAAAGGTGTGAATGACCGACAATAATTGCTGAAAAATGTGTTAGAAAAGGTAAGAATGCCGGACCATTCATCATCAAAAGCGGGAGAAGAGGTGTTCCGCTGTAAGATGGTGCGAATGTCCGACCATAGTTGGTAAAAAGCGGGTAAGAAAAGGTTCGAATGCCCGAATATATACCATCAAAAGCGGAAGCTGAGGTGTTCGGCTGCAAGAAGGTGTCAACGTCCGACCAAAGTTTGTAAAAAGCAGGTAAGAAAAGGGGCGAATGCCCGAACATACACCATCAAAAGAGGGAGCGGAGGTGTTCCGCTGTAAGATGATGCGAATGTCCGACCATAGTTGGTAAAAAGCGGGTAAGAAAAGGTTCGAATGCCCGAATATATACCATCAAAAGCGGAAGCGGAGGTGTTCGGCTGCAAGAAGGTGTGAACGTCCGACCAAAGTTTGTAAAAAGCAGGTAAGAAAAGGTGCGAATGCCCGAACATACACCATCAAAAGAGGGAGCAGAGCTGATCGACTGCAAGTAGGTGTGAATGTCCACCCATAATTCCTGAAAAATGGGTAAGAAAAGGTGCGAATGCCCAACCATACATCATCAAAAGAAGAAGTGGATGTGTTCTGCTACAAGAAGGTTTGAATGTCCGACCATAGTTTGTAAAAAGTGGGTAAGAAAAAGTTTGAATGCCCGAACATACACCATCAAAAGAGGGAGCGGAGGTGTTCCGCTGTAAGAAGGTGTGAATGTCCGACCATAGTTGGTAAAAAGCGGGTAAGAAAAGGTTAAAATACCCGACTCTACACAATCAATAGCGGGAGCGGAGTTGTTCGGCTAAAAGAAGGTGTGAAAGTCCGACCATGGTTTGTAAAAAGCGGGTAAGAAAAGGTTCAAATGCCAAAATATACACCATCAAAAGCGGAAGCCGAGGTGTTCGGCTGCAAGTAGGTGTGAATGTCAGATCATAATTTGCAAAAAGCTGATGAGAAAGGTGTGAATGACCGACAATAATTGCTGAAAAATGTGTTAGAAAAGGTAAGAATGCCGGACCATTCATCATCAAAAGAGGGAGAAGAGGTGTTCCGCTGTAAGATGGTGCGAATGTCCGACCATAGTTGGTAAAAAGCGGGTAAGAAAAGGTTCGAATGCCCGAATATATACCATCAAAAGCGGAAGCTGAGGTGTTCGGCTGCAAGAAGGTGTCAACGTCCGACCAAAGTTTGTAAAAAGCAGGTAAGAAAAGGTGCGAATGCCCGAACATACACCATCAAAAGAGGGAGCGGAGGTGTTCCGTTGTAAGATGATGCGAATGTCCGACCATAGTTGGTAAAAAGCGGGTAAGAAAAGGTTCGAATGCCCGAATATATACCATCAAAAGCGGAAGCGGAGGTGTTCGGCTGCAAGAAGGTGTGAACGTCCGACCAAAGTTTGTAAAAAGCAGGAAAGAAAAGGTGCGAATGCCCGAACATACACCATCAAAAGTGGGAGCAGAGCTGTTCGACTGCAAGTAGGTGTGAATGTCCACCCATAATTCCTGAAAAATGGGTAAGAAAAGGTGCGAATGCCCAACCATACATCATCAAAAGAAGAAGTGGATGTGTTCTGCTACAAGAAGGTTTGAATGTCCAACCATAGTTTGTAAAAAGTGGGTAAGAAAAAGTTTGAATGCCCGAACATACACCATCAAAAGAGGGAGGGGAGGTGTTCCGCTGTAAGACGGTGTGAATGTCCGACCATAATTGGTAAAAAGCGGGTAAGAAAAGGTTAAAATAGCCGACTATACACAATCAATAGCGGGAGCGGAGTTGTTCGGCTACAAGAAGGTGTGAAAGTCCGACCATGGTTTGTAAAACGCGGGTAAGACAAGGTGCGAATGTCTGACAATGTATGATCAAAAGAGGGAGCGGAGGTGTTCGGCTGCAAGGTCTGAATTTCCAACCATAATTTGTAAACACCGTTGAAGAAAAGCCTCGAAAGCCCGACTATACACCATCAAAAGCGGGAGCAGAGGTGTTCAGCTGCAAGAAGGTCTGAATGTCCATCAATAATTACTGAAAAATGGGTAAGAAAAGGTGTGAATGCCCAACTATACATCATCAAAAGCAGAAGTGGATGTGTTCGGCCACAAGAAGGTTTGAATGTCCGACCATAGTTTGTAAAAGGCGGGTAAGAAAAGGTTCGAATGCCCGAACATACACAATCAAAAGGGGGAGCGGAGGTGTTTCGCTGCAAGAAGGTGTGAATGTCCGAGCATAGTTTGTAAAAAGCCGGTAAGAAAAGGTTCGAATGCCCGAACATACACCATCAAAAGAGGGAGCGGAGGTGTTCCGCCATAAGAAGGTGTGAATGTCCGACCGTAGTTGGTAAAAAGCGGGTAAGAAAAGGTTAAAATGTCCGACTGTACACAATCAATAGCGGGAAGGGATGTGTTCGGCTACAAGAAGGTGTGAATGTCCGAGCATAGTTTGTAAAAAGCGGGTAAGAAAAGGTTTGAATGCCCAAACATACACCATCAAAAGAGGGAGCGGAGGTGTTCGGCTGCAAGAAGGTGTGAACGTCCGACCAAAGTTTGTAAAAAGCAGGTAAGAAAAGGTGCGAATGCCCTAACATACACCATCAAAAGAGGGAGCAGAGCTGTTCGACTGCAAGTAGGTGTGAATGTCCACCCATAATTCCTGAAAAATGGGTAAGAAAAGGAGCGAATGCCCAACCATACATCATCAAAAGAAGAAGTGGATGTGTTCTGCTACAAGAAGGTTTGAATGTCCGACCATAGTTTGTAAAAAGTGGGTAAGAAAAAATTTGAATGCCCGAACATACACCATCAAAAGAGGGAGCGGAGGTGTTCCGCTGTAAGATGATGCGAATGTCCGACCATAGTTGGTAAAAAGCGGGTAAGAAAAGGTTCGAATGCCCGAATATATACCATCAAAAGCGGAAGCGGAGGTGTTCGGCTGCAAGAAGGTGTGAACGTCCGACCAAAGTTTGTAAAAAGCAGGAAAGAAAAGGTGCGAATGCCCGAACATACACCATCAAAAGTGGGAGCAGAGCTGTTCGACTGCAAGTAGGTGTGAATGTCCACCCATAATTCCTGAAAAATGGGTAAGAAAAGGTGCGAATGCCCAACCATACATCATCAAAAGAAGAAGTGGATGTGTTCTGCTACAAGAAGGTTTGAATGTCCAACCATAGTTTGTAAAAAGTGGGTAAGAAAAAGTTTGAATGCCCGAACATACACCATCAAAAGAGGGAGGGGAGGTGTTCCGCTGTAAGACGGTGTGAATGTCCGACCATAATTGGTAAAAAGCGGGTAAGAAAAGGTTAAAATAGCCGACTATACACAATCAATAGCGGGAGCGGAGTTGTTCGGCTACAAGAAGGTGTGAAAGTCCGACCATGGTTTGTAAAACGCGGGTAAGACAAGGTGCGAATGTCTGACAATGTATGATCAAAAGAGGGAGCGGAGGTGTTCGGCTGCAAGGTCTGAATTTCCAACCATAATTTGTAAACACCGTTGAAGAAAAGCCTCGAAAGCCCGACTATACACCATCAAAAGCGGGAGCAGAGGTGTTCAGCTGCAAGAAGGTCTGAATGTCCATCAATAATTACTGAAAAATGGGTAAGAAAAGGTGTGAATGCCCAACTATACATCATCAAAAGCAGAAGTGGATGTGTTCGGCCACAAGAAGGTTTGAATGTCCGACCATAGTTTGTAAAAGGCGGGTAAGAAAAGGTTCGAATGCCCGAACATACACAATCAAAAGGGGGAGCGGAGGTGTTTCGCTGCAAGAAGGTGTGAATGTCCGAGCATAGTTTGTAAAAAGCCGGTAAGAAAAGGTTCGAATGCCCGAACATACACCATCAAAAGAGGGAGCGGAGGTGTTCCGCCATAAGAAGGTGTGAATGTCCGACCGTAGTTGGTAAAAAGCGGGTAAGAAAAGGTTAAAATGTCCGACTGTACACAATCAATAGCGGGAAGGGATGTGTTCGGCTACAAGAAGGTGTGAATGTCCGAGCATAGTTTGTAAAAAGCGGGTAAGAAAAGGTTTGAATGCCCAAACATACACCATCAAAAGAGGGAGCGGAGGTGTTCGGCTGCAAGAAGGTGTGAACGTCCGACCAAAGTTTGTAAAAAGCAGGTAAGAAAAGGTGCGAATGCCCTAACATACACCATCAAAAGAGGGAGCAGAGCTGTTCGACTGCAAGTAGGTGTGAATGTCCACCCATAATTCCTGAAAAATGGGTAAGAAAAGGAGCGAATGCCCAACCATACATCATCAAAAGAAGAAGTGGATGTGTTCTGCTACAAGAAGGTTTGAATGTCCGACCATAGTTTGTAAAAAGTGGGTAAGAAAAAATTTGAATGCCCGAACATACACCATCAAAAGAGGGAGCGGAGGTGTTCCGCTGTAAGATGGTGTGAATGTCCGACCATAATTGGTAAAAAGTGGGTAAGAAAAGGTTAAAATACCCGACTGTACACAATCAATAGCGGGAGCGAATGTGTTCGGCTACAAGAAGGTGTGAAAGTCCGACCATGTTTTGTAAATAGCGGGTAAGACAAGGTGCGAATGCCCGACAATGTATGATCAAAAGAGGGAGCGGAGGTTTTCGGCTGCAAGAAGGTCTGAATGTCCAACCATAATTTGTAAAAACCGGGGAAGAAAAGGCTCGAAAGCCCGACTATACACCATCAAAAGCGGGAGCAGAGGTGTTCAGCTGCAAGAAGGTCTGAATGTCCATCAATAATTGCTAAAAAACATGAAAGAAAATTTTCGAATATCAAACCGCACATGATCATATGCGGGAGAGAAGGTGTTCAGCTGCAAGATGGTGTGAATGTCCACCCATAATTCCTGAAAAATGGGTAAAAAAAAGGTGCGAATGCCCAACCATACAACATCAAAAGCAGGTGTGAATGTCAGATCATAATTTGTAAAAACCTGATGAGAAATGGTGAGAATGCCCGACTATACACCATCAAATGCGGGAGCGGAGGTGTTCGGCTGTGAGTAGGTGTGAATGTCCGACCATACTTGCTGAAAAATATGACAAAGCAGTTTTCACTTGGTTTGAGTGAAGGAATTAATTTTATACATAAAATCCCAAATCATGCAGAACGTATGAAAAGAAGCTTATTCTCGGATTCCTGTTCCTTCAAGTGTTGCTCTTTCTACTACTGCAAAATACAATGTTGTTCTTTGTTGAAGTAAATCTAGACATTGATAAATATGAAGGACAAAGCAGTTTTCACTTGGTTTGAGTGAAGGAATTCATTTTATACATAAAATCCCAAATCATGCAGAACGTATGAAAAGAAGCTTATTCTCGGATTACTGATCCTTCAGTGTTGCTTTTTCTTCTACTGCAAAATACAATGTTGTTCTTTGTTGAAGTCGATCTAGACTGATAAATATGAAGGACAAAGCAGTTTTAACTTGGTTTGAGTGAAGGAATTCATTTTATACATAAAATCCCAAATCATGCAGAACGTATGAAAATAAGCTTATTCTCGGATTACTGATCCTTCAGTGTTGCTCTTTCTTCTACTGCAAAATCCAGTGTTGTTCTTTGTTGAAGTCAATCTAGACATTGATAAATATAACGGACAAAGCAGTTTTAACATAGTTTGAGTGAAGGCATTCATTTATAGTAAAATCAATAATCGTGCAGAACTCATGAAAATAAGCTTATTCTCGGATTCCTAAAACTTTTGATTTGCTCTTTCTTTACTGCAAAGTACAATGTTGTTCTTTGTTGAAGTCGATCTAGACATTGATAAATATGAAGGACAAAGCAGTTTTCACTTGGTTTGAGTGAAGGATTTGCAGCTGAAAACCTCCCGCTCCCGCTTTTGATTGTGTATAGTCGGAATTTCGAGCCTTTTCTTACCCGGTTTTTAGAAATTATGGTTGGACATTCAGACCTTGCAGCCGAAGACCTCCACTCCCTCTTTTGATCATACATTGTCGGGCATTCGCACCTTGTCTTACCCGCTTTTTACAAACTATAGTCAGACATTTACACCTTGCAGCTGAACCACCTCAGCTCCCTATTTTGATCATGTATGGTCTGGCAATACTACCTTTTCTTACCCGTTTGTGAGTAATTATGGCTGGACATTCACACCTACTTGCAGTCGAAAACCTCCGCTTCCGCTTTTGATGGTATATATTCGGGCATTCGAACCTTTTCTTACCAGCTTTTTACAAACCATGGTTGGACTTTCACACCTTCTTGTAGCTGAACAACTCCGCTCACCCTATTGATTGTGTACAGTCGGGTATTTTAACCTTTTCTTACCCGTTTATTACCAACTATGGTCGGACATTCACACCTTCTTACAGCGGAACACCTCCGCTCCCTCTTTTGATGGTGTATGTTTGGGCATTCGAACCTTTTCTTACCCGCTTTTTACAAACTATGCTCGGACATTCAAACCTTCTTGTAGCCGAACACATCCACTCCTGCTTTTGATGATGTATGCTTGGGCATTCAAACCTACTTGTTGCCCGCTTTTCATTAATTTTGGTGTCACAGCCAAACACCTCCGCTCCCTGTTTTGATCATGTATGGTTGGATATTCGCACCTTTTCTCACCCGCTTTTTGCCAACTATGGTCGGCTGTTCACAGCTTCCTCTCCACCATACTTGTATGGTGGGATATTCACACCCACTTGCATCCGAAGACCTTTTGTTGATATTTAGTCGGTCATTCGCAGCTTACCCGCTTTTGGCAAACTATGGCCTTCATGCAGCCAAACACCTCTGATCTCGCTTTTGATGATGTAAGGTTGGGCATTCAGACCTTGCTTCACCTGCTTTTCACCAAATATAGTCGGACATTCACACCTTCTTGCAGCCGAACACTTCCGCTCCACCTTTTAGTGTTCTATCACACCTTTTTTTCACCGCATTTTATAGATTATGGTTGGAAATTCTCAACCACTCTCATCCGAAGACCTCTCCTCCCGCTTTTGTTCATATATTTGAACTTTAGTCGGACATTCACACCTTCTTGCAGCTGAACCACCTCCGCTCCCTGTTTTGATCATGTATGGTCTGGCAATTCTACCTTTTCTTACCCGTTTGTTAGTAATTATGGCTGGACTTTCACACCTACTTGCAGCCGAACACCACCTCTCCCGCTTTTGATGATGTATGGACCGGCATTCTTACCTTTTCTAACACATTTTTCAGCAATTATGGTCGGAGATTCACACTTACTCACAGCCGAACAACTCCCCTCCCGCATTTGATGGTGTATAGTCGGGCATTCTCACCCTTTCTCATCAGCTTTTTGCAAATTATGATCTGACATTCACACCTGCTTTTGATAATGTATGGTTTGGCATTCGCACCTTTTCTTACCCATTTTTCAGTAATTATGGGTGGACATTCACACCTTCTTGCAGCTGAACACCTCCTCTCCCGCTATTGATTGTGTACAGTCGGGTATTTTAACCTTTTCTTACCCGCTTTTTACCAAATATGGTCGGACATTCACACCGTCTTACAGCGGAACACCTCTGCTCCCGCTTTTGATGGTGTATAGTCAGGCATTTGAACCTTTTCTTACCCGCTTTTTACAAACTATGGTCGGACATTCAAACCTTCTTGTAGCCGAAAACCTCCGCTCCCTCTTTTGATTATACATTGTTGGGCATTCGCACCTTATTTACAAACTATAGTCAGACATTCACACCTTGCAGCTGAGCCACCTCAGCTCCCTGTTTTGATAGTGTATGTTCGGGCATTCGAACCTATTCTTACCCCCTTTTTACAAACTATGCTCGGAGATTCACACCTACTCACAGCCGAACAACTCCGCTCCCGCATTTGATGATGTCTTGTCCGGCATTCTAGTCTCTTCTAAAACATTTTTCAGCAATTATGGTTGGACATTCACACTTACTCACAGCCGAACACTTCCGCTCCCGCATTTGATGGTGTATAGCCGGGCATTCTCACCCTTTCTCATCAGCTTTTTGCAAATTATGATCTGACATTCACACCTACTTGCAGTCGAACAGCTCTGCTCCCGCTTTTGATTATGTTTGCTTGGACATTCGAACCTTTTCTTAACTGCTTTTTACAAACTTTGGTCAGACGTTCACACCTTCTTGCAGCCGAACACATCCACTTCCACTTTTGATGGTATATATTCGGGCATTCGAACCTTTTCTTACCCGCTTTTTACAAACCGTGGTCGGACTTTCACACCTTCTTGTAGCCAAACAACTCCGCTCCCCCTATTGATTGTGTACAGTCGGGTATTTTAACCTTTTCTTACCCGCTTTTTACCAAATATGGTCGGACATTCACACCGTCTTACAGCGGAACACCTCCGCTCCCGCTTTTGATGGTGTATAGTCAGGCATTTGAACCTTTTCTTACCCGCTTTTTACAAACTATGGTCGGACATTCAAACCTTCTTGTAGCCGAAAACCTCCGCTCCCTCTTTTGATTATACATTGTTGGGCATTCGCACCTTATTTACAAACTATAGTCAGACATTCACACCTTGCAGCTGAGCCACCTCAGCTCCCTGTTTTGATAGTGTATGTTCGGGCATTCGAACCTATTCTTACCCCCTTTTTACAAACTATGCTCGGAGATTCACACCTACTCACAGCCGAACAACTCCGCTCCCGCATTTGATGATGTCTTGTCCGGCATTCTAGTCTCTTCTAACACATTTTTCAGCAATTATGGTTGGACATTCACACCTACTCACAGCCGAACACTTCCGCTCCCGCATTTGATGGTGTATAGCCGGGCATTCTCACCCTTTCTCATCAGCTTTTTGCAAATTATGATCTGATATTCACACCTACTTACAGTCGAACAGCTCTGCTCCCGCTTTTGATTATGTTTGGTTGGATATTCGAACCTTTTCTTAACTGCTTTTTACAAACTTTGGTCGGACGTTCACACCTTCTTGCAGCCGAACACATCCACTTCCACTTTTGATGGTATATATTCGGGCATTCGAACCTTTTCTTACCCGCTTTTTACAAACCGTGGTCGGACTTTCACACCTTCTTGTAGCCAAACAACTCCGCTCTCGCTATTGATTGTGTACAGTCGGGTATTTTAACCTTTTCTTACCCGTTTTTTACCAACTATGGTCGGACATTTACACCTTCTTACAGCGGAACACCTCCGCTCCCTCTTTTGATGGTCTATGTTCAGGCATTCGAACCTTTTCTTACCCGCTTTTTACAAACTATGGTCGGACATTCAAACTTTCTTGTAGCCGAACACATCCACTCCTGCTTTTGATGATGTATGGTTGGGCATTTTCACCTTTTCTTACCCATTTTTCAATAATTATGGGTGGACATTCACATCTTCTTGCAGCTGAACAACTCCTCTCCCGCTTATGATCATGTGCGGTTTGATATTCGAAAATTTTCTTTCATGTTTTAAAGCAATTATTGATGGACATTCAAATCTTCTTGTAGCCGAACACATCCACTCCTGCTTTTGATGATGTATGGTAACCTTTTCTTACCCGCTTTTTACAAACTATGGTCGGACATTCAAACCTTCTTGTAGCCGAAAACCTCTGCTCCCTCTTTTGATTATACATTATCGTGCATTCGCACCTTATCTTACCCGCTTTTTACAAACTATAGTCAGACATTCACACCTTGGTGCTGAACCACCTCAGCTCCCTGTTTTGATCATGTATGGTCTGGCAATACTACCTTTTCTTACCCGTTTGTGAGTAATTATGGCTGGACATTCACACCTACTTGCAGTCGAACAGCTCTGCTCCCGCTTTTGATTATGTTTGGTTGGATATTCGAACCTTTTCTTAACTGCTTTTTACAAACTTTGGTCGGACGTTCACACCTTCTTGCAGCCGAACACTTCCGCTTCCGCTTTTGATGGTATATATTCGGGCATTCGAACCTTTTCTTACCAGCTTTTTACAAACCATGGTTGGACTTTCACACCTTCTTGTAGCCGAACAACTCCACTCACCCTATTGATTGTGTACAGTCGGGTATTTTAACCTTTTCTTACCCGCTTTTTACCAACTATGGTCGGACATTCACACCGTCTTACAGCGGAACACCTCCGCTCCCGCTTTTGATGGTGTATAGTCAGGCATTTGAACCTTTTCTTACCCGCTTTTTACAAACTATGGTCGGACATTCAAACCTTCTTGTAGCCAAAAACCTCCGCTCCCTCTTTTGATCATACATTGACGGGCATTCGCACCTTTTCTTACCCGTTTTTTACAAACCATGGTCGGACTTTCACACATTCTTGTAGCCAAACACATCCGCTCCCGCTATTGATTGTGTACAGTCGGGTATTTTAACCTTTTCTTACCCACATTTTACCAACTATGGTCGGACATTCACACCTTACAGCGGAACACCTCCGCTCCCTCTTTTGATGGTGTATGTTTGGGCATTCGAACCTTTTCTTACCCGCTTTTTACAAACTATGCTCGGACATTCAAACCTTCTTGTAGCCGAACACATCCACTCCTTCTTTTGATGATGTATGCTTGGGCATTCAAACCTACTTTTTACCCGCTTTTCATTAATTTTGGGTGGACATTCACACCTTGTCACAGCCAAACACCTCCGCTCCCTGTTTTGATCATGTATGGTTGGACATTCGCACCTTTTCTCACCCGCTTTTTGCAAACTATGGCCTTCATGCAGCCAAACACCTCTGATCTCGCTTTTGATGATGTAAGGTTGGGCATTCAGACCTTGCTTCACCTGCTTTTCACCAAATATAGTCGGACATTAAAACCTTCTTGCAGCCGAACACTTCCGCTCCACCTTTTAGTGTTTCTATCACACCTTTTTTTCACCGAATTTTATAGATTATGGTTGGAAATTCTCAACCACTCTCATCCGAAGACCTCTCCTCCCGCTTTTGTTAATATATTTGAACTTTAGTCGGACATTCACACCTTCTTGCAGCTGAACCACCTCCGCTCCCTGTTTTGATTATGTATGGTCTGGCAATACTACCTTTTCTTACCCGTTTGTGAGTAATTATGGCTGGACATTCACACCTACTTGCAGCCGAACACCACCTCTCTCGCTTTTGATGATGTATGGACCGGCATTCTTACCTTTTCTAACACATTTTTCAGAAATTACGGTCGGAGATTCACACCTACTCACAGCCGAACAACTCCGCTCCCGCATTTGATGGTGTGCAGTCGGACATTCTCACCCTTTCTCATCAGCTTTTTGCAAATTATGATCTGACATTCACACCTACTTGCAGTCGAAAAGCTATGCTCCCGCTTTTGATTATGTTTGGTTGGATATTCAAACCTTTTCTTAACTGCTTTTTACAAACTTTGGTCGGACGTTCACACCTTCTTGCAGCCGAACACATCCACTTCCACTTTTGATGGTATATATTCGGGCATTCGAACCTTTTCTTACCCGCGTTTTACAAACCGTGGTCGGACTGTCACACATTCTTGTAGCCAAACACCTCCGCTCCCTCTTTTGATGGTGTATGTTTGGGCATTCGAACCTTTTCTTACCCGCTTTTTACAAACTATGCTCGGACATTCAAACCTTCTTGTAGCCGAACACATCCACTCCTGCTTTTGATGATGTATGGTTGGGCATTCAAACCTACTTGTTGCCCACTTTTCATTAGTTTTGGGTGGACATTCACACCTTGTCACAGCCAAACACCTCCGCTCCCTGTTTTGATCATGTATGGTTGGACATTCGCACCTTTTTTTCACCCGCTTTTTGCCAACTATGGTCGGCTTTTCACAGCTTCCTCTCCATGATACTTGTATGGTGGGATATTCACACCCAGTTGCATCCGAAGACCTTTTGTTGATATTTAGTCGGTCATTCGCAGCTTACCCGCTTTTGGCAAACTATGGCCTTCATGCAGCCAAACACCTCTGATCTCGCTTTTGATGATGTAAGGTTGGGCATTCAGACCTTGCTTCACCTGCTTTTCACCAAATATAGTAGGACATTCACACCTTCTTGCAGCCGAACACTTCCGCTCCACCTTTTAGTGTTCTATCACACCTTTTTTTCACCGCATTTTATAGATTATGGTTGGAAATTCTCAACCACTCTCATCCGAAGACCTCTCCTCCCGCTTTTGTTCATATATTTGAACTTTAGTCGGACATTCACACCTTCTTGCAGCTGAACCACCTCCGCTCCCTGTTTTGATCATATATGGTATGGCAATACTACCTTTTCCTACCCATTTGTTAGTAATTATGGCTGGACATTCACACCTACTTGCAGCCGAACACCACCTCTCCCGCTTTTGATGATGTATGGACCGGCATTCTTACCTTTTCTAACACATTTTTCAGCAATTATGGTCGGAGATTCACACTTACTCACAGCCGAACAACTCCGCTCCCACATTTGATGGTGTATAGTCGGGCATTCTCACCCTTTCTCATCAGCTTTTTGCAAATTATGATCTGACATTCACACCTGCTTTTGATAATGTATGGTTGGGCATTCGCACCTTTTCTTACCCATTTTTCAGTAACTATGGGTGGACATTCACACCTTCTTGCAGCCGAACACCTCCTCTCCCGCTATTGATTGTGTACAGTCGGGTATTTTAACCTTTTCTTACCCGCTTTTTACCAAATATGGTCGGACATTCACACCGTCTTACAGCGGAACACCTCTGCTCCCGCTTTTGATGGTGTATAGTCAGGCGCTTGAACCTTTTCTTACCCGCTTTTTACAAACTATGGTCGGACATTCAAACCTTCTTGTAGCCGAAAACCTCCGCTCCCTCTTTTGATTATACATTGTTGGGCATTCGCACCTTATTTACAAACTATAGTCAGACATTCACACCTTGCAGCTGAGCCACCTTAGCTCCCTGTTTTGATAGTGTATGTTCGGGCATTCCAACCTATTCTTACCCCCTTTTTACAAACTATGCTCGGAGATTCACACCTACTCACAGCCGAACAACTCCGCTCCCGCATTTGATGATGTCTTGTCCGGCATTCTAGTCTCTTCTAACACATTTTTCAGCAATTATGGTTGGACATTCACACCTACTCACAGCCGAACCCTTCCGCTCCCGCATTTGATGGTGTATAGCCGGGCATTCTCACCCTTTCTCATCAGCTTTTTGCAAATTATGATCTGACATTCACACCTACTTGCAGTCGAACAGCTCTGCTCCCGCTTTTGATTATGTTTGGTTGGATATTCGAACCTTTTCTTAACTGCTTTTTACAAACTTTGGTCGGACGTTCACACCTTCTTGCAGCCGAACACATCCACTTCCACTTTTGATGGTATATATTCGGGCATTCGAACCTTTTCTTACCCGCTTTTTACAAACCGTGGTCGGACTTTCACACCTTCTTGTAGCCAAACAACTCCGCTCCCGCTATTGATTGTGTACAGTCGGGTATTTTAACCTTTTCTTACCCGCTTTTTACCAAATATGGTCGGACATTCACACCGTCTTACAGCGGAACATCTCCGCTCCCGCTTTTGATGGTGTATTGTCAGGCATTTGAACCTTTTCTTACCCGCTTTTTACAAACTATGGTCGGACATTCAAACCTTCTTGTAGCCGAAAACCTCTGCTCCCTCTTTTGATTATACATTGTCGGGCATTCGCACCTTATCTTACCCGCTTTTTACAAACTATATTCAGACATTCACACCTTGGTGCTGAACCACCTCAGCTCCCTGTTTTGATCATGTATGGTCTGGCAATACTACCTTTTCTTACCCGTTTGTGAGTAATTATGGCTGGACATTCACACCTACTTGCAGTCGAACAGCTCTGCTCCCGCTTTTGATTATGTTTGGTTGGATATTCGAACCTTTTCTTAACTGCTTTTTACAAACTTTGGTCGGACGTTCACACCTTCTTGCAGCCGAACACCTCCGCTTCCGCTTTTGATGGTATATATTCGGGCATTCGAACCTTTTCTTACAAGCTTTTTACAAACCATGGTTGGACGTTCACACCTTCTTACAGCGGAACACCTCCGCTCCATCTTTTGATGGTGTATGTTTGGGCATTCGAACCTTTTCTTACCCGCTTTTTACAAACTATGCTCGGACATTCAAACCTTCTTGTAGCCGAACACATCCACTCCTGCTTTTGATGATGTATGGTTGGGCATTTTCACCTTTTCTTACCCATTTTTCAGTAATTATGGGTGGACATTCACACCTTCTTGCAGCTGAACAACTCCTCTCCCGCTTATGATCATGTGCGGTTTGATATTCGAAAATTTTCTTTCATGTTTTAAAGCAATTATTGATGGACATTCAAATCTTCTTGTAGCCGAACACATCCACTCCTGCTTTTGATGATGTATGGTTTGGCATTCGCACCCTTTTTTTACCCATTTTTCAGGAATTTTGGGTGGACATTCAGACCTTCTTGCAGCCGAAAACCTCCGCTCCCTCTTTTGATCATACATTGTCGGGCATTCGCACCTTATCTTACCCGCTTTTTACAAACTATAGTCAGACATTCACACCTTGCAGCTGAACCACCTCCGCTCCCTGTTTTGATCATGTATGGTCTGGCAATACTACCTTTTCTTACCCGTTTGTGAGTAATTAATCCCAAAATATTGAGCATAAAATAAGTCTTTATGCTGATGATGTATTACTTTTCCTTCAGAACTCACAGACGTCTCTCAGTCACACGATCACACTCATAAATAAATTCTCAGCACTTTCTGACTACTCTATCAACTGGTCTAAGACCACAGTTCTGCCCATTAACTGTAGGGTCCATAATATACCTGCGATCACTTTACAGTCAGGGAATATTAGATATTCAGGCATAAACATTTCCTCCAGGATCTCAGAGCTAACAAAGCTAAATTATGTGCAATTATTAAAGACAGTAGAGGACGATCTCTCGTTGGAAGTCCTTACCTATATCACTTATGGGGAGAGTTACATCCATTAAAATGATGATACTACCAAAAGTTAACTATTTGTTCTCAATGATCCCCATAAAACCATCTGCTACTTGGTTTAAGTCACTAGATTCATGCATCTCCAAATTTCTGTGGAAAAACAAACCACCACGTATTAGTTTAAAAACCCTACAGAAGACCAAGGACAGTGGTGGATTAGATTTACCTCATTTTCAGCACTATTCCTTAGACAATAGGTTACAATATATATCAAAATGGTTTAAACCTTGTTGTTGTCACAGTTCCCAGAGACGTTGTAATCGTTGAGGATTCTATATTCACCCCCTCATTAGAGGCACGTAATGCAGATTGATGACACTGAATCTTCTTCTCTGTTCATTGCTGGCATCATTCCCAGCATCGTAAGTGTTTGTGGCATTGTTAGCCTCTTCTTCTGGATCTTGATATCGAGAATCCTTTTGTATTTCTGGTTTGTCAGTACTCTCTCTTCGTTCACCGGAGTCTTTGTCTTTTTGTCCTTGAGTTTGGTGATTTTTTCTTCTTTTGATGCCTTGACACAATGTGACAGGTGATACCACGTGGGAGATCCTGTAACTTGGACTGCTGTCCCTGTGCTGCGAAATGGCTGTGCTGCTCAAATGGTCTCTCCTTCATCATGGTTACATGCTGCCATTCCGACATCTCGCCATTCCGACATGGGTCTCCAATTGTCGGAATGGCGACACTTAATTTTTTATCAAACGTCCCACCATTCCAACACTTTTTTCCTCCTATGGTCGGAATGGCGGTATGTTTTTTGTTTTTTTTTAACATACCGCCATTCCGACAGTTCCTTTTAATAGCCTATTTTTTACCCAAAACATTTTGCACTAATGATATGCCGGCGCAAATACGCCCTAAAGTTTGGCGCACAAGCTTTGCACATGCAGAGGCCACAGCCTCGCAAACAAACTTTAATAATCTATTATCAAAATCCCCTGAATTTCAAATATAAAAATACAGATATTAATGTAACTCTGGCGAGACTGAAACTGATTAAGCAGAAATACAGTGTCAGTGAGCTGTCACAGCAGCCAGCTGGAGCGGAGCTCTCCACAGAGCCCATGTGTCTTTTGCACGCTGTCATCATATGCAAAAGTAATAATTGCAATTACAGATATCACGGCTACTGCACAGGACACAGTTGCGAGCACTCTGCCTTGCCTTGCCAATAGGAGAAGAGAGAAATGACAGCATAGAACGTATAAAACACAACAAAATTTTGTAAAAACGTTTATTCATGTTATTCACGTGATTTATGAGTACTCACTCCAATTTTGGGAAGCGCGGATGGGCTTTGCACATTTGGCACAAACACACAGCCGCAACGGTTGTAGCTTTATACAGCCTGTTGATATCTTAAGGACCTAACTGGTCACACCTGGGAGTAAATGTCATGTAGAGATTGTTTTTACATGACATTACAGCTGAACATATAGCTTTCATCCACAAACCAACGTGGGAGAGCCCGAAGACGCATGTGCCAGACGCACATAGGCATGCGTAAAACCAATTTTGACCACTTCATACTGTTTATTTGCTTTCTTTTAGTTAACTTTCGTTTCTTTTGGATTCTTGTGCGTGTTATGGAGCCGTTTTGGTCCATGTTTGTAAGCCTTTTTTTCCTGGATTAAATTTTCGGAAGTTGAAACAAGTGGCATTGGAGTGTGTGATTGAAAACCACCGCGGACTGCTTCTCCTCCTCCAGTTGCGGAGACTTTGTGTTTTTAATAACGCTTGTCTATAAACATGTGTTAAACATATAAATTGCATGAACAGAAAGAAGGGACTCACCTGTTGAGTAACACACATTTCCTTATACGGAAAGCCTTGTCGGAATGGTGGGACATTTGAACGTCAGAATAGCGGGATGTCGCAATGGTGGGATGTCGGAATGGTGGGACGTTTGCATGTCGGAATGGTGGTATGTCGGAATGGTGGTATGTCAGAATGGTGGGATGTCGGAATAGCGGGATGTCGGAATGGCGGGATTTTGGAATGGGTGTTGCCACCCCCTTCATCATATACACAGTTATTTATACATCCCCTTCCACCATGAAGCGTTGTCCCTTTTTGTTTCTCTCTTTGTTCTTAAAATGCTGTTATGCATGTCTAAACCAATCCATTAAATTAGATCATTTTGGCAGTAAAGCGATCTACAATGTGCTTGGTCGCAAAGCTGCTCATCTGTGGTAAACAGCTCTTCAGAAAGGCATTCTTCAATTGATTTCACTAATTCTATGTAATAATTTTGTGATTTCCTACAAAACTACACTTCTTCTCCCATCTGTCTGAGTATTTAATATTGTCTGGGTCCCGTTAAAACATGTATTTTTCCCATCTAATTCCTTGTTTGCTTTAAAACAAGTATTCCCCATTTTCTATCCCTTCAGTAGCCAACCAGTTTGTATGGAGTACACTGGAGCAACTTGACTGATCAGTAAAACACTGCTTTTGTTGTCACCGCAAGGCTTCCCCCGTCGGTTGTTTCACTGAGACACTACTGAGTAACTATAACTCAACACAGTTTATACACATAACATTCCTATACATACTAACAAACAAACAAACAATTATTTATCGCAATTTTCTCATCTCTGTTTGAACGTACACCCAGGTAAATATTCCTGTAGTCTTCTCATACCGACTATGGACCCATTCATTGTTTAACTTCACTGTTTTGCAAATGCTAATTGAATATTACACATTGACATTGAACTTTACTTGATAAGCAGGTCTTCATTGCATTCAGCAGCCTATATGTGAGCATCTATGTGTAAGCTGTTCTTCTTTGCATTTATCAGCAGCAAGCAATTCTTCATTGCACATGCATATGAAAATAGTAAAACAATTCCAATGCGTTAGCGAAACCTTCTATATCAGGAGTGTCCATCATGATGCTGGGAATAAAACCTCTTTCCTAGAATAGTTCAACCTTCATTACTCAACTGATCATAACTCCGCAATGAGCACATTTCAAAGTATCATTCCTCTACATGTATTCAAAAATCTATGTGTAAATGTTTAATATTTCTTATATTTGTTGATGTCATTCTGTGTGCATGTGGCCTAAACCCAATCTCTGTGTGGCAATTTTAATTTAAACAAGTTGAACTCTGCCTCTGATCATTTAAAAAAGGTGTGTACCAATATCAACCTTTCTCAGGTAATTACTGATCCTACAAAACCAAAGAGATCCTTCAAGGTTGTCCCTGATTGGCTCAATCTTAACATATCAAAGGTAGAAAATCCGCAGTATCTGAACTTGGTGTTAGTTATCACTGCTCAATAGCCTGTATCAGAATTGCAAAAATGAAAACATTAGGTCCACGCTTGGTATCCAGATCCTGAAACATCTCCATGAGCAGGCTTTTTTTTAACTGATCTGTTGAATAGTTATATGACACTGTTAAAATCCCAGATGAAGATCTAGCACTTGACCATTTTTGTAAATCTTCTAATTCCATAGTTGATAAACACGCCCCTTTTAAAAAGTATAGAACTTAGAACAGGTCTATCCCTGGCTTTCGGCAGAACTGTCTTCTTTACTTTTTTTTCCCCTTGTCCTGTTCAGCATTATGTCAGAAGAATTGTAGTCTGAATACCTTTGATGCCAAACAGATTTGTTTTGCCAAGGGAAGTTTTATAAATGTAAAGCTCCCCTTGATGCCCATTTATTTATTTCTGTTTACAATATATGACATGAACTGAACTGAACCGGACCGGGGGACAAGGAAAGAAGAAGAGGAAAGAAGAGGAAACAGAACAAAAATAGAAACAAAAACCAGACAACCAGCTGCTACACCTGTAAAAAACAAAACAGACAACAATCCATGGCCTATGAGGGGAATCCAGCCTTAGCGCCACCAGGAGCACCTGAAAGCAGACAAGCAGAGAAAAAACAAACACACAAACAAACAAAAACCAGCACAAGAAGCGGCAATCGCATACAACACAGCTGTGGATATAGATGACCTGAGACGACATGATAATACATCAACTGCTTAGTGACCATGCTACTGGACTAATGAATGTGTGTGTGTGTGTGTGAGAACATGCAACACCCATGGCACAGGACCTACATGATAACCGTGCTTAGTTATGAGTGTATAAGCGTACAGGGCCACAATCCACAGCCCCCCCCCCCCCAAGCAATCAGAAGCAGGCAGAGAGGGCCAAAAGACCCAGGCCACCAGCAGCCCCCACAGAGCACAGAACCCAGGCAGCCCACTGCAGGGGCAACCACGCATCCACCCAGAAGACTGCAGAGGAAGCCCCCGGAAAGAGCCCCCATAAGCATAGGGCAGAGGCACTCCGGGAACCAGGGGTAACAGCCCACCGACCCCGCCAGGCCCCAGCCGCCCAGACATGGGCCGTGCACTGGACCTGGGCCCCAGGAGCCCGAGCGCCCCCTAACCCCCCGGCAGAGGCCCCACCCAATACCCAGGAGGGCCAAGCGCCCCAGACAGCCACAAAGTGGGTCAGCGCCTGCCCCAGCGCCCCTGGCCAAGTGCCCTGGGAGTCAAGACGTGCCCACAGGTGGGTGAAGTCGCGAGCAGTGGGGAGAGGCAACGCTGATGCCCCATCGGGAGAAACACAGGCAGGCCAGGCGACAGCAAGTCCCAGATCCAGGCCCAATCATTACCACACACACTTTCACGTCCCATACATCCACACATCCACACATCCTACCTCCCTCGACTCTGCTGGGGTGTAGTGCAGCGGGCACACCAGGAGGCCAGCAACCCCCCAGCCACCAAAGACCCCGAACCAGCAGAACAATTAATTAATCCTCCTGGCCCCTCCTGCCCCAAGCAGACACCAGGAAGCAGGGGTGTGCGAAGAAGACCCCTCGTCTCACCCTTCTGGCTCTTCAATATTTTCTAATAGTGAGCAATTAAAATTGAAGGGCAGCCAAACTTGTAGAACTGGGAGCGCGGCACTCTGGGCAGCCTACATACCCAAAGAGCCCCGCCCACCAGATGCCACTCAGTGTAACCACCCCCCAAGACCTAATGTGTGTGTGTGAGTGTGTTTGATAAGTAGTAATGTCTAAGGTGTAATTAAAACAGGGGCAGGGAACTGCAGAGTGCAACCAAAGGGGACCACCTACGTGGCCCCATCCACTACACCCCACCGAACACACACGCCCCCAAAACCCTTCATGTGTGAGTGTGTGCTGTGTACAGGAGCCAGAAGGGAGAGGGGTATGGGGATATATACCGGGGGAGCTACTCTCCCCCAGAGAGGGCAGCCAGGGACTGGCTGCAATAGGCATCCCCGCTACCTGGGAGCCAACAATGGGTAGGAGGGCCTGATGTCCACCAGGCTCGGGGCCTGCAGCGACCATATTCCGGGAGCTACTGTACCCCCAGAAGGTACCCATCCCGCCCCACCCCACTCAATCCAACCCCACCCAGGAGGACCTCTACAAAAAACAAACAAATAACATCAAAAAACAAACAAACAAACCACCCGGTCACACCAGTCGCAGCAGCCCGGGCCTGAGACCCACCATCACCCAGCAACCCACCACCACCACTATGTGATAAAACTAATCAGAGGGGACCAGAGAGAATGAAATTCAGCCAATTGATGTTTTGAGGAGGCAGACATTGTTTCCATGCTAATATAATCTAAAAGAAAATTTCTAAACTGGTTAATACACAGATTGTTCTTCGCTTTCCAGTTCATGAGAATAGTTTTCTTTGCGATACATAACACTGTGACAACCATGTGTGCTGAGTTAATTTCCATGTTGATGTTGTCTAAGTCACCCAGTATGCACAGTGTGGGGCATGCAGGGATGCTACACTTTAGCCATGTTGATAGGTCCTCACAGACTTCAAGCCAGAACTTCTGGACAGGCGCAGAAAAACCACAAAGCGTGTGCATAATCATCAGGTGTGTTATCTGTGCAATGTGAGCAGATGTTTGAGTGTGTTAGACCCATCCTGTATAGTGTGTTCTATGAAGGATTTTGTATTGTATGAGCTGTAAATTAGGATTTCGAGTCTTTATGAAGGTGTTCAAACATATTTGTGGTTAGAAGCTATGACCAGAACTGATGGATAAATCTGCCTCCCATTTTGAGGATGGAAGAGACATTGTGTCATCTATCTTAGACAATAATTTATATATTTTTGATAGTAGTTTTGGGGTACAGATGCTTAGAAATTCTGCTACCCTAGTCGGGGGTTGTAAGTCTGGTTGGTGGAGGATATATCCATCCATCCATCCATCATCTGCCGCTTATCCGGGGGTCAGGTCGCGGGGGCAGCAGCTTGAGCAGAGAAACCCAGACGTCTCTGTCCCCGGCCACTTCCTCCAGCTCTTCCGGGGGGACCCCGAGGCGTTCCCAGGCCAGCCGAGAGACATAGTCTCTCCAACGTGTCCTGGGTCTCCCCCGGGATCTCCTCCCAGTGGGACGTGCCCGGAACACCTCCCCAGGGAGGCGCCCAGGGGGCATCCTAACCAGATGCCCGAGCCACCTCATCTGACTCCTCTCAATGCGGAGGAGCAGCGGTTCTACTCCGAGCCCCTCCCGGATGACTGAGCTTCTCACCCTATCTCTAAGGGAGAGCCCAGACACCCTGCGGAGGAAACCCATTTCGGCCGCTTGTATTCGCGATCTTGTTCTTTCGGTCACTACCCACAACTCGTGACCATAGGTGAGGATGGGAACGTAGATTGACCAGTAAGTAGAGAGCTTCGCCTTCTGGCTCAGCTCCCTCTTCACAACGACGGGTCGGTGCAGAGCCTGCAACACTGCAGGCGCCGCACCGATCCGCCCGTCAATCTCCCGCTCCATTCGTCCGTCACTCGTGAACAAGACCCCGAGATACTTGAACTCCTCCTCTTGGGGAAGGATCTCATTCCCGACCCGGAGAGAGCATTCCACCCTTTTCCGGCTGAGAACCATAGTCTCGGATTTGGAGGTGCTGATTCTCATCCCAGCCGCTTCACACTCGGCTGCGAATCACTCCAGTGAGAGCTGAAGGTCACGGCCTGACGACGCTAACAGAACCACATCATCTGCAAAAAGCAGAGACCCGATTCTGAGGTCGCCAAATGGGACACCCTCAACGCCCTGGCTCCGCCTAGAAATTCTGTCCATAAAAGTTAGGAACAGAATCGGTGACAAAGGGCAGCCCTGACGGAGTCCAACTCTCACCGGAAACGTATCCGACTTACTGCCGGCAATGCGGACCAAACTCTGGCACCGGTCATACAGAGACCGAACGGCCCCTATCAAGGGGTCCGGCACTCCATATTCCCGGAGCACCCCCCACAGGACTCCACGAGGGACACGGTCGAACGCTTTCTCCAAGTCCACAAAACACATGTAGACTGGTTGGGCGAACTCCCATGCACCCTCCAGGATCCTGCCGAGGGTATAGAGCTGGTCCACTGTTCCACGGCCAGGACGAAAGCCACACTGCATCTCCTGAATCCGAGGCTCGATTATCCGACGGATCCTCCTCTCCAATACCCCCGAATAGACCTTACCAGGGAGGCTGAGGAGTGTGATACCCCTATAGTTGGAACACACCCTCCGGTCCCCCTTTTTAAAGAGGGGGACCACCACCCCAATCTGCCAGTCCAGAGGCACTGTCCCCGATGTCAATGCGATACTGCAGAGGCGTGTCAGCCAAGACAGCCCTACAACATCCAGAGCCTTGAGAAACTCAGGACGGACCTCATCCACCCCCGGGGCCTTGCCACCGAGGAGCTTTTTAACCACCTCGACAACATCAGCCCCAGAAATGGGAGGCCCCGTCTCCAAGCTCTCCGACTCTGCCTCTTCCGAGCACGAGCATTGAGGAGTTCCTCGAAGTACTCCCCCCACCGACTCACAACATCCCTAGTTGAGGTCAGCAAAGCCCCGTCCCCACTGTAAACAGTGTTGACTGTGAGCCGCTTCCCCCCCCCTGAGACGCCGGATGGTGGACCAGAATCTTTTCGAGGCCGTCCGGAAATCGTTCTCCATGGTCTCACCGAACTCCTCCCAGGCCCGAGTTTTTGCCTCACAACCGCCGAAGCCGTGGCCCGTCTGGCCCGTCGGTACCTATCAGCTTCTTCCAGGGTCCCACTGGCCAAAAAGGCCCGATAGGACTCCTTCTTCAGCTTGACGGCTTCCCTCACCACTGGTGTCCACCAGCAGGTTCGAGGGTTGCCGCCACGACAGGCACCGACCACCTTACGGCCACAACTCCGACCAGCTGCCTCGGCAATGGAGTCACGGAACATGGCCCATTCGGACTCAATGTCCCCCACCTCAAATATGGTTGAAGCTCTGCCGGAGGTGGAAGTTAAAGCTCCTTCTGACGGGGGATTCTGACAAACGCGCCCAGCAGACCCTCACAATACGTTTGGGCCTGCCAGGTCTGATCGGCATCCTCCCCCACCAGCGGAGCCAACTCACCACCAGGTGGTGATCAGTTGACAGCTCCGCCCCTCTCTTCACCCGAGTGTCCAGGACATACGGCCGCAAGTCCGATGATACAACCACAAAGTCGATCATCGAACTGCGGCCAAGGGTGTCCTGGTGCCAAGTGCACATATGGACACCCTTATGCCTGAACATGGTGTTCGTTATGGACAGTCTATGACTGGCACAGAAGTCCAACAACATAACACCACTCTGATTCAGATCGGGGGGGCCGTTCCTCCCAATCACACCCCTCCAGGTCTCACTGTCATTGCCCACGTGAGCATTGAAGTCCCCCAGCAGAATGAGGGAGTCTCCGGTAGGAGTATTCTCCAGTGCCTCCCCCAGAGACTCCAAAAAGGGTAGGTACTCTGAACTGCTGTTTGGCGCATAGGCACAAACAACAGTCAGGACTCGTCCCCCCACCCAAAGGCGGAGGGAGGCTACCCTCTCGTTCACTGGGGTAAACCCCAATGTACTGGCACACAGCCGGGGGGCAATAAGTATGCCCACACCTGCTTTGCGCCTCTCACCACGGGCAACTCCAGAGTGGAAGAGAGTCCAACCCCTCTCAAGAGTACTGGTTCCAGATCCCAAGCCGTGCGTCGAGGTGAGTCCGACTATATCTAACGGTCTGATGAAGTTTCAACAATAAACAACAAACTTTGTATTATGAGAAAGAACCAGACTCATTCTTCAGGAATCCGAAAATAAGCTCTATTTTACGAGTTATGCACGAATTCGGATTCTCCTATAAAACGAATTCCTTAACTCAAACCATGTTAAGACTGCTTTGTCCTTCATATTTATTCATGTCTAATCAAGTTTCAATGATAAACAACGTTGTACTTTGTAGAATGAGAAAGAACTTCTTCAGCAATAAGCATCTCTCGACAAATGACGAAATACAGATTTTGCTATAAAATTAATTGCTATCAGCCTGACTTAAAACTGTTTGTCTTCCTTATTTATCCACTTCAAATCAAGTTTCAACAATTAAAAAAATTTTGTAGTTTGAGAAAGAACAACTTAATCTTGAGCAATCAGTATAAAAAGAGGGTAAGCAAAGGTGCGAATGTCAAACCATACATGATCAAAACAGGGAGCGGAGGTGTTTGGCTGAGACAAGGTGTGAATGTCCACCCATAATTAATGAAAAGCGGGCAACAAGTAGGTTCGAATGCCCAACCATACATCATCAAAAGCAGGAGTGGATATGTTCGGCTACAAGAAGGTTTGAACGTCTGACCATAGTTTGTAAAAAGCGGGT
This sequence comes from Leuresthes tenuis, assembly GCF_036924035.1. Lineage (NCBI taxonomy): Eukaryota > Metazoa > Chordata > Actinopteri > Atheriniformes > Atherinopsidae > Leuresthes > Leuresthes tenuis. Next base: position 29,074,982 of record NW_027325358.1, read on the forward strand.
AAGAAAAGGTTTGAATGCCCGAACATACACCATCAAAGGAGGGAGCGGAGGTGTTCCGCTGTAAGAAGGTGTGAATGTCCGACCATAGTTGGTAAAAAACGGGTAAGAAAAGGTTAAAATACCCGACTGTACACAATCAGTAGCGGGTGCGGAGTTGTTCGGCTACTAAAAGGTGTGAAAGTCCGACCATGGTTTGTAAAAAGCGGGTAAGAAAAGGTGCGAATGCCCGAAAATGTATGATCAAAAGAGGGAGCGGAGGTGTTTGGCTGCAAGAAGGTGTGAATGTACACCCATAATTACTGAAAAATGGGTAAGAAAAGGTGTGAATGCCCAACTATACATAATCAAAAGCAGGAGTGGATGTGTTCGGCTCCAAGAAGGGTTGAATGTCTGACCATAGTTTGTAAAAAGCAGGTAAGAAAAAGTTTGACTGCCCGAACATACACCATCAAAAGAGGGAGCGGAGGTGTTCTGCTGTAAGAAGGTGTGAATGTCCGACCATAGTTGGTAAAAAGCGGGTAAGAAAAGGTTAAAATACCCGACTGTACACAATCAATAGCGGGAGCGGAGTTGTTCGGCTACTAAAAGATGTGAAAGTCCGACTATGGTTTGTAAAAAGCGGGTAAGAAAAGGTGCTAATGCCCGACAATGTATGATCAAAGGAGGGAGCGGAGGTGTTCGGCTGCAAGAAGGTCTGAATGTCCAACCATAATTTGTAAAAACCGGGAAGGAAAGGCTCGAAAGCCCGACTATACACCATCAAAAGCGGGAGCAGAGTGGTTCAGCTGCAAGAAGGTCTGAATGTCCATCAATAATTGCTTTAAAACATGAAAGAAAATTTTCGAATATCATCCGCACATGATCATAAGAAGGAGAGGAGGTGTTCAGCTGCAAGAAAGTGTGAATGTCCACCCATAATTCCTGAAAAATGGGTAAAAAAAGGTGCGAATGCCCAACCATACATTATCAAAAGCAGGTGTGAATGTCAGATCATAATTTGCAAAAAGCTGATGAGAAAGGGTGAGAATGCCCGACTATACACCATCAAATGCGGGAGCGGAGGTGTTCGGCTCTGAGTAGGTGTGAATGTCCGACCATAATTGCTGAAAAATGTGTTAGAAAAGGAAAGAATGCCGGACCATACATCATCAAAAGCGAGAGAGGTGGTGTTCGGCTGCAAAAAGGTGTAAATGTTCGACTAAAGTTTGTAAAAAGCGGGTAAGACATGGTGCGAATTCCTGACAAGGTATGATCAAAAGCAGGAGCGGAGGTGTTCAGCTGCAAGAAGGTCTAAATGTCCATCAATAATTCCTAGAAAACATGAAAGAAAATTTTCGAAAATCAAACCGCACATGATCATAAGTGGGAGAGGAGGTGTTCAGCTGCAAGAAGGTGTGAATGTCCACCCATTATTCCTGACAAATGGGTAAAAAAAAGGTGCGAATGCCCAACCATACATCATCAAAAGCAGGAGTGGATGTGTTCGGCTACAAGAAGGTGTGAACGTCCAACCAAAGTTTGTAAAAAGCAGTTAAGAAAAGGTTTGAATATCCAACCAAACATAATCAAAAGCGGGAGTATAGCTTTTCGACTGCAAGTAGGTGTGAATGTCAGATTATAATTTGCAAAAAGCTGATGAGAAAGGGTGAGAATGTCCGACTGCACACCATCAAATGCGGGAGCGGAGTTGTTCGGCTGTGAGTAGGTGTGAATCTCCGACCGTAATTTCTGAAAAATGTGTTAGAAAAGGTAAGAATGCCGGTCCATACATCATCAAAAGCGAGAGAGGTGGTGTTCGGCTGCAAGTAGGTGTGAATGTCCAGCCATAATTACTCACAAACGGGTAAGAAAAGGTAGTATTGCCAGACCATACATGATCAAAACAGGGAGCGGAGGTGGTTCAGCTGCAAGAAGGTGTGAATGTCTCACTAAAGTTCAAATATATTAACAAAAGCGGGAGGAGAGGTCTTCGGATGAGAGTGGTTGAGAATTTCCAACCATAATCTATAAAATTCGGTGAAAAAAAGGTGTGATAGAACACTAAAAGGTGGAGCGGAAGTGTTCGGCTGCAAGAAGGTGTGAATGTCCGACTATATTTGGTGAAAAGCAGGTGAAGCAAGGTCTGAATGCCCAACCTTACATTATCAAAAGCGAGATCAGAGGTGTTTGGCTGCAAGAAGGCCATAGTTTGCCAAAAGCGGGTAAGCTGCGAATGACCAACTAAATATCAACAAAAGTGGGGGCGGAGGTCTTCGGATGCAACTGGGTGTGAACATCCCACCATACAAGTATGGTGGAGAGGAAGCTGTGAACAGCCGACCATAGTTTGCAAAAAGCGGGTGAGACAAGGTGCGAATGTCCAACCATACATGATCAAAACAGGGAGCGGAGGTGTTTGGCTGTGACAAGGTGTGAATGTCCACCCAAAATTAATGAAAACCGGGCAAAAAGTAGGTTTGAATGCCCAAGCATACATCATCAAAAGAAGGAGTGGATGTGTTCGGCTGCAAGAAGGTGTGAACGTCCGACCAAAGTTTGTAAAAAGCAGTTAAGAAAAGGTTCGAATATCCAACCAAACATAATCAAAAGCCGGAGCAGAGCTGTTCGACTGCAAGTAGGTGTGAATGTCCAGCCATAATTACTCACAAAGGGGTAAGAAAAGGTAGTATTGCCAGACCATACATGATCAAAACAGGGAGCTGAGATGGTTCAGCTGCAAGGTGTGAATGTCTGACTATAGTTTGTAAAAAGCGGGTAAGATAAGGTGCGAATGCCCGACAATGTATAATTAAAAGAGAGAGCAGAGGTTTTCGGCTACACGAAGGTTTGAATGTCCGACCATAGTTTGTAAAAAGCGGGTAAGAAAAGGTTCAAATGACTGACTATACACCATCAAAAGCGGGAGCGGAGATGTTACGCTGTAAGACGATGTGAATGTCCGACCATAGTTGGTAAAAAGCGGGTAAGAAAAGGTTAAAATACCCGACTGTACACAATCAATAGCGGGAGCGGAGTTGTTTGGCTATAAGAAGGTGTGAAAGTCCAACCATCGTTTGTAAAAAGCTGGTAAGAAAAGGTTCGAATGCCCGAATATATACCATCAAAAGCGGAAGCGGAGATGTTCGGTTGCAAGAAGGTGTGAACGTCCGACCAAAGTTGGCAAAAAGCAGTAAAGAAAAGGTTCGAATATCCAAACATAATTAAAAGCGAGAGAGATTGTGTTCAGCTGCAAGTAGGTGTGAATATCCAGCCATAATTACTCACAAACGGGTAAGAAAATGTAGTATTGCCAGACCATACATGATCAAAACAGGGAGCGGAGGTGGTTTAGCTGCAAAAAGGGGTGAATGTCCAACTAAAGTTCAAATATATTAACAAAAGCGGGAGGAGAGGTCTTCGGATTAGAGTGGTTGAAATTTCCAACCATAATCTATAAAATGCGGTGAAAAAAAAAAGGTGTGAAGGAATGAATTTTATAGCAAAATCCGAAATCATGCATAACTCCGCATAAGGAACGTATTGCTCAACCAAAGGGATGCTTCTTTCTCATTCAGGGTAATATGAGGAACTTTATGCTTGATACATTTTAGACATGGATAACTATGAAGGACAAAGCAATTTTAACTTGGTTTGAGCAAAGCAATTCATTTTATAGGAAAATCCGAAATCGTGCAGGACTCATGAAAGTAAGCTTATTCTCGGATTCCTGATCCTCCAGTGTTGCTCTTTCCTATACTGCAAAATACAGCCTTGTTCTTTGTTGAAATCGATATAGACATTGATAAATATGAAGGACAAAGCAGTTTCCACTTTGTTTGAGTGAAGGAATTAATTTTATAGCAAAATCCCAAATCAAGCAGAACGTATGAAAATAAGCGTGTTTTCGGATTCCTGATCCTTCAGTGTTGCTATTTCTTCTACTGCAAAATACAATGTTGTTCTTTGTTGAAGTCAATCTAGACATTGATAAATACGAAGGACAAAGCAGTTTTAACATAGTTTGAGTAAAGGAATTCATTTTATACATAAAATCCCAAATCATGCAGAACGTATGAAAATAAGCTTATTCTCGGATTCCTGTTCCTTCAAGTGTTGCTCTTTCTACTACTGCAAAATACAATGTTGTTCTTTGTTGAAGTAAATCTAGACATTGATAAATATGAAGGACAAAGCAGTTTTAACTTGGTTTGAGTGAAGGAATTCATTTTATACATAAAATCCCAAATCATGCAGAACGTATGAAAATAAGCTTATTCTCGGATTACTGATCCTTCAGTGTTGCTCTTTCTTCTACTGCAAAATCCAGTGTTGTTCTTTGTTGAAGTCAATCTAGACATTGATAAATATAACGGACAAAGCAGTTTTAACATAGTTTGAGTGAAGGCATTCATTTATAGTAAAATCAATAATCGTGCAGAACTCATGAAAATAAGCTTATTCTCGGATTCCTAAAACTTTTGATTTGCTCTTTCTTTACTGCAAAGTACAATGTTGTTCTTTGTTGAAGTCGATCTAGACATTGATAAATATGAAGGACAAAGCAGTTTTCACTTGGTTTGAGTGAAGGATTTGCAGCTGAAAACCTCCCGCTCCCGCTTTTGATTGTGTATAGTCGGAATTTCGAGCCTTTTCTTACCCGGTTTTTAGAAATTATGGTTGGACATTCAGACCTTGCAGCCGAAGACCTCCACTCCCTCTTTTGATCATACATTGTCGGGCATTCGCACCTTGTCTTACCCGCTTTTTACAAACTATAGTCAGACATTTACACCTTGCAGCTGAACCACCTCAGCTCCCTATTTTGATCATGTATGGTCTGGCAATACTACCTTTTCTTACCCGTTTGTGAGTAATTATGGCTGGACATTCACACCTACTTGCAGTCGAAAACCTCCGCTTCCGCTTTTGATGGTATATATTCGGGCATTCGAACCTTTTCTTACCAGCTTTTTACAAACCATGGTTGGACTTTCACACCTTCTTGTAGCTGAACAACTCCGCTCCCCCTATTGATTGTGTACAGTCGGGTATTTTAACCTTTTCTTACCCGTTTATTACCAACTATGGTCGGACATTCACACCTTCTTACAGCGGAACACCTCCGCTCCCTCTTTTGATGGTGTATGTTTGGGCATTCGAACCTTTTCTTACCCGCTTTTTACAAACTATGCTCGGACATTCAAACCTTCTTGTAGCCGAACACATCCACTCCTGCTTTTGATGATGTATGCTTGGGCATTCAAACCTACTTGTTGCCCGCTTTTCATTAATTTTGGTGTCACAGCCAAACACCTCCGCTCCCTGTTTTGATCATGTATGGTTGGATATTCGCACCTTTTCTCACCCGCTTTTTGCCAACTATGGTCGGCTGTTCACAGCTTCCTCTCCACCATACTTGTATGGTGGGATATTCACACCCACTTGCATCCGAAGACCTTTTGTTGATATTTAGTCGGTCATTCGCAGCTTACCCGCTTTTGGCAAACTATGGCCTTCATGCAGCCAAATACCTCTGATCTCGCTTTTGATGATGTAAGGTTGGGCATTCAGACCTTGCTTCACCTGCTTTTCACCAAATATAGTCGGACATTCACACCTTCTTGCAGCCGAACACTTCCGCTCCACCTTTTAGTGTTCTATCACACCTTTTTTTCACCGCATTTTATAGATTATGGTTGGAAATTCTCAACCACTCTCATCCGAAGACCTCTCCTCCCGCTTTTGTTCATATATTTGAACTTTAGTCGGACATTCACACCTTCTTGCAGCTGAACCACCTCCGCTCCCTGTTTTGATCATGTATGGTCTGGCAATACTACCTTTTCTTACCCGTTTGTTAGTAATTATGGCTGGACTTTCACACCTACTTGCAGCCGAACACCACCTCTCCCGCTTTTGATGATGTATGGACCGGCATTCTTACCTTTTCTAACACATTTTTCAGCAATTATGGTCGGAGATTCACACTTACTCACAGCCGAACAACTCCGCTCCCGCATTTGATGGTGTATAGTCGGGCATTCTCACCCTTTCTCATCAGCTTTTTGCAAATTATGATCTGACATTCACACCTGCTTTTGATAATGTATGGTTTGGCATTCGCACCTTTTCTTACCCATTTTTCAGTAATTATGGGTGGACATTCACACCTTCTTGCAGCTGAACACCTCCTCTCCCGCTATTGATTGTGTACAGTCGGGTATTTTAACCTTTTCTTACCCGCTTTTTACCAAATACGGTCGGACATTCACACCGTCTTACAGCGGAACACCTCTGCTCCCGCTTTTGATGGTGTATAGTCAGGCATTTGAACCTTTTCTTACCCGCTTTTTACAAACTATGGTCGGACATTCAAACCTTCTTGTAGCCGAAAACCTCCGCTCCCTCTTTTGATTATACATTGTTGGGCATTCGCACCTTATTTACAAACTATAGTCAGACATTCACACCTTGCAGCTGAGCCACCTCAGCTCCCTGTTTTGATAGTGTATGTTCGGGCATTCGAACCTATTCTTACCCCCTTTTTACAAACTATGCTCGGAGATTCACACCTACTCACAGCCGAACAACTCCGCTCCCGCATTTGATGATGTCTTGTCCGGCATTTTAGTCTCTTCTAAAACATTTTTCAGCAATTATGGTTGGACATTCACACTTACTCACAGCCGAACACTTCCGCTCCCGCATTTGATGGTGTATAGCCGGGCATTCTCACCCTTTCTCATCAGCTTTTTGCAAATTATGATCTGACATTCACACCTACTTGCAGTCGAACAGCTCTGCTCCCGCTTTTGATTATGTTTGGTTGGACATTCGAACCTTTTCTTAACTGCTTTTTACAAACTTTGGTCAGACGTTCACACCTTCTTGCAGCCGAACACATCCACTTCCACTTTTGATGGTATATATTCGGGCATTCGAACCTTTTCTTACCCGCTTTTTACAAACCGTGGTCGGACTTTCACACCTTCTTGTAGCCAAACAACTCCGCTCCCCCTATTGATTGTGTACAGTCGGGTATTTTAACCTTTTCTTACCCGCTTTTTACCAAATATGGTCGGACATTCACACCGTCTTACAGCGGAACACCTCCGCTCCCGCTTTTGATGGTGTATAGTCAGGCATTTGAACCTTTTCTTACCCGCTTTTTACAAACTATGGTCGGACATTCAAACCTTCTTGTAGCCGAAAACCTCCGCTCCCTCTTTTGATTATACATTGTTGGGCATTCGCACCTTATTTACAAACTATAGTCAGACATTCACACCTTGCAGCTGAGCCACCTCAGCTCCCTGTTTTGATAGTGTATGTTCGGGCATTCGAACCTATTCTTACCCCCTTTTTACAAACTATGCTCGGAGATTCACACCTACTCACAGCCGAACAACTCCGCTCCCGCATTTGATGATGTCTTGTCCGGCATTCTAGTCTCTTCTAACACATTTTTCAGCAATTATGGTTGGACATTCACACCTACTCACAGCCGAACACTTCCGCTCCCGCATTTGATGGTGTATAGCCGGGCATTCTCACCCTTTCTCATCAGCTTTTTGCAAATTATGATCTGATATTCACACCTACTTACAGTCGAACAGCTCTGCTCCCGCTTTTGATTATGTTTGGTTGGATATTCGAACCTTTTCTTAACTGCTTTTTACAAACTTTGGTCGGACGTTCACACCTTCTTGCAGCCGAACACATCCACTTCCACTTTTGATGGTATATATTCGGGCATTCGAACCTTTTCTTACCCGCTTTTTACAAACCGTGGTCGGACTTTCACACCTTCTTGTAGCCAAACAACTCCGCTCCCGCTATTGATTGTGTACAGTCGGGTATTTTAACCTTTTCTTACCCGTTTTTTACCAACTATGGTCGGACATTTACACCTTCTTACAGCGGAACACCTCCGCTCCCTCTTTTGATGGTCTATGTTCAGGCATTCGAACCTTTTCTTACCCGCTTTTTACAAACTATGGTCGGACATTCAAACTTTCTTGTAGCCGAACACATCCACTCCTGCTTTTGATGATGTATGGTTGGGCATTTTCACCTTTTCTTACCCATTTTTCAGTAATTATGGGTGGACATTCACATCTTCTTGCAGCTGAACAACTCCTCTCCCGCTTATGATCATGTGCGGTTTGATATTCGAAAATTTTCTTTCATGTTTTAAAGCAATTATTGATGGACATTCAAATCTTCTTGTAGCCGAACACATCCACTCCTGCTTTTGATGATGTATGGTAACCTTTTCTTACCCGCTTTTTACAAACTATGGTCGGACATTCAAACCTTCTTGTAGCCGAAAACCTCTGCTCCCTCTTTTGATTATACATTATCGTGCATTCGCACCTTATCTTACCCGCTTTTTACAAACTATAGTCAGACATTCACACCTTGGTGCTGAACCACCTCAGCTCCCTGTTTTGATCATGTATGGTCTGGCAATACTACCTTTTCTTACCCGTTTGTGAGTAATTATGGCTGGACATTCACACCTACTTGCAGTCGAACAGCTCTGCTCCCGCTTTTGATTATGTTTGGTTGGATATTCGAACCTTTTCTTAACTGCTTTTTACAAACTTTGGTCGGACGTTCACACCTTCTTGCAGCCGAACACTTCCGCTTCCGCTTTTGATGGTATATATTCGGGCATTCGAACCTTTTCTTACCAGCTTTTTACAAACCATGGTTGGACTTTCACACCTTCTTGTAGCCGAACAACTCCACTCACCCTATTGATTGTGTACAGTCGGGTATTTTAACCTTTTCTTACCCGCTTTTTACCAACTATGGTCGGACATTCACACCGTCTTACAGCGGAACACCTCCGCTCCCGCTTTTGATGGTGTATAGTCAGGCATTTGAACCTTTTCTTACCCGCTTTTTACAAACTATGGTCGGACATTCAAACCTTCTTGTAGCCAAAAACCTCCGCTCCCTCTTTTGATCATACATTGACGGGCATTCGCACCTTTTCTTACCCGTTTTTTACAAACCATGGTCGGACTTTCACACATTCTTGTAGCCAAACACATCCGCTCCCGCTATTGATTGTGTACAGTCGGGTATTTTAACCTTTTCTTACCCACATTTTACCAACTATGGTCGGACATTCACACCTTACAGCGGAACACCTCCGCTCCCTCTTTTGATGGTGTATGTTTGGGCATTCGAACCTTTTCTTACCCGCTTTTTACAAACTATGCTCGGACATTCAAACCTTCTTGTAGCCGAACACATCCACTCCTTCTTTTGATGATGTATGCTTGGGCATTCAAACCTACTTTTTACCCGCTTTTCATTAATTTTGGGTGGACATTCACACCTTGTCACAGCCAAACACCTCCGCTCCCTGTTTTGATCATGTATGGTTGGACATTCGCACCTTTTCTCACCCGCTTTTTGCAAACTATGGCCTTCATGCAGCCAAACACCTCTGATCTCGCTTTTGATAATGTAAGGTTGGGCATTCAGACCTTGCTTCACCTGCTTTTCACCAAATATAGTCGGACATTAAAACCTTCTTGCAGCCGAACACTTCCGCTCCACCTTTTAGTGTTTCTATCACACCTTTTTTTCACCGAATTTTATAGATTATGGTTGGAAATTCTCAACCACTCTCATCCGAAGACCTCTCCTCCCGCTTTTGTTAATATATTTGAACTTTAGTCGGACATTCACACCTTCTTGCAGCTGAACCACCTCCGCTCCCTGTTTTGATTATGTATGGTCTGGCAATACTACCTTTTCTTACCCGTTTGTGAGTAATTATGGCTGGACATTCACACCTACTTGCAGCCGAACACCACCTCTCTCGCTTTTGATGATGTATGGACCGGCATTCTTACCTTTTCTAACACATTTTTCAGAAATTACGGTCGGAGATTCACACCTACTCACAGCCGAACAACTCCGCTCCCGCATTTGATGGTGTGCAGTCGGGCATTCTCACCCTTTCTCATCAGCTTTTTGCAAATTATGATCTGACATTCACACCTGCTTTTGATAATGTATGGTTGGGCATTCGCACCTTTTCTTACCCATTTTTCAGTAACTATGGGTGGACATTCACACCTTCTTGCAGCCGAACACCTCCTCTCCCGCTATTGATTGTGTACAGTCGGGTATTTTAACCTTTTCTTACCCGCTTTTTACCAAATATGGTCGGACATTCACACCGTCTTACAGCGGAACACCTCTGCTCCCGCTTTTGATGGTGTATAGTCAGGCGCTTGAACCTTTTCTTACCCGCTTTTTACAAACTATGGTCGGACATTCAAACCTTCTTGTAGCCGAAAACCTCCGCTCCCTCTTTTGATTATACATTGTTGGGCATTCGCACCTTATTTACAAACTATAGTCAGACATTCACACCTTGCAGCTGAGCCACCTTAGCTCCCTGTTTTGATAGTGTATGTTCGGGCATTCCAACCTATTCTTACCCCCTTTTTACAAACTATGCTCGGAGATTCACACCTACTCACAGCCGAACAACTCCGCTCCCGCATTTGATGATGTCTTGTCCGGCATTCTAGTCTCTTCTAACACATTTTTCAGCAATTATGGTTGGACATTCACACCTACTCACAGCCGAACCCTTCCGCTCCCGCATTTGATGGTGTATAGCCGGGCATTCTCACCCTTTCTCATCAGCTTTTTGCAAATTATGATCTGACATTCACACCTACTTGCAGTCGAACAGCTCTGCTCCCGCTTTTGATTATGTTTGGTTGGATATTCGAACCTTTTCTTAACTGCTTTTTACAAACTTTGGTCGGACGTTCACACCTTCTTGCAGCCGAACACATCCACTTCCACTTTTGATGGTATATATTCGGGCATTCGAACCTTTTCTTACCCGTTTTTTACAAACCGTGGTCGGACTTTCACACCTTCTTGTAGCCAAACAACTCCGCTCCCGCTATTGATTGTGTACAGTCGGGTATTTTAACCTTTTCTTACCCGCTTTTTACCAAATATGGTCGGACATTCACACCGTCTTACAGCGGAACATCTCCGCTCCCGCTTTTGATGGTGTATTGTCAGGCATTTGAACCTTTTCTTACCCGCTTTTTACAAACTATGGTCGGACATTCAAACCTTCTTGTAGCCGAAAACCTCTGCTCCCTCTTTTGATTATACATTGTCGGGCATTCGCACCTTATCTTACCCGCTTTTTACAAACTATAGTCAGACATTCACACCTTGGTGCTGAACCACCTCAGCTCCCTGTTTTGATCATGTATGGTCTGGCAATACTACCTTTTCTTACCCGTTTGTGACTAATTATGGCTGGACATTCACACCTACTTGCAGTCGAACAGCTCTGCTCCCGCTTTTGATTATGTTTGGTTGGATATTCGAACCTTTTCTTAACTGCTTTTTACAAACTTTGGTCGGACGTTCACACCTTCTTGCAGCCGAACACCTCCGCTTCCGCTTTTGATGGTATATATTCGGGCATTCGAACCTTTTCTTACAAGCTTTTTACAAACCATGGTTGGACGTTCACACCTTCTTACAGCGGAACACCTCCGCTCCCTCTTTTGATGGTGTATGTTTGGGCATTCGAACCTTTTCTTACCCGCTTTTTACAAACTATGCTCGGACATTCAAACCTTCTTGTAGCCGAACACATCCACTCCTGCTTTTGATGATGTATGGTTGGGCATTTTCACCTTTTCTTACCCATTTTTCAGTAATTATGGGTGGACATTCACACCTTCTTGCAGCTGAACAACTCCTCTCCCACTTATGATCATGTGCGGTTTGATATTCGAAAATTTTCTTTCATGTTTTAAAGCAATTATTGATGGACATTCAAATCTTCTTGTAGCCGAACACATCCACTCCTGCTTTTGATGATGTATGGTTTGGCATTCGCACCCTTTTTTTACCCATTTTTCAGGAATTTTGGGTGGACATTCAGACCTTCTTGCAGCCGAAAACCTCCGCTCCCTCTTTTGATCATACATTGTCGGGCATTCGCACCTTATCTTACCCGCTTTTTACAAACTATAGTCAGACATTCACACCTTGCAGCTGAACCACCTCCGCTCCCTGTTTTGATCATGTATGGTCTGGCAATACTACCTTTTCTTACCCGTTTGTGAGTAATTAATCCCAAAATATTGAGCATAAAATAAGTCTTTATGCTGATGATGTATTACTTTTCCTTCAGAACTCACAGACGTCTCTCAGTCACACGATCACACTCATAAATAAATTCTCAGCACTTTCTGACTACTCTATCAACTGGTCTAAGACCACAGTTCTGCCCATTAACTGTAGGGTCCATAATATACCTGCGATCACTTTACAGTCAGGAAATATTAGATATTCAGGCATAAACATTTCCTCCAGGATCTCAGAGCTAACAAAGCTAAATTATGTGCAATTATTAAAGACAGTAGAGGACGATCTCTCGTTGGAAGTCCTTACCTATATCACTTATGGGGAGAGTTACATCCATTAAAATGATGATACTACCAAAAGTTAACTATTTGTTCTCAATGATCCCCATAAAACCATCTGCTACTTGGTTTAAGTCACTAGATTCATGCATCTCCAAATTTCTGTGGAAAAACAAACCACCACGTATTAGTTTAAAAACCCTACAGAAGACCAAGGACAGTGGTGGATTAGATTTACCTCATTTTCAGCACTATTCCTTAGACAATAGGTTACAATATATATCAAAATGGTTTAAACCTTGTTGTTGTCACAGTTCCCAGAGACGTTGTAATCGTTGAGGATTCTATATTCACCCCCTCATTAGAGGCACGTAATGCAGATTGATGACACTGAATCTTCTTCTCTGTTCATTGCTGGCATCATTCCCAGCATCGTAAGTGTTCGTGGCATTGTTAGCCTCTTCTTCTGGATCTTGATATCGAGAATCCTTTTGTATTTCTGGTTTGTCAGTACTCTCTCTTCGTTCACCGGAGTCTTTGTCTTTTTGTCCTTGAGTTTGGTGATTTTTTCTTCTTTTGATGCCTTGACACAATGTGACAGGTGATACCACGTGGGAGATCCTGTAACTTGGACTGCTGTCCCTGTGCTGCGAAATGGCTGTGCTGCTCAAATGGTCTCTCCTTCATCATGGTTACATGCTGCCATTCCGACATCTCGCCATTCCGACATGGGTCTCCAATTGTCGGAATGGCGACACTTAATTTTTTATCAAACGTCCCACCATTCCAACACTTTTTTCCTCCTATGGTCGGAATGGCGGTATGTTTTTTGTTTTTTTTTAACATACCGCCATTCCGACAGTTCCTTTTAATAGCCTATTTTTTACCCAAAACATTTTGCACTAATGATATGCCGGCGCAAATACGCCCTAAAGTTTGGCGCACAAGCTTTGCACATGCAGAGGCCACAGCCTCGCAAACAAACTTTAATAATCTATTATCAAAATCCCCTGAATTTCAAATATAAAAATACAGATATTAATGTAACTCTGGCGAGACTGAAACTGATTAAGCAGAAATACAGTGTCAGTGAGCTGTCACAGCAGCCAGCTGGAGCGGAGCTCTCCACAGAGCCCATGTGTCTTTTGCACGCTGTCATCATATGCAAAAGTAATAATTGCAATTACAGATATCACGGCTACTGCACAGGACACAGTTGCGAGCACTCTGCCTTGCCTTGCCAATAGGAGAAGAGAGAAATGACAGCATAGAACGTATAAAACACAACAAAATTTTGTAAAAACGTTTATTCATGTTATTCACGTGATTTATGAGTACTCACTCCAATTTTGGGAAGCGCGGATGGGCTTTGCACATTTGGCACAAACACACAGCCGCAACGGTTGTAGCTTTATACAGCCTGTTGATATCTTAAGGACCTAACTGGTCACACCTGGGAGTAAATGTCATGTAGAGATTGTTTTTACATGACATTACAGCTGAACATATAGCTTTCATCCACAAACCAACGTTGGAGAGCCCGAAGACGCATGTGCCAGACGCACATAGGCATGCGTAAAACCAATTTTGACCACTTCATACTGTTTATTTGCTTTCTTTTAGTTAACTTTCGTTTCTTTTGGATTCTTGTGCGTGTTATGGAGCCGTTTTGGTCCATGTTTGTAAGCCTTTTTTTCCTGGATTAAATTTTCGGAAGTTGAAACAAGTGGCATTGGAGTGTGTGATTGAAAACCACCGCGGACTGCTTCTCCTCCTCCAGTTGCGGAGACTTTGTGTTTTTAATAACGCTTGTCTATAAACATGTGTTAAACATATAAATTGCATGAACAGAAAGAAGGGACTCACCTGTTGAGTAACACACATTTCCTTATACGGAAAGCCTTGTCGGAATGGTGGGACATTTGAACGTCAGAATAGCGGGATGTCGCAATGGTGGGATGTCGGAATGGTGGGACGTTTGCATGTCGGAATGGTGGTATGTCGGAATGGTGGTATGTCAGAATGGTGGGATGTCGGAATAGCGGGATGTCGGAATGGCGGGATTTTGGAATGGGTGTTGCCACCCCCTTCATCATATACACAGTTATTTATACATCCCCTTCCACCATGAAGCGTTGTCCCTTTTTGTTTCTCTCTTTGTTCTTAAAATGCTGTTATGCATGTCTAAACCAATCCATTAAATTAGATCATTTTGGCAGTAAAGCGATCTACAATGTGCTTGGTCGCAAAGCTGCTCATCTGTGGTAAACAGCTCTTCAGAAAGGCATTCTTCAATTGATTTCACTAATTCTATGTAATAATTTTGTGATTTCCTACAAAACTACACTTCTTCTCCCATCTGTCTGAGTATTTAATATTGTCTGGGTCCCGTTAAAACATGTATTTTTCCCATCTAATTCCTTGTTTGCTTTAAAACAAGTATTCCCCATTTTCTATCCCTTCAGTAGCCAACCAGTTTGTATGGAGTACACTGGAGCAACTTGACTGATCAGTAAAACACTGCTTTTGTTGTCACCGCAAGGCTTCCCCCGTCGGTTGTTTCACTGAGACACTACTGAGTAACTATAACTCAACACAGTTTATACACATAACATTCCTATACATACTAACAAACAAACAAACAATTATTTATCGCAATTTTCTCATCTCTGTTTGAACGTACACCCAGGTAAATATTCCTGTAGTCTTCTCATACCGACTATGGACCCATTCATTGTTTAACTTCACTGTTTTGCAAATGCTAATTGAATATTACACATTGACATTGAACTTTACTTGATAAGCAGGTCTTCATTGCATTCAGCAGCCTATATGTGAGCATCTATGTGTAAGCTGTTCTTCTTTGCATTTATCAGCAGCAAGCAATTCTTCATTGCACATGCATATGAAAATAGTAAAACAATTCCAATGCGTTAGCGAAACCTTCTATATCAGGAGTGTCCATCATGATGCTGGGAATAAAACCTCTTTCCTAGAATAGTTCAACCTTCATTACTCAACTGATCATAACTCCGCAATGAGCACATTTCAAAGTATCATTCCTCTACATGTATTCAAAAATCTATGTGTAAATGTTTAATATTTCTTATATTTGTTGATGTCATTCTGTGTGCATGTGGCCTAAACCCAATCTCTGTGTGGCAATTTTAATTTAAACAAGTTGAACTCTGCCTCTGATCATTTAAAAAAGGTGTGTACCAATATCAACCTTTCTCAGGTAATTACTGATCCTACAAAACCAAAGAGATCCTTCAAGGTTGTCCCTGATTGGCTCAATCTTAACATATCAAAGGTAGAAAATCCGCAGTATCTGAACTTGGTGTTAGTTATCACTGCTCAATAGCCTGTATCAGAATTGCAAAAATGAAAACATTAGGTCCACGCTTGGTATCCAGATCCTGAAACATCTCCATGAGCAGGCTTTTTTTTAACTGATCTGTTGAATAGTTATATGACACTGTTAAAATCCCAGATGAAGATCTAGCACTTGACCATTTTTGTAAATCTTCTAATTCCATAGTTGATAAACACGCCCCTTTTAAAAAGTATAGAACTTAGAACAGGTCTATCCCTGGCTTTCGGCAGAACTGTCTTCTTTACTTTTTTTTCCCCTTGTCCTGTTCAGCATTATGTCAGAAGAATTGTAGTCTGAATACCTTTGATGCCAAACAGATTTGTTTTGCCAAGGGAAGTTTTATAAATGTAAAGCTCCCCTTGATGCCCATTTATTTATTTCTGTTTACAATATATGACATGAACTGAACTGAACCGGACCGGGGGACAAGGAAAGAAGAAGAGGAAAGAAGAGGAAACAGAACAAAAATAGAAACAAAAACCAGACAACCAGCTGCTACACCTGTAAAAAACAAAACAGACAACAATCCATGGCCTATGAGGGGAATCCAGCCTTAGCGCCACCAGGAGCACCTGAAAGCAGACAAGCAGAGAAAAAACAAACACACAAACAAACAAAAACCAGCACAAGAAGCGGCAATCGCATACAACACAGCTGTGGATATAGATGACCTGAGACGACATGATAATACATCAACTGCTTAGTGACCATGCTACTGGACTAATGAATGTGTGTGTGTGTGTGTGAGAACATGCAACACCCATGGCACAGGACCTACATGATAACCGTGCTTAGTTATGAGTGTATAAGCGTACAGGGCCACAATCCACAGCCCCCCCCCCCAAGCAATCAGAAGCAGGCAGAGAGGGCCAAAAGACCCAGGCCACCAGCAGCCCCCACAGAGCACAGAACCCAGGCAGCCCACTGCAGGGGCAACCACGCATCCACCCAGAAGACTGCAGAGGAAGCCCCCGGAAAGAGCCCCCATAAGCATAGGGCAGAGGCACTCCGGGAACCAGGGGTAACAGCCCACCGACCCCGCCAGGCCCCAGCCGCCCAGACATGGGCCGTGCACTGGACCTGGGCCCCAGGAGCCCGAGCGCCCCCTAACCCCCCGGCAGAGGCCCCACCCAATACCCAGGAGGGCCAAGCGCCCCAGACAGCCACAAAGTGGGTCAGCGCCTGCCCCAGCGCCCCTGGCCAAGTGCCCTGGGAGTCAAGACGTGCCCACAGGTGGGTGAAGTCGCGAGCAGTGGGGAGAGGCAACGCTGATGCCCCATCGGGAGAAACACAGGCAGGCCAGGCGACAGCAAGTCCCAGATCCAGGCCCAATCATTACCACACACACTTTCACGTCCCATACATCCACACATCCACACATCCTACCTCCCTCGACTCTGCTGGGGTGTAGTGCAGCGGGCACACCAGGAGGCCAGCAACCCCCCAGCCACCAAAGACCCCGAACCAGCAGAACAATTAATTAATCCTCCTGGCCCCTCCTGCCCCAAGCAGACACCAGGAAGCAGGGGTGTGCGAAGAAGACCCCTCCCCTCACCCTTCTGGCTCTTCAATATTTTCTAATAGTGAGCAATTAAAATTGAGGGGCAGCCAAACTTGTAGAACTGGGAGCACGGCACTCTGGGCAGCCTACATACCCAAAGAGCCCCGCCCACCAGATGCCACTCAGTGTAACCACCCCCCAAGACCTAATGTGTGTGTGTGAGTGTGTTTGATAAGTAGTAATGTCTAAGGTGTAATTAAAACAGGGGCAGGGAACTGCAGAGTGCAACCAAAGGGGACCACCTACGTGGCCCCATCCACTACACCCCACCGAACACACACGCCCCCAAAACCCTTCATGTGTGAGTGTGTGCTGTGTACAGGAGCCAGAAGGGAGAGGGGTATGGGGATATATACCGGGGGAGCTACTCTCCCCCAGAGAGGGCAGCCAGGGACTGGCTGCAATAGGCATCCCCGCTACCTGGGAGCCAACAATGGGTAGGAGGGCCTGATGTCCACCAGGCTCGGGGCCTGCAGCGACCATATTCCGGGAGCTACTGTACCCCCAGAAGGTACCCATCCCGCCCCACCCCACTCAATCCAACCCCACCCAGGAGGACCTCTACAAAAAACAAACAAATAACATCAAAAAACAAACAAACAAACCACCCGGTCACACCAGTCGCAGCAGCCCGGGCCTGAGACCCACCATCACCCAGCAACCCACCACCACCACTATGTGATAAAACTAATCAGAGGGGACCAGAGAGAATGAAATTCAGCCAATTGATGTTTTGAGGAGGCAGACATTGTTTCCATGCTAATATAATCTAAAAGAAAATTTCTAAACTGGTTAATACACAGATTGTTCTTCGCTTTCCGGTTCATGAGAATAGTTTTCTTTGCGATACATAACACTGTGACAACCATGTGTGCTGAGTTAATTTCCATGTTGATGTTGTCTAAGTCACCCAGTATGCACAGTGTGGGGCATGCAGGGATGCTACACTTTAGCCATGTTGATAGGTCCTCACAGACTTCAAGCCAGAACTTCTGGACAGGCGCAGAAAAACCACAAAGCGTGTGCATAATCATCAGGTGTGTTATCTGTGCAATGTGAGCAGATGTTTGAGTGTGTTAGACCCATCCTGTATAGTGTGTTCTATGAAGGATTTTGTATTGTATGAGCTGTAAATTAGGATTTCGAGTCTTTATGAAGGTGTTCAAACATATTTGTGGTTAGAAGCTATGACCAGAACTGATGGATAAATCTGCCTCCCATTTTGAGGATGGAAGAGACATTGTGTCATCTATCTTAGACAATAATTTATATATTTTTGATAGTAGTTTTGGGGTACAGATGCTTAGAAATTCTGCTACCCTAGTCGGGGGTTGTAAGTCTGGTTGGTGGAGGATATATCCATCCATCCATCCATCATCTGCCGCTTATCCGGGGGTCGGGTCGCGGGGGCAGCAGCTTGAGCAGAGAAACCCAGACGTCTCTGTCCCCGGCCACTTCCTCCAGCTCTTCCGGGGGGACCCCGAGGCGTTCCCAGGCCAGCCGAGAGACATAGTCTCTCCAACGTGTCCTGGGTCTCCCCCGGGATCTCCTCCCAGTGGGACGTGCCCGGAACACCTCCCCAGGGAGGCGCCCAGGGGGCATCCTAACCAGATGCCCGAGCCACCTCATCTGACTCCTCTCAATGCGGAGGAGCAGCGGTTCTACTCCGAGCCCCTCCCGGATGACTGAGCTTCTCACCCTATCTCTAAGGGAGAGCCCAGACACCCTGCGGAGGAAACCCATTTCGGCCGCTTGTATTCGCGATCTTGTTCTTTCGGTCACTACCCACAACTCGTGACCATAGGTGAGGATGGGAACGTAGATTGACCAGTAAGTAGAGAGCTTCGCCTTCTGGCTCAGCTCCCTCTTCACAACGACGGGTCGGTGCAGAGCCTGCAACACTGCAGGCGCCGCACCGATCCGCCCGTCAATCTCCCGCTCCATTCGTCCATCACTCGTGAACAAGACCCCGAGATACTTGAACTCCTCCTCTTGGGGAAGGATCTCATTCCCGACCCGGAGAGAGCATTCCACCCTTTTCCGGCTGAGAACCATAGTCTCGGATTTGGAGGTGCTGATTCTCATCCCAGCCGCTTCACACTCGGCTGCGAATCACTCCAGTGAGAGCTGAAGGTCACGGCCTGACGACGCTAACAGAACCACATCATCTGCAAAAAGCAGAGACCCGATTCTGAGGTCGCCAAATGGGACACCCTCAACGCCCTGGCTCCGCCTAGAAATTCTGTCCATAAAAGTTAGGAACAGAATCGGTGACAAAGGGCAGCCCTGACGGAGTCCAACTCTCACCGGAAACGTATCCGACTTACTGCCGGCAATGCGGACCAAACTCTGGCACCGGTCATACAGAGACCGAACGGCCCCTATCAGGGGGTCCGGCACTCCATATTCCCGGAGCACCCCCCACAGGACTCCACGAGGGACACGGTCGAACGCTTTCTCCAAGTCCACAAAACACATGTAGACTGGTTGGGCGAACTCCCATGCACCCTCCAGGATCCTGCCGAGGGTATAGAGCTGGTCCACTGTTCCACGGCCAGGACGAAAGCCACACTGCATCTCCTGAATCCGAGGCTCGATTATCCGACGGATCCTCCTCTCCAATACCCCCGAATAGACCTTACCAGGGAGGCTGAGGAGTGTGATACCCCTATAGTTGGAACACACCCTCCGGTCCCCCTTTTTAAAGAGGGGGACCACCACCCCAATCTGCCAGTCCAGAGGCACTGTCCCCGATGTCAATGCGATACTGCAGAGGCGTGTCAGCCAAGACAGCCCTACAACATCCAGAGCCTTGAGAAACTCAGGACGGACCTCATCCACCCCCGGGGCCTTGCCACCGAGGAGCTTTTTAACCACCTCGGCAACCTCAGCCCCAGAAATGGGAGGCCCCGTCTCCAAGCTCTCCGACTCTGCCTCTTCCGAGCACGTGTTGGTAGGATTGAGGAGTTCCTCGAAGTACTCCCCCCACCGACTCACAACATCCCTAGTTGAGGTCAGCAAAGCCCCGTCCCCACTGTAAACAGTGTTGACTGTGAGCCGCTTCCCCCCCCCTGAGACGCCGGATGGTGGACCAGAATCTTTTCGAGGCCGTCCGGAAATCGTTCTCCATGGTCTCACCGAACTCCTCCCAGGCCCGAGTTTTTGCCTCACAACCGCCGAAGCCGTGGCCCGTCTGGCCCGTCGGTACCTATCAGCTTCTTCCAGGGTCCCACTGGCCAAAAAGGCCTGATAGGACTCCTTCTTCAGCTTGACGGCTTCCCTCACCACTGGTGTCCACCAGCAGGTTCGAGGGTTGCCGCCACGACAGGCACCGACCACCTTACGGCCACAACTCCGACCAGCTGCCTCGGCAATGGAGTCACGGAACATGGCCCATTCGGACTCAATGTCCCCCACCTCAAATATGGTTGAAGCTCTGCCGGAGGTGGAAGTTAAAGCTCCTTCTGACGGGGGATTCTGACAAACGCGCCCAGCAGACCCTCACAATACGTTTGGGCCTGCCAGGTCTGATCGGCATCCTCCCCCACCAGCGGAGCCAACTCACCACCAGGTGGTGATCAGTTGACAGCTCCGCCCCTCTCTTCACCCGAGTGTCCAGGACATACGGCCGCAAGTCCGATGATACAACCACAAAGTCGATCATCGAACTGCGGCCAAGGGTGTCCTGGTGCCAAGTGCACATATGGACACCCTTATGCCTGAACATGGTGTTCGTTATGGACAGTCTATGACTGGCACAGAAGTCCAACAACATAACACCACTCTGATTCAGATCGGGGGGGCCGTTCCTCCCAATCACACCCCTCCAGGTCTCACTGTCATTGCCCACGTGAGCATTGAAGTCCCCCAGCAGAATGAGGGAGTCTCCGGTAGGAGCATTCTCCAGTGCCTCCCCCAGAGACTCCAAAAAGGGTAGGTACTCTGAACTGCTGTTTGGCGCATAGGCACAAACAACAGTCAGGACTCGTCCCCCCACCCAAAGGCGGAGGGAGGCTACCCTCTCGTTCACTGGGGTAAACCCCAATGTACTGGCACACAGCCGGGGGGCAATAAGTATGCCCACACCTGCTTTGCGCCTCTCACCACGGGCAACTCCAGAGTGGAAGAGAGTCCAACCCCTCTCAAGAGTACTGGTTCCAGATCCCAAGCCGTGCGTCGAGGTGAGTCCGACTATATCTAACGGTCTGATGAAGTTTCAACAATAAACAACAAACTTTGTATTATGAGAAAGAACCAGACTCATTCTTCAGGAATCCGAAAATAAGCTCTATTTTACGAGTTATGCACGAATTCGGATTCTCCTATAAAACGAATTCCTTAACTCAAACCATGTTAAGACTGCTTTGTCCTTCATATTTATTCATGTCTAATCAAGTTTCAATGATAAACAACGTTGTACTTTGTAGAATGAGAAAGAACTTCTTCAGCAATAAGCATCTCTCGACAAATGACGAAATACAGATTTTGCTATAAAATTAATTGCTATCAGCCTGACTTAAAACTGTTTGTCTTCCTTATTTATCCACTTCAAATCAAGTTTCAACAATTAAAAAAATTTTGTAGTTTGAGAAAGAACAACTTAATCTTGAGCAATCAGTATAAAAAGAGGGTAAGCAAAGGTGCGAATGTCAAACCATACATGATCAAAACAGGGAGCGGAGGTGTTTGGCTGAGACAAGGTGTGAATGTCCACCCATAATTAATGAAAAGCGGGCAACAAGTAGGTTCGAATGCCCAACCATACATCATCAAAAGCAGGAGTGGATATGTTCGGCTACAAGAAGGTTTGAACGTCTGACCATAGTTTGTAAAAAGCGGGTAAGAAAAGGTTTGAATGCCCGAACATACACCATCAAAGGAGGGAGCGGAGGTGTTCCGCTGTAAGAAGGTGTGAATGTCCGACCATAGTTGGTAAAAAACGGGTAAGAAAAGGTTAAAATACCCGACTGTACACAATCAGTAGCGGGTGCGGAGTTGTTCGGCTACTAAAAGGTGTGAAAGTCCGACCATGGTTTGTAAAAAGCGGGTAAGAAAAGGTGCGAATGCCCGAAAATGTATGATCAAAAGAGGGAGCGGAGGTGTTTGGCTGCAAGAAGGTGTGAATGTACACCCATAATTACTGAAAAATGGGTAAGAAAAGGTGCGAATGCCCAACTATACATAATCAAAAGCAGGAGTGGATGTGTTCGGCTCCAAGAAGGGTTGAATGTCTGACCATAGTTTGTATAAAGCAGGTAAGAAAAGGTTTGACTGCCCGAACATACACCATCAAAAGAGGGAGCGGAGGTGTTCTGCTGTAAGAAGGTGTGAATGTCCGACCATAGTTGGTAAAAAGCGGGTAAGAAAAGGTTAAAATACCCGACTGTACACAATCAATAGCGGGAGCGGAGTTGTTTGGCTACTAAAAGATGTGAAAGTCCGACTATGGTTTGTAAAAAGCGGGTAAGAAAAGGTGCTAATGCCCGACAATGTATGATCAAAGGAGGGAGCGGAGGTGTTCGGCTGCAAGAAGGTCTGAATGTCCAACCATAATTTGTAAAAACCGGGAAGGAAAGGCTCGAAAGCCCGACTATACACCATCAAAAGCGGGAGCAGAGTGGTTCAGCTGCAAGAAGGTCTGAATGTCCATCAATAATTGCTTTAAAACATGAAAGAAAATTTTCGAATATCATCCGCACATGATCATAAGAAGGAGAGGAGGTGTTCAGCTGCAAGAAAGTGTGAATGTCCACCCATAATTCCTGAAAAATGGGTAAAAAAAGGTGCGAATGCCCAACCATACATTATCAAAAGCAGGTGTGAATGTCAGATCATAATTTGCAAAAAGCTGATGAGAAAGGGTGAGAATGCCCGACTATACACCATCAAATGCGGGAGCGGAGGTGTTCGGCTCTGAGTAGGTGTGAATGTCCGACCATAATTGCTGAAAAATGTGTTAGAAAAGGAAAGAATGCCGGACCATACATCATCAAAAGCGAGAGAGGTGGTGTTCGGCTGCAAAAAGGTGTAAATGTTCGACTAAAGTTTGTAAAAAGCGGGTAAGACATGGTGCGAATTCCTGACAAGGTATGATCAAAAGCAGGAGCGGAGGTGTTCAGCTGCAAGAAGGTCTAAATGTCCATCAATAATTCCTAGAAAACATGAAAGAAAATTTTCGAAAATCAAACCGCACATGATCATAAGTGGGAGAGGAGGTGTTCAGCTGCAAGAAGGTGTGAATGTCCACCCATTATTCCTGACAAATGGGTAAAAAAAAGGTGCGAATGCCCAACCATACATCATCAAAAGCAGGAGTGGATGTGTTCGGCTACAAGAAGGTGTGAACGTCCAACCAAAGTTTGTAAAAAGCAGTTAAGAAAAGGTTTGAATATCCAACCAAACATAATCAAAAGCGGGAGTATAGCTTTTCGACTGCAAGTAGGTGTGAATGTCAGATTATAATTTGCAAAAAGCTGATGAGAAAGGGTGAGAATGTCCGACTGCACACCATCAAATGCGGGAGCGGAGTTGTTCGGCTGTGAGTAGGTGTGAATCTCCGACCGTAATTTCTGAAAAATGTGTTAGAAAAGGTAAGAATGCCGGTCCATACATCATCAAAAGCGAGAGAGGTGGTGTTCGGCTGCAAGTAGGTGTGAATGTCCAGCCATAATTACTCACAAACGGGTAAGAAAAGGTAGTATTGCCAGACCATACATGATCAAAACAGGGAGCGGAGGTGGTTCAGCTGCAAGAAGGTGTGAATGTCTCACTAAAGTTCAAATATATTAACAAAAGCGGGAGGAGAGGTCTTCGGATGAGAGTGGTTGAGAATTTCCAACCATAATCTATAAAATTCGGTGAAAAAAAGGTGTGATAGAACACTAAAAGGTGGAGCGGAAGTGTTCGGCTGCAAGAAGGTGTGAATGTCCGACTATATTTGGTGAAAAGCAGGTGAAGCAAGGTCTGAATGCCCAACCTTACATTATCAAAAGCGAGATCAGAGGTGTTTGGCTGCAAGAAGGCCATAGTTTGCCAAAAGCGGGTAAGCTGCGAATGACCAACTAAATATCAACAAAAGTGGGGGCGGAGGTCTTCGGATGCAACTGGGTGTGAACATCCCACCATACAAGTATGGTGGAGAGGAAGCTGTGAACAGCCGACCATAGTTTGCAAAAAGCGGGTGAGACACGGTGCGAATGTCCAACCATACATGATCAAAACAGGGAGCGGAGGTGTTTGGCTGTGACAAGGTGTGAATGTCCACCCAAAATTAATGAAAACCGGGCAAAAAGTAGGTTTGAATGCCCAAGCATACATCATCAAAAGAAGGAGTGGATGTGTTCGGCTACAAGAAGGTTTCAATGTCCGAGCATAGTTTGTAAAAAGCGGGTAAGAAAAGGTTCGAATGCCCAAACATACACCATCAAAAGAGGGAGCGGAGGTGTTCCGCTGTAAGAAGGTGTGAATGTCCGACCATAGTTGGTAAAAAGTGGGTAAGAAAAGGTTAAAATACCCGACTGTACACAATCAATAGGGGGAGCGGAGTTGTTCGGCTACAAGAAGATGTGAAAGTCCAACCATGGTTTGTAAAAAGCTGGTAAGAAAAGGTTCGAATGCCCGAATATATACCATCAAAAGCGGAAGCGGAGGTGTTCGGCTGCAAGAAGGTGTGAACGTCCGACCAAAGTTTGTAAAAAGCAGTTAAGAAAAGGTTCGAATATCCAACCAAACATAATCAAAAGCCGGAGCAGAGCTGTTCGACTGCAAGTAGGTGTGAATGTCCAGCCATAATTACTCACAAAGGGGTAAGAAAAGGTAGTATTGCCAGACCATACATGATCAAAACAGGGAGCTGAGGTGGTTCAGCTGCAAGGTGTGAATGTCTGACTATAGTTTGTAAAAAGCGGGTAAGATAAGGTGCGAATGCCCGACAATGTATAATTAAAAGAGAGAGCAGAGGTTTTCGGCTACACGAAGGTTTGAATGTCCGACCATAGTTTGTAAAAAGCGGGTAAGAAAAGGTTCAAATGACTGACTATACACCATCAAAAGCGGGAGCGGAGATGTTCCGCTGTAAGACGATGTGAATGTCCGACCATAGTTGGTAAAAAGCGGGTAAGAAAAGGTTAAAATACCCGACTGTACACAATCAATAGCGGGAGCGGAGTTGTTTGGCTATAAGAAGGTGTGAAAGTCCAACCATCGTTTGTAAAAAGCTGGTAAGAAAAGGTTCGAATGCCCGAATATATACCATCAAAAGCGGAAGCGGAGATGTTCGGTTGCAAGAAGGTGTGAACGTCCGACCAAAGTTGGCAAAAAGCAGTAAAGAAAAGGTTCGAATATCCAAACATAATTAAAAGCGAGAGAGATTGTGTTCAGCTGCAAGTAGGTGTGAATATCCAGCCATAATTACTCACAAACGGGTAAGAAAATGTAGTATTGCCAGACCATACATGATCAAAACAGGGAGCGGAGGTGGTTTAGCTGCAAAAAGGGGTGAATGTCCAACTAAAGTTCAAATATATTAACAAAAGCGGGAGGAGAGGTCTTCGGATGAGAGTGGTTGAGAATTTCCAACCATAATCTATAAAATGCGGTGAAAAAAAGGTGTGATAGAACACTAAAAGGTGGAGCGGAAGTGTTCGGCTGCAAGACGGTGTGAACGTCCGACCAAAGTTGGCAAAAAGCAGTAAAGAAAAGGTTCGAATATCCAAACATAATTAAAAGCGAGAGAGATTGTGTTCAGCTGCAAGTAGGTGTGAATATCCAGCCATAATTACTCACAAACGGGTAAGAAAATGTAGTATTGCCAGACCATACATGATCAAAACAGGGAGCGGAGGTGGTTTAGCTGCAAAAAGGGGTGAATGTCCAACTAAAGTTCAAATATATTAACAAAAGCGGGAGGAGAGGTCTTCGGATTAGAGTGGTTGAAATTTCCAACCATAATCTATAAAATGCGGTGAAAAAAAAAGGTGTGAAGGAATGAATTTTATAGCAAAATCCGAAATCATGCATAATTCCGCATAAGGAACGTATTGCTCAACCAAAGGGATGCTTCTTTCTCATTCAGGGTAATATGAGGAACTTTATGCTTGATACATTTTAGACATGGATAACTATGAAGGACAAAGCAATTTTAACTTGGTTTGAGCAAAGCAATTCATTTTATAGGAAAATCCGAAATCGTGCAGGACTCATGAAAGTAAGCTTATTCTCGGATTCCTGATCCTCCAGTGTTGCTCTTTCCTATACTGCAAAATACAGCCTTGTTCTTTGTTGAAATCGATATAGACATTGATAAATATGAAGGACAAAGCAGTTTCCACTTTGTTTGAGTGAAGGAATTAATTTTATAGCAAAATCCCAAATCAAGCAGAACGTATGAAAATAAGCGTGTTTTCGGATTCCTGATCCTTCAGTGTTGCTATTTCTTCTACTGCAAAATACAATGTTGTTCTTTGTTGAAGTCAATCTAGACATTGATAAATATGAAGGACAAAGCAGTTTTAACATAGTTTGAGTAAAGGAATTCATTTTATACATAAAATCCCAAATCATGCAGAACGTATGAAAATAAGCTTATTCTCGGATTCCTGTTCCTTCAAGTGTTGCTCTTTCTACTACTGCAAAATACAATGTTGTTCTTTGTTGAAGTAAATCTAGACATTGATAAATATGAAGGACAAAGCAGTTTTCACTTGGTTTGAGTGAAGGAATTCATTTTATACATAAAATCCCAAATCATGCAGAACGTATGAAAAGAAGCTTATTCTCGGATTCCTGATCCTTCAGTGTTGCTTTTTCTTCTACTGCAAAATACAATGTTGTTCTTTGTTGAAGTCGATCTAGACTGATAAATATGAAGGACAAAGCAGTTTTAACTTGGTTTGAGTGAAGGAATTCATTTTATACATAAAATCCCAAATCATGCAGAACGTATGAAAATAAGCTTATTCTCGGATTACTGATCCTTCAGTGTTGCTCTTTCTTCTACTGCAAAATCCAGTGTTGTTCTTTGTTGAAGTCAATCTAGACATTGATAAATATAACGGACAAAGCAGTTTTAACATAGTTTGAGTGAAGGCATTCATTTATAGTAAAATCAATAATCGTGCAGAACTCATGAAAATAAGCTTATTCTCGGATTCCTAAAACTTTTGATTTGCTCTTTCTTTACTGCAAAGTACAATGTTGTTCTTTGTTGAAGTCGATCTAGACATTGATAAATATGAAGGACAAAGCAGTTTTCACTTGGTTTGAGTGAAGGATTTGCAGCTGAAAACCTCCCGCTCCCGCTTTTGATTGTGTATAGTCGGAATTTCGAGCCTTTTCTTACCCGGTTTTTAGAAATTATGGTTGGACATTCAGACCTTGCAGCCGAAGACCTCCACTCCCTCTTTTGATCATACATTGTCGGGCATTCGCACCTTGTCTTACCCGCTTTTTACAAACTATAGTCAGACATTTACACCTTGCAGCTGAACCACCTCAGCTCCCTATTTTGATCATGTATGGTCTGGCAATACTACCTTTTCTTACCCGTTTGTGAGTAATTATGGCTGGACATTCACACCTACTTGCAGTCGAAAACCTCCGCTTCCGCTTTTGATGGTATATATTCGGGCATTCGAACCTTTTCTTACCAGCTTTTTACAAACCATGGTTGGACTTTCACACCTTCTTGTAGCTGAACAACTCCGCTCCCCCTATTGATTGTGTACAGTCGGGTATTTTAACCTTTTCTTACCCGTTTATTACCAACTATGGTCGGACATTCACACCTTCTTACAGCGGAACACCTCCGCTCCCTCTTTTGATGGTGTATGTTTGGGCATTCGAACCTTTTCTTACCCGCTTTTTACAAACTATGCTCGGACATTCAAACCTTCTTGTAGCCGAACACATCCACTCCTGCTTTTGATGATGTATGCTTGGGCATTCAAACCTACTTGTTGCCCGCTTTTCATTAATTTTGGTGTCACAGCCAAACACCTCCGCTCCCTGTTTTGATCATGTATGGTTGGATATTCGCACCTTTTCTCACCCGCTTTTTGCCAACTATGGTCGGCTGTTCACAGCTTCCTCTCCACCATACTTGTATGGTGGGATATTCACACCCACTTGCATCCGAAGACCTTTTGTTGATATTTAGTCGGTCATTCGCAGCTTACCCGCTTTTGGCAAACTATGGCCTTCATGCAGCCAAACACCTCTGATCTCGCTTTTGATGATGTAAGGTTGGGCATTCAGACCTTGCTTCACCTGCTTTTCACCAAATATAGTAGGACATTCACACCTTCTTGCAGCCGAACACTTCCGCTCCACCTTTTAGTGTTCTATCACACCTTTTTTTCACCGCATTTTATAGATTATGGTTGGAAATTCTCAACCACTCTCATCCGAAGACCTCTCCTCCCGCTTTTGTTCATATATTTGAACTTTAGTCGGACATTCACACCTTCTTGCAGCTGAACCACCTCCGCTCCCTGTTTTGATCATGTATGGTCTGGCAATACTACCTTTTCTTACCCGTTTGTTAGTAATTATGGCTGGACTTTCACACCTACTTGCAGCCGAACACCACCTCTCCCGCTTTTGATGATGTATGGACCGGCATTCTTACCTTTTCTAACACATTTTTCAGCAATTATGGTCGGAGATTCACACTTACTCACAGCCGAACAACTCCGCTCCCGCATTTGATGGTGTATAGTCGGGCATTCTCACCCTTTCTCATCAGCTTTTTGCAAATTATGATCTGACATTCACACCTGCTTTTGATAATGTATGGTTTGGCATTCGCACCTTTTCTTACCCATTTTTCAGTAATTATGGGTGGACATTCACACCTTCTTGCAGCTGAACACCTCCGCTCCCGCTATTGATTGTGTACAGTCGGGTATTTTAACCTTTTCTTACCCGCTTTTTACAAACTATAGTCAGACATTCACACCTTGCAGCTGAGCCACCTCAGCTCCCTGTTTTGATAGTGTATGTTCGGGCATTCGAACCTATTCTTAC
The DNA here is from genome assembly GCF_036924035.1 of Leuresthes tenuis. Taxonomy (NCBI): domain Eukaryota; kingdom Metazoa; phylum Chordata; class Actinopteri; order Atheriniformes; family Atherinopsidae; genus Leuresthes; species Leuresthes tenuis. Next base: position 29,104,362 of record NW_027325358.1, read on the forward strand.
CCCCTTTTTACAAACTATGCTCGGAGATTCACACCTACTCACAGCCGAACAACTCCGCTCCCGCATTTGATGATGTCTTGTCCGGCATTTTAGTCTCTTCTAAAACATTTTTCAGCAATTATGGTTGGACATTCACACTTACTCACAGCCGAACACTTCCGCTCCCGCATTTGATGGTGTATAGCCGGGCATTCTCACCCTTTCTCATCAGCTTTTTGCAAATTATGATCTGACATTCACACCTACTTGCAGTCGAACAGCTCTGCTCCCGCTTTTGATTATGTTTGCTTGGACATTCGAACCTTTTCTTAACTGCTTTTTACAAACTTTGGTCAGACGTTCACACCTTCTTGCAGCCGAACACATCCACTTCCACTTTTGATGGTATATATTCGGGCATTCGAACCTTTTCTTACCCGCTTTTTACAAACCGTGGTCGGACTTTCACACCTTCTTGTAGCCAAACAACTCCGCTCCCCCTATTGATTGTGTACAGTCGGGTATTTTAACCTTTTCTTACCCGCTTTTTACCAAATATGGTCGGACATTCACACCGTCTTACAGCGGAACACCTCCGCTCCCGCTTTTGATGGTGTATAGTCAGGCATTTGAACCTTTTCTTACCCGCTTTTTACAAACTATGGTCGGACATTCAAACCTTCTTGTAGCCGAAAACCTCCGCTCCCTCTTTTGATTATACATTGTTGGGCATTCGCACCTTATTTACAAACTATAGTCAGACATTCACACCTTGCAGCTGAGCCACCTCAGCTCCCTGTTTTGATAGTGTATGTTCGGGCATTCGAACCTATTCTTACCCCCTTTTTACAAACTATGCTCGGAGATTCACACCTACTCACAGCCGAACAACTCCGCTCCCGCATTTGATGATGTCTTGTCCGGCATTCTAGTCTCTTCTAACACATTTTTCAGCAATTATGGTTGGACATTCACACCTACTCACAGCCGAACACTTCCGCTCCCGCATTTGATGGTGTATAGCCGGGCATTCTCACCCTTTCTCATCAGCTTTTTGCAAATTATGATCTGATATTCACACCTACTTACAGTCGAACAGCTCTGCTCCCGCTTTTGATTATGTTTGGTTGGATATTCAAACCTTTTCTTAACTGCTTTTTACAAACTTTGGTCGGACGTTCACACCTTCTTGCAGCCGAACACATCCACTTCCACTTTTGATGGTATATATTCGGGCATTCGAACCTTTTCTTACCCGCTTTTTACAAACCGTGGTCGGACTTTCACACCTTCTTGTAGCCAAACAACTCCGCTCCCGCTATTGATTGTGTACAGTCGGGTATTTTAACCTTTTCTTACCCGTTTTTTACCAACTATGGTCGGACATTTACACCTTCTTACAGCGGAACACCTCCGCTCCCTCTTTTGATGGTCTATGTTCAGGCATTCGAACCTTTTCTTACCCGCTTTTTACAAACTATGGTCGGACATTCAAACTTTCTTGTAGCCGAACACATCCACTCCTGCTTTTGATGATGTATGGTTGGGCATTTTCACCTTTTCTTACCCATTTTTCAGTAATTATGGGTGGACATTCACATCTTCTTGCAGCTGAACAACTCCTCTCCCGCTTATGATCATGTGCGGTTTGATATTCGAAAATTTTCTTTCATGTTTTAAAGCAATTATTGATGGACATTCAAATCTTCTTGTAGCCGAACACATCCACTCCTGCTTTTGATGATGTATGGTAACCTTTTCTTACCCGCTTTTTACAAACTATGGTCGGACATTCAAACCTTCTTGTAGCCGAAAACCTCTGCTCCCTCTTTTGATTATACATTATCGTGCATTCGCACCTTATCTTACCCGCTTTTTACAAACTATAGTCAGACATTCACACCTTGGTGCTGAACCACCTCAGCTCCCTGTTTTGATCATGTATGGTCTGGCAATACTACCTTTTCTTACCCGTTTGTGAGTAATTATGGCTGGACATTCACACCTACTTGCAGTCGAACAGCTCTGCTCCCGCTTTTGATTATGTTTGGTTGGATATTCGAACCTTTTCTTAACTGCTTTTTACAAACTTTGGTCGGACGTTCACACCTTCTTGCAGCCGAACACTTCCGCTTCCGCTTTTGATGGTATATATTCGGGCATTCGAACCTTTTCTTACCAGCTTTTTACAAACCATGGTTGGACTTTCACACCTTCTTGTAGCCGAACAACTCCACTCACCCTATTGATTGTGTACAGTCGGGTATTTTAACCTTTTCTTACCCGCTTTTTACCAACTATGGTCGGACATTCACACCGTCTTACAGCGGAACACCTCCGCTCCCGCTTTTGATGGTGTATAGTCAGGCATTTGAACCTTTTCTTACCCGCTTTTTACAAACTATGGTCGGACATTCAAACCTTCTTGTAGCCAAAAACCTCCGCTCCCTCTTTTGATCATACATTGACGGGCATTCGCACCTTTTCTTACCCGTTTTTTACAAACCATGGTCGGACTTTCACACATTCTTGTAGCCAAACACATCCGCTCCCGCTATTGATTGTGTACAGTCGGGTATTTTAACCTTTTCTTACCCACATTTTACCAACTATGGTCGGACATTCACACCTTACAGCGGAACACCTCCGCTCCCTCTTTTGATGGTGTATGTTTGGGCATTCGAACCTTTTCTTACCCGCTTTTTACAAACTATGCTCGGACATTCAAACCTTCTTGTAGCCGAACACATCCACTCCTTCTTTTGATGATGTATGCTTGGGCATTCAAACCTACTTTTTACCCGCTTTTCATTAATTTTGGGTGGACATTCACACCTTGTCACAGCCAAACACCTCCGCTCCCTGTTTTGATCATGTATGGTTGGACATTCGCACCTTTTCTCACCCGCTTTTTGCAAACTATGGCCTTCATGCAGCCAAACACCTCTGATCTCGCTTTTGATGATGTAAGGTTGGGCATTCAGACCTTGCTTCACCTGCTTTTCACCAAATATAGTCGGACATTAAAACCTTCTTGCAGCCGAACACTTCCGCTCCACCTTTTAGTGTTTCTATCACACCTTTTTTTCACCGAATTTTATAGATTATGGTTGGAAATTCTCAACCACTCTCATCCGAAGACCTCTCCTCCCGCTTTTGTTAATATATTTGAACTTTAGTCGGACATTCACACCTTCTTGCAGCTGAACCACCTCCGCTCCCTGTTTTGATTATGTATGGTCTGGCAATACTACCTTTTCTTACCCGTTTGTGAGTAATTATGGCTGGACATTCACACCTACTTGCAGCCGAACACCACCTCTCTCGCTTTTGATGATGTATGGACCGGCATTCTTACCTTTTCTAACACATTTTTCAGAAATTACGGTCGGAGATTCACACCTACTCACAGCCGAACAACTCCGCTCCCGCATTTGATGGTGTGCAGTCGGACATTCTCACCCTTTCTCATCAGCTTTTTGCAAATTATGATCTGACATTCACACCTACTTGCAGTCGAAAAGCTATGCTCCCGCTTTTGATTATGTTTGGTTGGATATTCAAACCTTTTCTTAACTGCTTTTTACAAACTTTGGTCGGACGTTCACACCTTCTTGCAGCCGAACACATCCACTTCCACTTTTGATGGTATATATTCGGGCATTCGAACCTTTTCTTACCCGCGTTTTACAAACCGTGGTCGGACTGTCACACATTCTTGTAGCCAAACACCTCCGCTCCCTCTTTTGATGGTGTATGTTTGGGCATTCGAACCTTTTCTTACCCGCTTTTTACAAACTATGCTCGGACATTCAAACCTTCTTGTAGCCGAACACATCCACTCCTGCTTTTGACGATGTATGGTTGGGCATTCAAACCTACTTGTTGCCCACTTTTCATTAGTTTTGGGTGGACATTCACACCTTGTCACAGCCAAACACCTCCGCTCCCTGTTTTGATCATGTATGGTTGGACATTCGCACCTTTTTTTCACCCGCTTTTTGCCAACTATGGTCGGCTTTTCACAGCTTCCTCTCCATGATACTTGTATGGTGGGATATTCACACCCACTTGCATCCGAAGACCTTTTGTTGATATTTAGTCGGTCATTCGCAGCTTACCCGCTTTTGGCAAACTATGGCCTTCATGCAGCCAAACACCTCTGATCTCGCTTTTGATGATGTAAGGTTGGGCATTCAGACCTTGCTTCACCTGCTTTTCACCAAATATAGTAGGACATTCACACCTTCTTGCAGCCGAACACTTCCGCTCCACCTTTTAGTGTTCTATCACACCTTTTTTTCACCGCATTTTATAGATTATGGTTGGAAATTCTCAACCACTCTCATCCGAAGACCTCTCCTCCCGCTTTTGTTCATATATTTGAACTTTAGTCGGACATTCACACCTTCTTGCAGCTGAACCACCTCCGCTCCCTGTTTTGATCATATATGGTATGGCAATACTACCTTTTCCTACCCATTTGTTAGTAATTATGGCTGGACATTCACACCTACTTGCAGCCGAACACCACCTCTCCCGCTTTTGATGATGTATGGACCGGCATTCTTACCTTTTCTAACACATTTTTCAGCAATTATGGTCGGAGATTCACACTTACTCACAGCCGAACAACTCCGCTCCCACATTTGATGGTGTATAGTCGGGCATTCTCACCCTTTCTCATCAGCTTTTTGCAAATTATGATCTGACATTCACACCTGCTTTTGATAATGTATGGTTGGGCATTCGCACCTTTTCTTACCCATTTTTCAGTAACTATGGGTGGACATTCACACCTTCTTGCAGCCGAACACCTCCTCTCCCGCTATTGATTGTGTACAGTCGGGTATTTTAACCTTTTCTTACCCGCTTTTTACCAAATATGGTCGGACATTCACACCGTCTTACAGCGGAACACCTCTGCTCCCGCTTTTGATGGTGTATAGTCAGGCGCTTGAACCTTTTCTTACCCGCTTTTTACAAACTATGGTCGGACATTCAAACCTTCTTGTAGCCGAAAACCTCCGCTCCCTCTTTTGATTATACATTGTTGGGCATTCGCACCTTATTTACAAACTATAGTCAGACATTCACACCTTGCAGCTGAGCCACCTTAGCTCCCTGTTTTGATAGTGTATGTTCGGGCATTCCAACCTATTCTTACCCCCTTTTTACAAACTATGCTCGGAGATTCACACCTACTCACAGCCGAACAACTCCGCTCCCGCATTTGATGATGTCTTGTCCGGCATTCTAGTCTCTTCTAACACATTTTTCAGCAATTATGGTTGGACATTCACACCTACTCACAGCCGAACACTTCCGCTCCCGCATTTGATGGTGTATAGCCGGGCATTCTCACCCTTTCTCATCAGCTTTTTGCAAATTATGATCTGACATTCACACCTACTTGCAGTCGAACAGCTCTGCTCCCGCTTTTGATTATGTTTGGTTGGATATTCGAACCTTTTCTTAACTGCTTTTTACAAACTTTGGTCGGACGTTCACACCTTCTTGCAGCCGAACACATCCACTTCCACTTTTGATGGTATATATTCGGGCATTCGAACCTTTTCTTACCCGCTTTTTACAAACCGTGGTCGGACTTTCACACCTTCTTGTAGCCAAACAACTCCGCTCCCGCTATTGATTGTGTACAGTCGGGTATTTTAACCTTTTCTTACCCGCTTTTTACCAAATATGGTCGGACATTCACACCGTCTTACAGCGGAACATCTCCGCTCCCGCTTTTGATGGTGTATTGTCAGGCATTTGAACCTTTTCTTACCCGCTTTTTACAAACTATGGTCGGACATTCAAACCTTCTTGTAGCCGAAAACCTCTGCTCCCTCTTTTGATTATACATTGTCGGGCATTCGCACCTTATCTTACCCGCTTTTTACAAACTATAGTCAGACATTCACACCTTGGTGCTGAACCACCTCAGCTCCCTGTTTTGATCATGTATGGTCTGGCAATACTACCTTTTCTTACCCGTTTGTGACTAATTATGGCTGGACATTCACACCTACTTGCAGTCGAACAGCTCTGCTCCCGCTTTTGATTATGTTTGGTTGGATATTCGAACCTTTTCTTAACTGCTTTTTACAAACTTTGGTCGGACGTTCACACCTTCTTGCAGCCGAACACCTCCGCTTCCGCTTTTGATGGTATATATTCGGGCATTCGAACCTTTTCTTACAAGCTTTTTACAAACCATGGTTGGACGTTCACACCTTCTTACAGCGGAACACCTCCGCTCCCTCTTTTGATGGTGTATGTTTGGGCATTCGAACCTTTTCTTACCCGCTTTTTACAAACTATGCTCGGACATTCAAACCTTCTTGTAGCCGAACACATCCACTCCTGCTTTTGATGATGTATGGTTGGGCATTCAAACCTACTTGTTGCCCGCTTTTCATTAATTTTGGTGTCACAGCCAAACACCTCCGCTCCCTGTTTTGATCATGTATGGTTGGATATTCGCACCTTTTCTCACCCGCTTTTTGCCAACTATGGTCGGCTGTTCACAGCTTCCTCTCCACCATACTTGTATGGTGGGATATTCACACCCACTTGCATCCGAAGACCTTTTGTTGATATTTAGTCGGTCATTCGCAGCTTACCCGCTTTTGGCAAACTATGGCCTTCATGCAGCCAAACACCTCTGATCTCGCTTTTGATGATGTAAGGTTGGGCATTCAGACCTTGCTTCACCTGCTTTTCACCAAATATAGTAGGACATTCACACCTTCTTGCAGCCGAACACTTCCGCTCCACCTTTTAGTGTTCTATCACACCTTTTTTTCACCGCATTTTATAGATTATGGTTGGAAATTCTCAACCACTCTCATCCGAAGACCTCTCCTCCCGCTTTTGTTCATATATTTGAACTTTAGTCGGACATTCACACCTTCTTGCAGCTGAACCACCTCCGCTCCCTGTTTTGATCATGTATGGTCTGGCAATACTACCTTTTCTTACCCGTTTGTTAGTAATTATGGCTGGACTTTCACACCTACTTGCAGCCGAACACCACCTCTCCCGCTTTTGATGATGTATGGACCGGCATTCTTACCTTTTCTAACACATTTTTCAGCAATTATGGTCGGAGATTCACACTTACTCACAGCCGAACAACTCCGCTCCCGCATTTGATGGTGTATAGTCGGGCATTCTCACCCTTTCTCATCAGCTTTTTGCAAATTATGATCTGACATTCACACCTGCTTTTGATAATGTATGGTTTGGCATTCGCACCTTTTCTTACCCATTTTTCAGTAATTATGGGTGGACATTCACACCTTCTTGCAGCTGAACACCTCCGCTCCCGCTATTGATTGTGTACAGTCGGGTATTTTAACCTTTTCTTACCCGCTTTTTACAAACTATAGTCAGACATTCACACCTTGCAGCTGAGCCACCTCAGCTCCCTGTTTTGATAGTGTATGTTCGGGCATTCGAACCTATTCTTACCCCCTTTTTACAAACTATGCTCGGAGATTCACACCTACTCACAGCCGAACAACTCCGCTCCCGCATTTGATGATGTCTTGTCCGGCATTTTAGTCTCTTCTAAAACATTTTTCAGCAATTATGGTTGGACATTCACACTTACTCACAGCCGAACACTTCCGCTCCCGCATTTGATGGTGTATAGCCGGGCATTCTCACCCTTTCTCATCAGCTTTTTGCAAATTATGATCTGACATTCACACCTACTTGCAGTCGAACAGCTCTGCTCCCGCTTTTGATTATGTTTGCTTGGACATTCGAACCTTTTCTTAACTGCTTTTTACAAACTTTGGTCAGACGTTCACACCTTCTTGCAGCCGAACACATCCACTTCCACTTTTGATGGTATATATTCGGGCATTCGAACCTTTTCTTACCCGCTTTTTACAAACCGTGGTCGGACTTTCACACCTTCTTGTAGCCAAACAACTCCGCTCCCCCTATTGATTGTGTACAGTCGGGTATTTTAACCTTTTCTTACCCGCTTTTTACCAAATATGGTCGGACATTCACACCGTCTTACAGCGGAACACCTCCGCTCCCGCTTTTGATGGTGTATAGTCAGGCATTTGAACCTTTTCTTACCCGCTTTTTACAAACTATGGTCGGACATTCAAACCTTCTTGTAGCCGAAAACCTCCGCTCCCTCTTTTGATTATACATTGTTGGGCATTCGCACCTTATTTACAAACTATAGTCAGACATTCACACCTTGCAGCTGAGCCACCTCAGCTCCCTGTTTTGATAGTGTATGTTCGGGCATTCGAACCTATTCTTACCCCCTTTTTACAAACTATGCTCGGAGATTCACACCTACTCACAGCCGAACAACTCCGCTCCCGCATTTGATGATGTCTTGTCCGGCATTCTAGTCTCTTCTAACACATTTTTCAGCAATTATGGTTGGACATTCACACCTACTCACAGCCGAACACTTCCGCTCCCGCATTTGATGGTGTATAGCCGGGCATTCTCACCCTTTCTCATCAGCTTTTTGCAAATTATGATCTGATATTCACACCTACTTACAGTCGAACAGCTCTGCTCCCGCTTTTGATTATGTTTGGTTGGATATTCGAACCTTTTCTTAACTGCTTTTTACAAACTTTGGTCGGACGTTCACACCTTCTTGCAGCCGAACACATCCACTTCCACTTTTGATGGTATATATTCGGGCATTCGAACCTTTTCTTACCCGCTTTTTACAAACCGTGGTCGGACTTTCACACCTTCTTGTAGCCAAACAACTCCGCTCCCGCTATTGATTGTGTACAGTCGGGTATTTTAACCTTTTCTTACCCGTTTTTTACCAACTATGGTCGGACATTTACACCTTCTTACAGCGGAACACCTCCGCTCCCTCTTTTGATGGTCTATGTTCAGGCATTCGAACCTTTTCTTACCCGCTTTTTACAAACTATGGTCGGACATTCAAACTTTCTTGTAGCCGAACACATCCACTCCTGCTTTTGATGATGTATGGTTGGGCATTTTCACCTTTTCTTACCCATTTTTCAGTAATTATGGGTGGACATTCACATCTTCTTGCAGCTGAACAACTCCTCTCCCGCTTATGATCATGTGCGGTTTGATATTCGAAAATTTTCTTTCATGTTTTAAAGCAATTATTGATGGACATTCAAATCTTCTTGTAGCCGAACACATCCACTCCTGCTTTTGATGATGTATGGTAACCTTTTCTTACCCGCTTTTTACAAACTATGGTCGGACATTCAAACCTTCTTGTAGCCGAAAACCTCTGCTCCCTCTTTTGATTATACATTATCGTGCATTTGCACCTTATCTTACCCGCTTTTTACAAACTATAGTCAGACATTCACACCTTGGTGCTGAACCACCTCAGCTCCCTGTTTTGATCATGTATGGTCTGGCAATACTACCTTTTCTTACCCGTTTGTGAGTAATTATGGCTGGACATTCACACCTACTTGCAGTCGAACAGCTCTGCTCCCGCTTTTGATTATGTTTGGTTGGATATTCGAACCTTTTCTTAACTGCTTTTTACAAACTTTGGTCGGACGTTCACACCTTCTTGCAGCCGAACACTTCCGCTTCCGCTTTTGATGGTATATATTCGGGCATTCGAACCTTTTCTTACCAGCTTTTTACAAACCATGGTTGGACTTTCACACCTTCTTGTAGCCGAACAACTCCACTCACCCTATTGATTGTGTACAGTCGGGTATTTTAACCTTTTCTTACCCGCTTTTTACCAACTATGGTCGGACATTCACACCGTCTTACAGCGGAACACCTCCGCTCCCGCTTTTGATGGTGTATAGTCAGGCATTTGAACCTTTTCTTACCCGCTTTTTACAAACTATGGTCGGACATTCAAACCTTCTTGTAGCCAAAAACCTCCGCTCCCTCTTTTGATCATACATTGACGGGCATTCGCACCTTTTCTTACCCGTTTTTTACAAACCATGGTCGGACTTTCACACATTCTTGTAGCCAAACACATCCGCTCCCGCTATTGATTGTGTACAGTCGGGTATTTTAACCTTTTCTTACCCACATTTTACCAACTATGGTCGGACATTCACACCTTACAGCGGAACACCTCCGCTCCCTCTTTTGATGGTGTATGTTTGGGCATTCGAACCTTTTCTTACCCGCTTTTTACAAACTATGCTCGGACATTCAAACCTTCTTGTAGCCGAACACATCCACTCCTTCTTTTGATGATGTATGCTTGGGCATTCAAACCTACTTTTTACCCGCTTTTCATTAATTTTGGGTGGACATTCACACCTTGTCACAGCCAAACACCTCCGCTCCCTGTTTTGATCATGTATGGTTGGACATTCGCACCTTTTCTCACCCGCTTTTTGCAAACTATGGCCTTCATGCAGCCAAACACCTCTGATCTCGCTTTTGATGATGTAAGGTTGGGCATTCAGACCTTGCTTCACCTGCTTTTCACCAAATATAGTCGGACATTAAAACCTTCTTGCAGCCGAACACTTCCGCTCCACCTTTTAGTGTTTCTATCACACCTTTTTTTCACCGAATTTTATAGATTATGGTTGGAAATTCTCAACCACTCTCATCCGAAGACCTCTCCTCCCGCTTTTGTTAATATATTTGAACTTTAGTCGGACATTCACACCTTCTTGCAGCTGAACCACCTCCGCTCCCTGTTTTGATTATGTATGGTCTGGCAATACTACCTTTTCTTACCCGTTTGTGAGTAATTATGGCTGGACATTCACACCTACTTGCAGCCGAACACCACCTCTCTCGCTTTTGATGATGTATGGACCGGCATTCTTACCTTTTCTAACACATTTTTCAGAAATTACGGTCGGAGATTCACACCTACTCACAGCCGAACAACTCCGCTCCCGCATTTGATGGTGTGCAGTCGGACATTCTCACCCTTTCTCATCAGCTTTTTGCAAATTATGATCTGACATTCACACCTACTTGCAGTCGAAAAGCTATGCTCCCGCTTTTGATTATGTTTGGTTGGATATTCAAACCTTTTCTTAACTGCTTTTTACAAACTTTGGTCGGACGTTCACACCTTCTTGCAGCCGAACACATCCACTTCCACTTTTGATGGTATATATTCGGGCATTCGAACCTTTTCTTACCCGCGTTTTACAAACCGTGGTCGGACTGTCACACATTCTTGTAGCCAAACACCTCCGCTCCCTCTTTTGATGGTGTATGTTTGGGCATTCGAACCTTTTCTTACCCACTTTTTACAAACTATGCTCGGACATTCAAACCTTCTTGTAGCCGAACACATCCACTCCTGCTTTTGATGATGTATGGTTGGGCATTCAAACCTACTTGTTGCCCACTTTTCATTAGTTTTGGGTGGACATTCACACCTTGTCACAGCCAAACACCTCCGCTCCCTGTTTTGATCATGTATGGTTGGACATTCGCACCTTTTTTTCACCCGCTTTTTGCCAACTATGGTCGGCTTTTCACAGCTTCCTCTCCATGATACTTGTATGGTGGGATATTCACACCCAGTTGCATCCGAAGACCTTTTGTTGATATTTAGTCGGTCATTCGCAGCTTACCCGCTTTTGGCAAACTATGGCCTTCATGCAGCCAAACACCTCTGATCTCGCTTTTGATGATGTAAGGTTGGGCATTCAGACCTTGCTTCACCTGCTTTTCACCAAATATAGTAGGACATTCACACCTTCTTGCAGCCGAACACTTCCGCTCCACCTTTTAGTGTTCTATCACACCTTTTTTTCACCGCATTTTATAGATTATGGTTGGAAATTCTCAACCACTCTCATCCGAAGACCTCTCCTCCCGCTTTTGTTCATATATTTGAACTTTAGTCGGACATTCACACCTTCTTGCAGCTGAACCACCTCCGCTCCCTGTTTTGATCATATATGGTATGGCAATACTACCTTTTCCTACCCATTTGTTAGTAATTATGGCTGGACATTCACACCTACTTGCAGCCGAACACCACCTCTCCCGCTTTTGATGATGTATGGACCGGCATTCTTACCTTTTCTAACACATTTTTCAGCAATTATGGTCGGAGATTCACACTTACTCACAGCCGAACAACTCCGCTCCCACATTTGATGGTGTATAGTCGGGCATTCTCACCCTTTCTCATCAGCTTTTTGCAAATTATGATCTGACATTCACACCTGCTTTTGATAATGTATGGTTGGGCATTCGCACCTTTTCTTACCCATTTTTCAGTAACTATGGGTGGACATTCACACCTTCTTGCAGCCGAACACCTCCTCTCCCGCTATTGATTGTGTACAGTCGGGTATTTTAACCTTTTCTTACCCGCTTTTTACCAAATATGGTCGGACATTCACACCGTCTTACAGCGGAACACCTCTGCTCCCGCTTTTGATGGTGTATAGTCAGGCGCTTGAACCTTTTCTTACCCGCTTTTTACAAACTATGGTCGGACATTCAAACCTTCTTGTAGCCGAAAACCTCCGCTCCCTCTTTTGATTATACATTGTTGGGCATTCGCACCTTATTTACAAACTATAGTCAGACATTCACACCTTGCAGCTGAGCCACCTTAGCTCCCTGTTTTGATAGTGTATGTTCGGGCATTCCAACCTATTCTTACCCCCTTTTTACAAACTATGCTCGGAGATTCACACCTACTCACAGCCGAACAACTCCGCTCCCGCATTTGATGATGTCTTGTCCGGCATTCTAGTCTCTTCTAACACATTTTTCAGCAATTATGGTTGGACATTCACACCTACTCACAGCCGAACCCTTCCGCTCCCGCATTTGATGGTGTATAGCCGGGCATTCTCACCCTTTCTCATCAGCTTTTTGCAAATTATGATCTGACATTCACACCTACTTGCAGTCGAACAGCTCTGCTCCCGCTTTTGATTATGTTTGGTTGGATATTCGAACCTTTTCTTAACTGCTTTTTACAAACTTTGGTCGGACGTTCACACCTTCTTGCAGCCGAACACATCCACTTCCACTTTTGATGGTATATATTCGGGCATTCGAACCTTTTCTTACCCGCTTTTTACAAACCGTGGTCGGACTTTCACACCTTCTTGTAGCCAAACAACTCCGCTCCCGCTATTGATTGTGTACAGTCGGGTATTTTAACCTTTTCTTACCCGCTTTTTACCAAATATGGTCGGACATTCACACCGTCTTACAGCGGAACATCTCCGCTCCCGCTTTTGATGGTGTATTGTCAGGCATTTGAACCTTTTCTTACCCGCTTTTTACAAACTATGGTCGGACATTCAAACCTTCTTGTAGCCGAAAACCTCTGCTCCCTCTTTTGATTATACATTGTCGGGCATTCGCACCTTATCTTACCCGCTTTTTACAAACTATAGTCAGACATTCACACCTTGGTGCTGAACCACCTCAGCTCCCTGTTTTGATCATGTATGGTCTGGCAATACTACCTTTTCTTACCCGTTTGTGACTAATTATGGCTGGACATTCACACCTACTTGCAGTCGAACAGCTCTGCTCCCGCTTTTGATTATGTTTGGTTGGATATTCGAACCTTTTCTTAACTGCTTTTTACAAACTTTGGTCGGACGTTCACACCTTCTTGCAGCCGAACACCTCCGCTTCCGCTTTTGATGGTATATATTCGGGCATTCGAACCTTTTCTTACAAGCTTTTTACAAACCATGGTTGGACGTTCACACCTTCTTACAGCGGAACACCTCCGCTCCCTCTTTTGATGGTGTATGTTTGGGCATTCGAACCTTTTCTTACCCGCTTTTTACAAACTATGCTCGGACATTCAAACCTTCTTGTAGCCGAACACATCCACTCCTGCTTTTGATGATGTATGGTTGGGCATTTTCACCTTTTCTTACCCATTTTTCAGTAATTATGGGTGGACATTCACACCTTCTTGCAGCTGAACAACTCCTCTCCCACTTATGATCATGTGCGGTTTGATATTCGAAAATTTTCTTTCATGTTTTAAAGCAATTATTGATGGACATTCAAATCTTCTTGTAGCCGAACACATCCACTCCTGCTTTTGATGATGTATGGTTTGGCATTCGCACCCTTTTTTTACCCATTTTTCAGGAATTTTGGGTGGACATTCAGACCTTCTTGCAGCCGAAAACCTCCGCTCCCTCTTTTGATCATACATTGTCGGGCATTCGCACCTTATCTTACCCGCTTTTTACAAACTATAGTCAGACATTCACACCTTGCAGCTGAACCACCTCCGCTCCCTGTTTTGATCATGTATGGTCTGGCAATACTACCTTTTCTTACCCGTTTGTGAGTAATTAATCCCAAAATATTGAGCATAAAATAAGTCTTTATGCTGATGATGTATTACTTTTCCTTCAGAACTCACAGACGTCTCTCAGTCACACGATCACACTCATAAATAAATTCTCAGCACTTTCTGACTACTCTATCAACTGGTCTAAGACCACAGTTCTGCCCATTAACTGTAGGGTCCATAATATACCTGCGATCACTTTACAGTCAGGAAATATTAGATATTCAGGCATAAACATTTCCTCCAGGATCTCAGAGCTAACAAAGCTAAATTATGTGCAATTATTAAAGACAGTAGAGGACGATCTCTCGTTGGAAGTCCTTACCTATATCACTTATGGGGAGAGTTACATCCATTAAAATGATGATACTACCAAAAGTTAACTATTTGTTCTCAATGATCCCCATAAAACCATCTGCTACTTGGTTTAAGTCACTAGATTCATGCATCTCCAAATTTCTGTGGAAAAACAAACCACCACGTATTAGTTTAAAAACCCTACAGAAGACCAAGGACAGTGGTGGATTAGATTTACCTCATTTTCAGCACTATTCCTTAGACAATAGGTTACAATATATATCAAAATGGTTTAAACCTTGTTGTTGTCACAGTTCCCAGAGACGTTGTAATCGTTGAGGATTCTATATTCACCCCCTCATTAGAGGCACGAGAATCCTTTTGTATTTCTGGTTTGTCAGTACTCTCTCTTCGTTCACCGGAGTCTTTGTCTTTTTGTCCTTGAGTTTGGTGATTTTTTCTTCTTTTGATGCCTTGACACAATGTGACAGGTGATACCACGTGGGAGATCCTGTAACTTGGACTGCTGTCCCTGTGCTGCGAAATGGCTGTGCTGCTCAAATGGTCTCTCCTTCATCATGGTTACATGCTGCCATTCCGACATCTCGCCATTCCGACATGGGTCTCCAATTGTCGGAATGGCGACACTTAATTTTTTATCAAACGTCCCACCATTCCAACACTTTTTTCCTCCTATGGTCGGAATGGCGGTATGTTTTTTGTTTTTTTTTAACATACCGCCATTCCGACAGTTCCTTTTAATAGCCTATTTTTTACCCAAAACATTTTGCACTAATGATATGCCGGCGCAAATACGCCCTAAAGTTTGGCGCACAAGCTTTGCACATGCAGAGGCCACAGCCTCGCAAACAAACTTTGATAATCTATTATCAAAATCCCCTGAATTTCAAATATAAAAATACAGATATTAATGTAACTCTGGCGAGACTGAAACTGATTAAGCAGAAATACAGTGTCAGTGAGCTGTCACAGCAGCCAGCTGGAGCGGAGCTCTCCACAGAGCCCATGTGTCTTTTGCACGCTGTCATCATATGCAAAAGTAATAATTGCAATTACAGATATCACGGCTACTGCACAGGACACAGTTGCGAGCACTCTGCCTTGCCTTGCCAATAGGAGAAGAGAGAAATGACAGCATAGAACGTATAAAACACAACAAAATTTTGTAAAAACGTTTATTCATGTTATTCACGTGATTTATGAGTACTCACTCCAATTTTGGGAAGCGCGGATGGGCTTTGCACATTTGGCACAAACACACAGCCGCAACGGTTGTAGCTTTATACAGCCTGTTGATATCTTAAGGACCTAACTGGTCACACCTGGGAGTAAATGTCATGTAGAGATTGTTTTTACATGACATTACAGCTGAACATATAGCTTTCATCCACAAACCAACGTTGGAGAGCCCGAAGACGCATGTGCCAGACGCACATAGGCATGCGTAAAACCAATTTTGACCACTTCATACTGTTTATTTGCTTTCTTTTAGTTAACTTTCGTTTCTTTTGGATTCTTGTGCGTGTTATGGAGCCGTTTTGGTCCATGTTTGTAAGCCTTTTTTTCCTGGATTAAATTTTCGGAAGTTGAAACAAGTGGCATTGGAGTGTGTGATTGAAAACCACCGCGGACTGCTTCTCCTCCTCCAGTTGCGGAGACTTTGTGTTTTTAATAACGCTTGTCTATAAACATGTGTTAAACATATAAATTGCATGAACAGAAAGAAGGGACTCACCTGTTGAGTAACACACATTTCCTTATACGGAAAGCCTTGTCGGAATGGTGGGACATTTGAACGTCAGAATAGCGGGATGTCGCAATGGTGGGATGTCGGAATGGTGGGACGTTTGCATGTCGGAATGGTGGTATGTCGGAATGGTGGTATGTCAGAATGGTGGGATGTCGGAATAGCGGGATGTCGGAATGGCGGGATTTTGGAATGGGTGTTGCCACCCCCTTCATCATATACACAGTTATTTATACATCCCCTTCCACCATGAAGCGTTGTCCCTTTTTGTTTCTCTCTTTGTTCTTAAAATGCTGTTATGCATGTCTAAACCAATCCATTAAATTAGATCATTTTGGCAGTAAAGCGATCTACAATGTGCTTGGTCGCAAAGCTGCTCATCTGTGGTAAACAGCTCTTCAGAAAGGCATTCTTCAATTGATTTCACTAATTCTATGTAATAATTTTGTGATTTCCTACAAAACTACACTTCTTCTCCCATCTGTCTGAGTATTTAATATTGTCTGGGTCCCGTTAAAACATGTATTTTTCCCATCTAATTCCTTGTTTGCTTTAAAACAAGTATTCCCCATTTTCTATCCCTTCAGTAGCCAACCAGTTTGTATGGAGTACACTGGAGCAACTTGACTGATCAGTAAAACACTGCTTTTGTTGTCACCGCAAGGCTTCCCCCGTCGGTTGTTTCACTGAGACACTACTGAGTAACTATAACTCAACACAGTTTATACACATAACATTCCTATACATACTAACAAACAAACAAACAATTATTTATCGCAATTTTCTCATCTCTGTTTGAACGTACACCCAGGTAAATATTCCTGTAGTCTTCTCATACCGACTATGGACCCATTCATTGTTTAACTTCACTGTTTTGCAAATGCTAATTGAATATTACACATTGACATTGAACTTTACTTGATAAGCAGGTCTTCATTGCATTCAGCAGCCTATATGTGAGCATCTATGTGTAAGCTGTTCTTCTTTGCATTTATCAGCAGCAAGCAATTCTTCATTGCACATGCATATGAAAATAGTAAAACAATTCCAATGCGTTAGCGAAACCTTCTATATGGAGTGTCCATCATGATGCTGGGAATAAAACCTCTTTCCTAGAATAGTTCAACCTTCATTACTCAACTGATCATAACTCCGCAATGAGCACATTTCAAAGTATCATTCCTCTACATGTATTCAAAAATCTATGTGTAAATGTTTAATATTTCTTATATTTGTTGATGTCATTCTGTGTGCATGTGGCCTAAACCCAATCTCTGTGTGGCAATTTTAATTTAAACAAGTTGAACTCTGCCTCTGATCATTTAAAAAAGGTGTGTACCAATATCAACCTTTCTCAGGTAATTACTGATCCTACAAAACCAAAGAGATCCTTCAAGGTTGTCCCTGATTGGCTCAATCTTAACATATCAAAGGTAGAAAATCCGCAGTATCTGAACTTGGTGTTAGTTATCACTGCTCAATAGCCTGTATCAGAATTGCAAAAATGAAAACATTAGGTCCACGCTTGGTATCCAGATCCTGAAACATCTCCATGAGCAGGCTTTTTTTTAACTGATCTGTTGAATAGTTATATGACACTGTTAAAATCCCAGATGAAGATCTAGCACTTGACCATTTTTGTAAATCTTCTAATTCCATAGTTGATAAACACGCCCCTTTTAAAAAGTATAGAACTTAGAACAGGTCTATCCCTGGCTTTCGGCAGAACTGTCTTCTTTACTTTTTTTTCCCCTTGTCCTGTTCAGCATTATGTCAGAAGAATTGTAGTCTGAATACCTTTGATGCCAAACAGATTTGTTTTGCCAAGGGAAGTTTTATAAATGTAAAGCTCCCCTTGATGCCCATTTATTTATTTCTGTTTACAATATATGACATGAACTGAACTGAACCGGACCGGGGGACAAGGAAAGAAGAAGAGGAAAGAAGAGGAAACAGAACAAAAATAGAAACAAAAACCAGACAACCAGCTGCTACACCTGTAAAAAACAAAACAGACAACAATCCATGGCCTATGAGGGGAATCCAGCCTTAGCGCCACCAGGAGCACCTGAAAGCAGACAAGCAGAGAAAAAACAAACACACAAACAAACAAAAACCAGCACAAGAAGCGGCAATCGCATACAACACAGCTGTGGATATAGATGACCTGAGACGACATGATAATACATCAACTGCTTAGTGACCATGCTACTGGACTAATGAATGTGTGTGTGTGTGAGAACATGCAACACCCATGGCACAGGACCTACATGATAACCGTGCTTAGTTATGAGTGTATAAGCGTACAGGGCCACAATCCACAGCCCCCCCCCCCCCCCCAAGCAATCAGAAGCAGGCAGAGAGGGCCAAAAGACCCAGGCCACCAGCAGCCCCCACAGAGCACAGAACCCAGGCAGCCCACTGCAGGGGCAACCACGCATCCACCCAGAAGACTGCAGAGGAAGCCCCCGGAAAGAGCCCCCATAAGCATAGGGCAGAGGCACTCCGGGAACCAGGGGTAACAGCCCACCGACCCCGCCAGGCCCCAGCCGCCCAGACATGGGCCGTGCACTGGACCTGGGCCCGAGCGCCCCCTAACCCCCCGGCAGAGGCCCCACCCAATACCCAGGAGGGCCAAGCGCCCCAGACAGCCACAAAGTGGGTCAGCGCCTGCCCCAGCGCCCCTGGCCAAGTGCCCTGGGAGTCAAGACGTGCCCACAGGTGGGTGAAGTCGCGAGCAGTGGGGAGAGGCAACGCTGATGCCCCATCGGGAGAAACACAGGCAGGCCAGGCGACAGCAAGTCCCAGATCCAGGCCCAATCATTACCACACACACTTTCACGTCCCATACATCCACACATCCACACATCCTACCTCCCTCGACTCTGCTGGGGTGTAGTGCAGCGGGCACACCAGGAGGCCAGCAACCCCCCAGCCACCAAAGACCCCGAACCAGCAGAACAATTAATTAATCCTCCTGGCCCCTCCTGCCCCAAGCAGACACCAGGAAGCAGGGGTGTGCGAAGAAGACCCCTCCCCTCACCCTTCTGGCTCTTCAATATTTTCTAATAGTGAGCAATTAAAATTGAGGGGCAGCCAAACTTGTAGAACTGGGAGCGCGGCACTCTGGGCAGCCTACATACCCAAAGAGCCCCGCCCACCAGATGCCACTCAGTGTAACCACCCCCCAAGACCTAATGTGTGTGTGTGAGTGTGTTTGATAAGTAGTAATGTCTAAGGTGTAATTAAAACAGGGGCAGGGAACTGCAGAGTGCAACCAAAGGGGACCACCTACGTGGCCCCATCCACTACACCCCACCGAACACACACGCCCCCAAAACCCTTCATGTGTGAGTGTGTGCTGTGTACAGGAGCCAGAAGGGAGAGGGGTATGGGGATATATACCGGGGGAGCTACTCTCCCCCAGAGAGGGCAGCCAGGGACTGGCTGCAATAGGCATCCCCGCTACCTGGGAGCCAACAATGGGTAGGAGGGCCTGATGTCCACCAGGCTCGGGGCCTGCAGCGACCATATTCCGGGAGCTACTGTACCCCCAGAAGGTACCCATCCCGCCCCACCCCACTCAATCCAACCCCACCCAGGAGGACCTCTACAAAAAACAAACAAATAACATCAAAAAACAAACAAACAAACCACCCGGTCACACCAGTCGCAGCAGCCCGGGCCTGAGACCCACCATCACCCAGCAACCCACCACCACCACTATGTGATAAAACTAATCAGAGGGGACCAGAGAGAATGAAATTCAGCCAATTGATGTTTTGAGGAGGCAGACATTGTTTCCATGCTAATATAATCTAAAAGAAAATTTCTAAACTGGTTAATACACAGATTGTTCTTCGCTTTCCAGTTCATGAGAATAGTTTTCTTTGCGATACATAACACTGTGACAACCATGTGTGCTGAGTTAATTTCCATGTTGATGTTGTCTAAGTCACCCAGTATGCACAGTGTGGGGCATGCAGGGATGCTACACTTTAGCCATGTTGATAGGTCCTCACAGACTTCAAGCCAGAACTTCTGGACAGGCGCAGAAAAACCACAAAGCGTGTGCATAATCATCAGGTGTGTTATCTGTGCAATGTGAGCAGATGTTTGAGTGTGTTAGACCCATCCTGTATAGTGTGTTCTATGAAGGATTTTGTATTGTATGAGCTGTAAATTAGGATTTCGAGTCTTTATGAAGGTGTTCAAACATATTTGTGGTTAGAAGCTATGACCAGAACTGATGGATAAATCTGCCTCCCATTTTGAGGATGGAAGAGACATTGTGTCATCTATCTTAGACAATAATTTATATATTTTTGATAGTAGTTTTGGGGTACAGATGCTTAGAAATTCTGCTACCCTAGTCGGGGGTTGTAAGTCTGGTTGGTGGAGGATATATCCATCCATCCATCCATCATCTGCCGCTTATCCGGGGGTCGGGTCGCGGGGGCAGCAGCTTGAGCAGAGAAACCCAGACGTCTCTGTCCCCGGCCACTTCCTCCAGCTCTTCCGGGGGGACCCCGAGGCGTTCCCAGGCCAGCCGAGAGACATAGTCTCTCCAACGTGTCCTGGGTCTCCCCCGGGATCTCCTCCCAGTGGGACGTGCCCGGAACACCTCCCCAGGGAGGCGCCCAGGGGGCATCCTAACCAGATGCCCGAGCCACCTCATCTGACTCCTCTCAATGCGGAGGAGCAGCGGTTCTACTCCGAGCCCCTCCCGGATGACTGAGCTTCTCACCCTATCTCTAAGGGAGAGCCCAGACACCCTGCGGAGGAAACCCATTTCGGCCGCTTGTATTCGCGATCTTGTTCTTTCGGTCACTACCCACAACTCGTGACCATAGGTGAGGATGGGAACGTAGATTGACCAGTAAGTAGAGAGCTTCGCCTTCTGGCTCAGCTCCCTCTTCACAACGACGGGTCGGTGCAGAGCCTGCAACACTGCAGGCGCCGCACCGATCCGCCCGTCAATCTCCCGCTCCATTCGTCCGTCACTCGTGAACAAGACCCCGAGATACTTGAACTCCTCCTCTTGGGGAAGGATCTCATTCCCGACCCGGAGAGAGCATTCCACCCTTTTCCGGCTGAGAACCATAGTCTCGGATTTGGAGGTGCTGATTCTCATCCCAGCCGCTTCACACTCGGCTGCGAATCACTCCAGTGAGAGCTGAAGGTCACGGCCTGACGACGCTAACAGAACCACATCATCTGCAAAAAGCAGAGACCCGATTCTGAGGTCGCCAAATGGGACACCCTCAACGCCCTGGCTCCGCCTAGAAATTCTGTCCATAAAAGTTAGGAACAGAATCGGTGACAAAGGGCAGCCCTGACGGAGTCCAACTCTCACCGGAAACGTATCCGACTTACTGCCGGCAATGCGGACCAAACTCTGGCACCGGTCATACAGAGACCGAACGGCCCCTATCAAGGGGTCCGGCACTCCATATTCCCAGAGCACCCCCCACAGGACTCCACGAGGGACACGGTCGAACGCTTTCTCCAAGTCCACAAAACACATGTAGACTGGTTGGGCGAACTCCCATGCACCCTCCAGGATCCTGCCGAGGGTATAGAGCTGGTCCACTGTTCCACGGCCAGGACGAAAGCCACACTGCATCTCCTGAATCCGAGGCTCGATTATCCGACGGATCCTCCTCTCCAATACCCCCGAATAGACCTTACCAGGGAGGCTGAGGAGTGTGATACCCCTATAGTTGGAACACACCCTCCGGTCCCCCTTTTTAAAGAGGGGGACCACCACCCCAATCTGCCAGTCCAGAGGCACTGTCCCCGATGTCAATGCGATACTGCAGAGGCGTGTCAGCCAAGACAGCCCTACAACATCCAGAGCCTTGAGAAACTCAGGACGGACCTCATCCACCCCCGGGGCCTTGCCACCGAGGAGCTTTTTAACCACCTCGGCAACCTCAGCCCCAGAAATGGGAGGCCCCGTCTCCAAGCTCTCCGACTCTGCCTCTTCCGAGCACGTGTTGGTAGGATTGAGGAGTTCCTCGAAGTACTCCCCCCACCGACTCACAACATCCCTAGTTGAGGTCAGCAAAGCCCCGTCCCCACTGTAAACAGTGTTGACTGTGAGCCGCTTCCCCCCCCCTGAGACGCCGGATGGTGGACCAGAATCTTTTCGAGGCCGTCCGGAAATCGTTCTCCATGGTCTCACCGAACTCCTCCCAGGCCCGAGTTTTTGCCTCACAACCGCCGAAGCCGTGGCCCGTCTGGCCCGTCGGTACCTATCAGCTTCTTCCAGGGTCCCACTGGCCAAAAAGGCCCGATAGGACTCCTTCTTCAGCTTGACGGCTTCCCTCACCACTGGTGTCCACCAGCAGGTTCGAGGGTTGCCGCCACGACAGGCACCGACCACCTTACGGCCACAACTCCGACCAGCTGCCTCGGCAATGGAGTCACGGAACATGGCCCATTCGGACTCAATGTCCCCCACCTCAAATATGGTTGAAGCTCTGCCGGAGGTGGAAGTTAAAGCTCCTTCTGACGGGGGATTCTGACAAACGCGCCCAGCAGACCCTCACAATACGTTTGGGCCTGCCAGGTCTGATCGGCATCCTCCCCCACCAGCGGAGCCAACTCACCACCAGGTGGTGATCAGTTGACAGCTCCGCCCCTCTCTTCACCCGAGTGTCCAGGACATACGGCCGCAAGTCCGATGATACAACCACAAAGTCGATCATCGAACTGCGGCCAAGGGTGTCCTGGTGCCAAGTGCACATATGGACACCCTTATGCCTGAACATGGTGTTCGTTATGGACAGTCTATGACTGGCACAGAAGTCCAACAACATAACACCACTCTGATTCAGATCGGGGGGGCCGTTCCTCCCAATCACACCCCTCCAGGTCTCACTGTCATTGCCCACGTGAGCATTGAAGTCCCCCAGCAGAATGAGGGAGTCTCCGGTAGGAGCATTCTCCAGTGCCTCCCCCAGAGACTCCAAAAAGGGTAGGTACTCTGAACTGCTGTTTGGCGCATAGGCACAAACAACAGTCAGGACTCGTCCCCCCACCCAAAGGCGGAGGGAGGCTACCCTCTCGTTCACTGGGGTAAACCCCAATGTACTGGCACACAGCCGGGGGGCAATAAGTATGCCCACACCTGCTTTGCGCCTCTCACCACGGGCAACTCCAGAGTGGAAGAGAGTCCAACCCCTCTCAAGAGTACTGGTTCCAGATCCCAAGCCGTGCGTCGAGGTGAGTCCGACTATATCTAACGGTCTGATGAAGTTTCAACAATAAACAACAAACTTTGTATTATGAGAAAGAACCAGACTCATTCTTCAGGAATCCGAAAATAAGCTCTATTTTACGAGTTATGCACGAATTCGGATTCTCCTATAAAACGAATTCCTTAACTCAAACCATGTTAAGACTGCTTTGTCCTTCATATTTATTCATGTCTAATCAAGTTTCAATGATAAACAACGTTGTACTTTGTAGAATGAGAAAGAACTTCTTCAGCAATAAGCATCTCTCGACAAATGACGAAATACAGATTTTGCTATAAAATTAATTGCTATCAGCCTGACTTAAAACTGTTTGTCTTCCTTATTTATCCACTTCAAATCAAGTTTCAACAATTAAAAAAATTTTGTAGTTTGAGAAAGAACAACTTAATCTTGAGCAATCAGTATAAAAAGAGGGTAAGCAAAGGTGCGAATGTCAAACCATACATGATCAAAACAGGGAGCGGAGGTGTTTGGCTGAGACAAGGTGTGAATGTCCACCCATAATTAATGAAAAGCGGGCAACAAGTAGGTTCGAATGCCCAACCATACATCATCAAAAGCAGGAGTGGATATGTTCGGCTACAAGAAGGTTTGAACGTCTGACCATAGTTTGTAAAAAGCGGGTAAGAAAAGGTTTGAATGCCCGAACATACACCATCAAAGGAGGGAGCGGAGGTGTTCCGCTGTAAGAAGGTGTGAATGTCCGACCATAGTTGGTAAAAAACGGGTAAGAAAAGGTTAAAATACCCGACTGTACACAATCAGTAGCGGGTGCGGAGTTGTTCGGCTACTAAAAGGTGTGAAAGTCCGACCATGGTTTGTAAAAAGCGGGTAAGAAAAGGTGCGAATGCCCGAAAATGTATGATCAAAAGAGGGAGCGGAGGTGTTTGGCTGCAAGAAGGTGTGAATGTACACCCATAATTACTGAAAAATGGGTAAGAAAAGGTGCGAATGCCCAACTATACATAATCAAAAGCAGGAGTGGATGTGTTCGGCTCCAAGAAGGGTTGAATGTCTGACCATAGTTTGTAAAAAGCAGGTAAGAAAAAGTTTGACTGCCCGAACATACACCATCAAAAGAGGGAGCGGAGGTGTTCTGCTGTAAGAAGGTGTGAATGTCCGACCATAGTTGGTAAAAAGCGGGTAAGAAAAGGTTAAAATACCCGACTGTACACAATCAATAGCGGGAGCGGAGTTGTTCGGCTACTAAAAGATGTGAAAGTCCGACTATGGTTTGTAAAAAGCGGGTAAGAAAAGGTGCTAATGCCCGACAATGTATGATCAAAGGAGGGAGCGGAGGTGTTCGGCTGCAAGAAGGTCTGAATGTCCAACCATAATTTGTAAAAACCGGGAAGGAAAGGCTCGAAAGCCCGACTATACACCATCAAAAGCGGGAGCAGAGTGGTTCAGCTGCAAGAAGGTCTGAATGTCCATCAATAATTGCTTTAAAACATGAAAGAAAATTTTCGAATATCATCCGCACATGATCATAAGAAGGAGAGGAGGTGTTCAGCTGCAAGAAAGTGTGAATGTCCACCCATAATTCCTGAAAAATGGGTAAAAAAAGGTGCGAATGCCCAACCATACATTTTCAAAAGCAGGTGTGAATGTCAGATCATAATTTGCAAAAAGCTGATGAGAAAGGGTGAGAATGCCCGACTATACACCATCAAATGCGGGAGCGGAGGTGTTCGGCTCTGAGTAGGTGTGAATGTCCGACCATAATTGCTGAAAAATGTGTTAGAAAAGGAAAGAATGCCGGACCATACATCATCAAAAGCGAGAGAGGTGGTGTTCGGCTGCAAAAAGGTGTAAATGTTCGACTAAAGTTTGTAAAAAGCGGGTAAGACATGGTGCGAATTCCTGACAAGGTATGATCAAAAGCAGGAGCGGAGGTGTTCAGCTGCAAGAAGGTCTAAATGTCCATCAATAATTCCTAGAAAACATGAAAGAAAATTTTCGAAAATCAAACCGCACATGATCATAAGTGGGAGAGGAGGTGTTCAGCTGCAAGAAGGTGTGAATGTCCACCCATTATTCCTGACAAATGGGTAAAAAAAAGGTGCGAATGCCCAACCATACATCATCAAAAGCAGGAGTGGATGTGTTCGGCTACAAGAAGGTGTGAACGTCCAACCAAAGTTTGTAAAAAGCAGTTAAGAAAAGGTTTGAATATCCAACCAAACATAATCAAAAGCGGGAGTATAGCTTTTCGACTGCAAGTAGGTGTGAATGTCAGATTATAATTTGCAAAAAGCTGATGAGAAAGGGTGAGAATGTCCGACTGCACACCATCAAATGCGGGAGCGGAGTTGTTCGGCTGTGAGTAGGTGTGAATCTCCGACCGTAATTTCTGAAAAATGTGTTAGAAAAGGTAAGAATGCCGGTCCATACATCATCAAAAGCGAGAGAGGTGGTGTTCGGCTGCAAGTAGGTGTGAATGTCCAGCCATAATTACTCACAAACGGGTAAGAAAAGGTAGTATTGCCAGACCATACATGATCAAAACAGGGAGCGGAGGTGGTTCAGCTGCAAGAAGGTGTGAATGTCTCACTAAAGTTCAAATATATTAACAAAAGCGGGAGGAGAGGTCTTCGGATGAGAGTGGTTGAGAATTTCCAACCATAATCTATAAAATTCGGTGAAAAAAAGGTGTGATAGAACACTAAAAGGTGGAGCGGAAGTGTTCGGCTGCAAGAAGGTGTGAATGTCCGACTATATTTGGTGAAAAGCAGGTGAAGCAAGGTCTGAATGCCCAACCTTACATTATCAAAAGCGAGATCAGAGGTGTTTGGCTGCAAGAAGGCCATAGTTTGCCAAAAGCGGGTAAGCTGCGAATGACCAACTAAATATCAACAAAAGTGGGGGCGGAGGTCTTCGGATGCAACTGGGTGTGAACATCCCACCATACAAGTATGGTGGAGAGGAAGCTGTGAACAGCCGACCATAGTTTGCAAAAAGCGGGTGAGACAAGGTGCGAATGTCCAACCATACATGATCAAAACAGGGAGCGGAGGTGTTTGGCTGTGACAAGGTGTGAATGTCCACCCAAAATTAATGAAAACCGGGCAAAAAGTAGGTTTGAATGCCCAAGCATACATCATCAAAAGAAGGAGTGGATGTGTTCGGCTACAAGAAGGTTTGAATGTCCGAGCATAGTTTGTAAAAAGCGGGTAAGAAAAGGTTCGAATGCCCAAACATACACCATCAAAAGAGGGAGCGGAGGTGTTCCGCTGTAAGAAGGTGTGAATGTCCGACCATAGTTGGTAAAAAGTGGGTAAGAAAAGGTTAAAATACCCGACTGTACACAATCAATAGGGGGAGCGGAGTTGTTCGGCTACAAGAAGATGTGAAAGTCCAACCATGGTTTGTAAAAAGCTGGTAAGAAAAGGTTCGAATGCCCGAATATATACCATCAAAAGCGGAAGCGGAGGTGTTCGGCTGCAAGAAGGTGTGAACGTCCGACCAAAGTTTGTAAAAAGCAGTTAAGAAAAGGTTCGAATATCCAACCAAACATAATCAAAAGCCGGAGCAGAGCTGTTCGACTGCAAGTAGGTGTGAATGTCCAGCCATAATTACTCACAAAGGGGTAAGAAAAGGTAGTATTGCCAGACCATACATGATCAAAACAGGGAGCTGAGGTGGTTCAGCTGCAAGGTGTGAATGTCTGACTATAGTTTGTAAAAAGCGGGTAAGATAAGGTGCGAATGCCCGACAATGTATAATTAAAAGAGAGAGCAGAGGTTTTCGGCTACACGAAGGTTTGAATGTCCGACCATAGTTTGTAAAAAGCGGGTAAGAAAAGGTTCAAATGACTGACTATCCACCATCAAAAGCGGGAGCGGAGATGTTCCGCTGTAAGACGATGTGAATGTCCGACCATAGTTGGTAAAAAGCGGGTAAGAAAAGGTTAAAATACCCGACTGTACACAATCAATAGCGGGAGCGGAGTTGTTTGGCTATAAGAAGGTGTGAAAGTCCAACCATCGTTTGTAAAAAGCTGGTAAGAAAAGGTTCGAATGCCCGAATATATACCATCAAAAGCGGAAGCGGAGATGTTCGGTTGCAAGAAGGTGTGAACGTCCGACCAAAGTTGGCAAAAAGCAGTAAAGAAAAGGTTCGAATATCCAAACATAATTAAAAGCGAGAGAGATTGTGTTCAGCTGCAAGTAGGTGTGAATATCCAGCCATAATTACTCACAAACGGGTAAGAAAATGTAGTATTGCCAGACCATACATGATCAAAACAGGGAGCGGAGGTGGTTTAGCTACAAAAAGGGGTGAATGTCCAACTAAAGTTCAAATATATTAACAAAAGCGGGAGGAGAGGTCTTCGGATTAGAGTGGTTGAAATTTCCAACCATAATCTATAAAATGCGGTGAAAAAAAAAAGGTGTGAAGGAATGAATTTTATAGCAAAATCCGAAATCATGCATAACTCCGCATAAGGAACGTATTGCTCAACCAAAGGGATGCTTCTTTCTCATTCAGGGTAATATGAGGAACTTTATGCTTGATACATTTTAGACATGGATAACTATGAAGGACAAAGCAATTTTAACTTGGTTTGAGCAAAGCAATTCATTTTATAGGAAAATCCGAAATCGTGCAGGACTCATGAAAGTAAGCTTATTCTCGGATTCCTGATCCTCCAGTGTTGCTCTTTCCTATACTGCAAAATACAGCCTTGTTCTTTGTTGAAATCGATATAGACATTGATAAATATGAAGGACAAAGCAGTTTCCACTTTGTTTGAGTGAAGGAATTAATTTTATAGCAAAATCCCAAATCAAGCAGAACGTATGAAAATAAGCGTGTTTTCGGATTCCTGATCCTTCAGTGTTGCTATTTCTTCTACTGCAAAATACAATGTTGTTCTTTGTTGAAGTCAATCTAGACATTGATAAATATGAAGGACAAAGCAGTTTTAACATAGTTTGAGTAAAGGAATTCATTTTATACATAAAATCCCAAATCATGCAGAACGTATGAAAATAAGCTTATTCTCGGATTCCTGTTCCTTCAAGTGTTGCTCTTTCTACTACTGCAAAATACAATGTTGTTCTTTGTTGAAGTAAATCTAGACATTGATAAATATGAAGGACAAAGCAGTTTTAACTTGGTTTGAGTGAAGGAATTCATTTTATACATAAAATCCCAAATCATGCAGAACGTATGAAAATAAGCTTATTCTCGGATTACTGATCCTTCAGTGTTGCTCTTTCTTCTACTGCAAAATCCAGTGTTGTTCTTTGTTGAAGTCAATCTAGACATTGATAAATATAACGGACAAAGCAGTTTTAACATAGTTTGAGTGAAGGCATTCATTTATAGTAAAATCAATAATCGTGCAGAACTCATGAAAATAAGCTTATTCTCGGATTCCTAAAACTTTTGATTTGCTCTTTCTTTACTGCAAAGTACAATGTTGTTCTTTGTTGAAGTCGATCTAGACATTGATAAATATGAAGGACAAAGCAGTTTTCACTTGGTTTGAGTGAAGGATTTGCAGCTGAAAACCTCCCGCTCCCGCTTTTGATTGTGTATAGTCGGAATTTCGAGCCTTTTCTTACCCGGTTTTTAGAAATTATGGTTGGACATTCAGACCTTGCAGCCGAAGACCTCCACTCCCTCTTTTGATCATACATTGTCGGGCATTCGCACCTTGTCTTACCCGCTTTTTACAAACTATAGTCAGACATTTACACCTTGCAGCTGAACCACCTCAGCTCCCTATTTTGATCATGTATGGTCTGGCAATACTACCTTTTCTTACCCGTTTGTGAGTAATTATGGCTGGACATTCACACCTACTTGCAGTCGAAAACCTCCGCTTCCGCTTTTGATGGTATATATTCGGGCATTCGAACCTTTTCTTACCAGCTTTTTACAAACCATGGTTGGACTTTCACACCTTCTTGTAGCTGAACAACTCCGCTCCCCCTATTGATTGTGTACAGTCGGGTATTTTAACCTTTTCTTACCCGTTTATTACCAACTATGGTCGGACATTCACACCTTCTTACAGCGGAACACCTCCGCTCCCTCTTTTGATGGTGTATGTTTGGGCATTCGAACCTTTTCTTACCCGCTTTTTACAAACTATGCTCGGACATTCAAACCTTCTTGTAGCCGAACACATCCACTCCTGCTTTTGATGATGTATGCTTGGGCATTCAAACCTACTTGTTGCCCGCTTTTCATTAATTTTGGTGTCACAGCCAAACACCTCCGCTCCCTGTTTTGATCATGTATGGTTGGATATTCGCACCTTTTCTCACCCGCTTTTTGCCAACTATGGTCGGCTGTTCACAGCTTCCTCTCCACCATACTTGTATGGTGGGATATTCACACCCACTTGCATCCGAAGACCTTTTGTTGATATTTAGTCGGTCATTCGCAGCTTACCCGCTTTTGGCAAACTATGGCCTTCATGCAGCCAAATACCTCTGATCTCGCTTTTGATGATGTAAGGTTGGGCATTCAGACCTTGCTTCACCTGCTTTTCACCAAATATAGTCGGACATTCACACCTTCTTGCAGCCGAACACTTCCGCTCCACCTTTTAGTGTTCTATCACACCTTTTTTTCACCGCATTTTATAGATTATGGTTGGAAATTCTCAACCACTCTCATCCGAAGACCTCTCCTCCCGCTTTTGTTAATATATTTGAACTTTAGTGAGACATTCACACCTTCTTGCAGCTGAACCACCTCCGCTCCCTGTTTTGATCATGTATGGTCTGGCAATACTACCTTTTCTTACCCGTTTGTTAGTAATTATGGCTGGACTTTCACACCTACTTGCAGCCGAACACCACCTCTCCCGCTTTTGATGATGTATGGACCGGCATTCTTACCTTTTCTAACACATTTTTCAGCAATTATGGTCGGAGATTCACACTTACTCACAGCCGAACAACTCCGCTCCCGCATTTGATGGTGTATAGTCGGGCATTCTCACCCTTTCTCATCAGCTTTTTGCAAATTATGATCTGACATTCACACCTGCTTTTGATAATGTATGGTTTGGCATTCGCACCTTTTCTTACCCATTTTTCAGTAATTATGGGTGGACATTCACACCTTCTTGCAGCTGAACACCTCCTCTCCCGCTATTGATTGTGTACAGTCGGGTATTTTAACCTTTTCTTACCCGCTTTTTACCAAATATGGTCGGACATTCACACCGTCTTACAGCGGAACACCTCTGCTCCCGCTTTTGATGGTGTATAGTCAGGCATTTGAACCTTTTCTTACCCGCTTTTTACAAACTATGGTCGGACATTCAAACCTTCTTGTAGCCGAAAACCTCCGCTCCCTCTTTTGATTATACATTGTTGGGCATTCGCACCTTATTTACAAACTATAGTCAGACATTCACACCTTGCAGCTGAGCCACCTCAGCTCCCTGTTTTGATAGTGTATGTTCGGGCATTCGAACCTATTCTTACCCCCTTTTTACAAACTATGCTCGGAGATTCACACCTACTCACAGCCGAACAACTCCGCTCCCGCATTTGATGATGTCTTGTCCGGCATTTTAGTCTCTTCTAAAACATTTTTCAGCAATTATGGTTGGACATTCACACTTACTCACAGCCGAACACTTCCGCTCCCGCATTTGATGGTGTATAGCCGGGCATTCTCACCCTTTCTCATCAGCTTTTTGCAAATTATGATCTGACATTCACACCTACTTGCAGTCGAACAGCTCTGCTCCCGCTTTTGATTATGTTTGGTTGGACATTCGAACCTTTTCTTAACTGCTTTTTACAAACTTTGGTCAGACGTTCACACCTTCTTGCAGCCGAACACATCCACTTCCACTTTTGATGGTATATATTCGGGCATTCGAACCTTTTCTTACCCGCTTTTTACAAACCGTGGTCGGACTTTCACACCTTCTTGTAGCCAAACAACTCCGCTCCCCCTATTGATTGTGTACAGTCGGGTATTTTAACCTTTTCTTACCCGCTTTTTACCAAATATGGTCGGACATTCACACCGTCTTACAGCGGAACACCTCCGCTCCCGCTTTTGATGGTGTATAGTCAGGCATTTGAACCTTTTCTTACCCGCTTTTTACAAACTATGGTCGGACATTCAAACCTTCTTGTAGCCGAAAACCTCCGCTCCCTCTTTTGATTATACATTGTTGGGCATTCGCACCTTATTTACAAACTATAGTCAGACATTCACACCTTGCAGCTGAGCCACCTCAGCTCCCTGTTTTGATAGTGTATGTTCGGGCATTCGAACCTATTCTTACCCCCTTTTTACAAACTATGCTCGGAGATTCACACCTACTCACAGCCGAACAACTCCGCTCCCGCATTTGATGATGTCTTGTCCGGCATTCTAGTCTCTTCTAACACATTTTTCAGCAATTATGGTTGGACATTCACACCTACTCACAGCCGAACACTTCCGCTCCCGCATTTGATGGTGTATAGCCGGGCATTCTCACCCTTTCTCATCAGCTTTTTGCAAATTATGATCTGATATTCACACCTACTTACAGTCGAACAACTCTGCTCCCGCTTTTGATTATGTTTGGTTGGATATTCGAACCTTTTCTTAACTGCTTTTTACAAACTTTGGTCGGACGTTCACACCTTCTTGCAGCCGAACACATCCACTTCCACTTTTGATGGTATATATTCGGGCATTCGAACCTTTTCTTACCCGCTTTTTACAAACCGTGGTCGGACTTTCACACCTTCTTGTAGCCAAACAACTCCGCTCCCGCTATTGATTGTGTACAGTCGGGTATTTTAACCTTTTCTTACCCGTTTTTTACCAACTATGGTCGGACATTTACACCTTCTTACAGCGGAACACCTCCGCTCCCTCTTTTGATGGTCTATGTTCAGGCATTCGAACCTTTTCTTACCCGCTTTTTACAAACTATGGTCGGACATTCAAACTTTCTTGTAGCCGAACACATCCACTCCTGCTTTTGATGATGTATGGTTGGGCATTTTCACCTTTTCTTACCCATTTTTCAGTAATTATGGGTGGACATTCACATCTTCTTGCAGCTGAACAACTCCTCTCCCGCTTATGATCATGTGCGGTTTGATATTCGAAAATTTTCTTTCATGTTTTAAAGCAATTATTGATGGACATTCAAATCTTCTTGTAGCCGAACACATCCACTCCTGCTTTTGATGATGTATGGTAACCTTTTCTTACCCGCTTTTTACAAACTATGGTCGGACATTCAAACCTTCTTGTAGCCGAAAACCTCTGCTCCCTCTTTTGATTATACATTATCGTGCATTCGCACCTTATCTTACCCGCTTTTTACAAACTATAGTCAGACATTCACACCTTGGTGCTGAACCACCTCAGCTCCCTGTTTTGATCATGTATGGTCTGGCAATACTACCTTTTCTTACCCGTTTGTGAGTAATTATGGCTGGACATTCACACCTACTTGCAGTCGAACAGCTCTGCTCCCGCTTTTGATTATGTTTGGTTGGATATTCGAACCTTTTCTTAACTGCTTTTTACAAACTTTGGTCGGACGTTCACACCTTCTTGCAGCCGAACACTTCCGCTTCCGCTTTTGATGGTATATATTCGGGCATTCGAACCTTTTCTTACCAGCTTTTTACAAACCATGGTTGGACTTTCACACCTTCTTGTAGCCGAACAACTCCACTCACCCTATTGATTGTGTACAGTCGGGTATTTTAACCTTTTCTTACCCGCTTTTTACCAACTATGGTCGGACATTCACACCGTCTTACAGCGGAACACCTCCGCTCCCGCTTTTGATGGTGTATAGTCAGGCATTTGAACCTTTTCTTACCCGCTTTTTACAAACTATGGTCGGACATTCAAACCTTCTTGTAGCCAAAAACCTCCGCTCCCTCTTTTGATCATACATTGACGGGCATTCGCACCTTTTCTTACCCGTTTTTTACAAACCATGGTCGGACTTTCACACATTCTTGTAGCCAAACACATCCGCTCCCGCTATTGATTGTGTACAGTCGGGTATTTTAACCTTTTCTTACCCACATTTTACCAACTATGGTCGGACATTCACACCTTACAGCGGAACACCTCCGCTCCCTCTTTTGATGGTGTATGTTTGGGCATTCGAACCTTTTCTTACCCGCTTTTTACAAACTATGCTCGGACATTCAAACCTTCTTGTAGCCGAACACATCCACTCCTTCTTTTGATGATGTATGCTTGGGCATTCAAACCTACTTTTTACCCGCTTTTCATTAATTTTGGGTGGACATTCACACCTTGTCACAGCCAAACACCTCCGCTCCCTGTTTTGATCATGTATGGTTGGACATTCGCACCTTTTCTCACCCGCTTTTTGCAAACTATGGCCTTCATGCAGCCAAACACCTCTGATCTCGCTTTTGATGATGTAAGGTTGGGCATTCAGACCTTGCTTCACCTGCTTTTCACCAAATATAGTCGGACATTAAAACCTTCTTGCAGCCGAACACTTCCGCTCCACCTTTTAGTGTTTCTATCACACCTTTTTTTTGCCGAATTTTATAGATTATGGTTGGAAATTCTCAACCACTCTCATCCGAAGACCTCTCCTCCCGCTTTTGTTAATATATTTGAACTTTAGTCGGACATTCACACCTTCTTGCAGCTGAACCACCTCCGCTCCCTGTTTTGATTATGTATGGTCTGGCAATACTACCTTTTCTTACCCGTTTGTGAGTAATTATGGCTGGACATTCACACCTACTTGCAGCCGAACACCACCTCTCTCGCTTTTGATGATGTATGGACCGGCATTCTTACCTTTTCTAACACATTTTTCAGAAATTACGGTCGGAGATTCACACCTACTCACAGCCGAACAACTCCGCTCCCGCATTTGATGGTGTGCAGTCGGGCATTCTCACCCTTTCTCATCAGCTTTTTGCAAATTATGATCTGACATTCACACCTGCTTTTGATAATGTATGGTTGGGCATTCGCACCTTTTCTTACCCATTTTTCAGTAACTATGGGTGGACATTCACACCTTCTTGCAGCCGAACACCTCCTCTCCCGCTATTGATTGTGTACAGTCGGGTATTTTAACCTTTTCTTACCCGCTTTTTACCAAATATGGTCGGACATTCACACCGTCTTACAGCGGAACACCTCTGCTCCCGCTTTTGATGGTGTATAGTCAGGCGCTTGAACCTTTTCTTACCCGCTTTTTACAAACTATGGTCGGACATTCAAACCTTCTTGTAGCCGAAAACCTCCGCTCCCTCTTTTGATTATACATTGTTGGGCATTCGCACCTTATTTACAAACTATAGTCAGACATTCACACCTTGCAGCTGAGCCACCTTAGCTCCCTGTTTTGATAGTGTATGTTCGGGCATTCCAACCTATTCTTACCCCCTTTTTACAAACTATGCTCGGAGATTCACACCTACTCACAGCCGAACAACTCCGCTCCCGCATTTGATGATGTCTTGTCCGGCATTCTAGTCTCTTCTAACACATTTTTCAGCAATTATGGTTGGACATTCACACCTACTCACAGCCGAACCCTTCCGCTCCCGCATTTGATGGTGTATAGCCGGGCATTCTCACCCTTTCTCATCAGCTTTTTGCAAATTATGATCTGACATTCACACCTACTTGCAGTCGAACAGCTCTGCTCCCGCTTTTGATTATGTTTGGTTGGATATTCGAACCTTTTCTTAACTGCTTTTTACAAACTTTGGTCGGACGTTCACACCTTCTTGCAGCCGAACACATCCACTTCCACTTTTGATGGTATATATTCGGGCATTCGAACCTTTTCTTACCCGCTTTTTACAAACCGTGGTCGGACTTTCACACCTTCTTGTAGCCAAACAACTCCGCTCCCGCTATTGATTGTGTACAGTCGGGTATTTTAACCTTTTCTTACCCGCTTTTTACCAAATATGGTCGGACATTCACACCGTCTTACAGCGGAACATCTCCGCTCCCGCTTTTGATGGTGTATTGTCAGGCATTTGAACCTTTTCTTACCCGCTTTTTACAAACTTTGGTCGGACATTCAAACCTTCTTGTAGCCGAAAACCTCTGCTCCCTCTTTTGATTATACATTGTCGGGCATTCGCACCTTATCTTACCCGCTTTTTACAAACTATAGTCAGACATTCACACCTTGGTGCTGAACCACCTCAGCTCCCTGTTTTGATCATGTATGGTCTGGCAATACTACCTTTTCTTACCCGTTTGTGACTAATTATGGCTGGACATTCACACCTACTTGCAGTCGAACAGCTCTGCTCCCGCTTTTGATTATGTTTGGTTGGATATTCGAACCTTTTCTTAACTGCTTTTTACAAACTTTGGTCGGACGTTCACACCTTCTTGCAGCCGAACACCTCCGCTTCCGCTTTTGATGGTATATATTCGGGCATTCGAACCTTTTCTTACAAGCTTTTTACAAACCATGGTTGGACGTTCACACCTTCTTACAGCGGAACACCTCCGCTCCCTCTTTTGATGGTGTATGTTTGGGCATTCGAACCTTTTCTTACCCGCTTTTTACAAACTATGCTCGGACATTCAAACCTTCTTGTAGCCGAACACATCCACTCCTGCTTTTGATGATGTATGGTTGGGCATTTTCACCTTTTCTTACCCATTTTTCAGTAATTATGGGTGGACATTCACACCTTCTTGCAGCTGAACAACTCCTCTCCCACTTATGATCATGTGCGGTTTGATATTCGAAAATTTTCTTTCATGTTTTAAAGCAATTATTGATGGACATTCAAATCTTCTTGTAGCCGAACACATCCACTCCTGCTTTTGATGATGTATGGTTTGGCATTCGCACCCTTTTTTTACCCATTTTTCAGGAATTTTGGGTGGACATTCAGACCTTCTTGCAGCCGAAAACCTCCGCTCCCTCTTTTGATCATACATTGTCGGGCATTCGCACCTTATCTTACCCGCTTTTTACAAACTATAGTCAGACATTCACACCTTGCAGCTGAACCACCTCCGCTCCCTGTTTTGATCATGTATGGTCTGGCAATACTACCTTTTCTTACCCGTTTGTGAGTAATTAATCCCAAAATATTGAGCATAAAATAAGTCTTTATGCTGATGATGTATTACTTTTCCTTCAGAACTCACAGACGTCTCTCAGTCACACGATCACACTCATAAATAAATTCTCAGCACTTTCTGACTACTCTATCAACTGGTCTAAGACCACAGTTCTGCCCATTAACTGTAGGGTCCATAATATACCTGCGATCACTTTACAGTCAGGAAATATTAGATATTCAGGCATAAACATTTCCTCCAGGATCTCAGAGCTAACAAAGCTAAATTATGTGCAATTATTAAAGACAGTAGAGGACGATCTCTCGTTGGAAGTCCTTACCTATATCACTTATGGGGAGAGTTACATCCATTAAAATGATGATACTACCAAAAGTTAACTATTTGTTCTCAATGATCCCCATAAAACCATCTGCTACTTGGTTTAAGTCACTAGATTCATGCATCTCCAAATTTCTGTGGAAAAACAAACCACCACGTATTAGTTTAAAAACCCTACAGAAGACCAAGGACAGTGGTGGATTAGATTTACCTCATTTTCAGCACTATTCCTTAGACAATAGGTTACAATATATATCAAAATGGTTTAAACCTTGTTGTTGTCACAGTTCCCAGAGACGTTGTAATCGTTGAGGATTCTATATTCACCCCCTCATTAGAGGCACGAGAATCCTTTTGTATTTCTGGTTTGTCAGTACTCTCTCTTCGTTCACCGGAGTCTTTGTCTTTTTGTCCTTGAGTTTGGTGATTTTTTCTTCTTTTGATGCCTTGACACAATGTGACAGGTGATACCACGTGGGAGATCCTGTAACTTGGACTGCTGTCCCTGTGCTGCGAAATGGCTGTGCTGCTCAAATGGTCTCTCCTTCATCATGGTTACATGCTGCCATTCCGACATCTCGCCATTCCGACATGGGTCTCCAATTGTCGGAATGGCGACACTTAATTTTTTATCAAACGTCCCACCATTCCAACACTTTTTTCCTCCTATGGTCGGAATGGCGGTATGTTTTTTGTTTTTTTTTAACATACCGCCATTCCGACAGTTCCTTTTAATAGCCTATTTTTTACCCAAAACATTTTGCACTAATGATATGCCGGCGCAAATACGCCCTAAAGTTTGGCGCACAAGCTTTGCACATGCAGAGGCCACAGCCTCGCAAACAAACTTTAATAATCTATTATCAAAATCCCCTGAATTTCAAATATAAAAATACAGATATTAATGTAACTCTGGCGAGACTGAAACTGATTAAGCAGAAATACAGTGTCAGTGAGCTGTCACAGCAGCCAGCTGGAGCGGAGCTCTCCACAGAGCCCATGTGTCTTTTGCACGCTGTCATCATATGCAAAAGTAATAATTGCAATTACAGATATCACGGCTACTGCACAGGACACAGTTGCGAGCACTCTGCCTTGCCTTGCCAATAGGAGAAGAGAGAAATGACAGCATAGAACGTATAAAACACAACAAAATTTTGTAAAAACGTTTATTCATGTTATTCACGTGATTTATGAGTACTCACTCCAATTTTGGGAAGCGCGGATGGGCTTTGCACATTTGGCACAAACACACAGCCGCAACGGTTGTAGCTTTATACAGCCTGTTGATATCTTAAGGACCTAACTGGTCACACCTGGGAGTAAATGTCATGTAGAGATTGTTTTTACATGACATTACAGCTGAACATATAGCTTTCATCCACAAACCAACGTTGGAGAGCCCGAAGACGCATGTGCCAGACGCACATAGGCATGCGTAAAACCAATTTTGACCACTTCATACTGTTTATTTGCTTTCTTTTAGTTAACTTTCGTTTCTTTTGGATTCTTGTGCGTGTTATGGAGCCGTTTTGGTCCATGTTTGTAAGCCTTTTTTTCCTGGATTAAATTTTCGGAAGTTGAAAC
>NW_027325358.1:29143039-29340961 GCF_036924035.1 Leuresthes tenuis
GAGTCTGGTTCTTTCTCATAATACAAAGGTTGTTGTTTATTGTTGAAACTTCATCAGACCGTTAGATATAGTCGGACTCACCTCGACGCACGGCTTGGGATCTGGAACCAGTACTCTTGAGAGGGGTTGGACTCTCTTCCACTCTGGAGTTGCCCGTGGTGAGAGGCGCAAAGCAGGTGTGGGCATACTTATTGCCCCCCGGCTGTGTGCCAGTACATTGGGGTTTACCCCAGTGAACGAGAGGGTAGCCTCCCTCCGCCTTTGGGTGGGGGGACGAGTCCTGACTGTTGTTCGTGCCTATGCGCCAAACAGCAGTTCAGAGTACCTACCCTTTTTGGAGTCTCTGGGGGAGGCACTGGAGAATGCTCCTACCGGAGACTCCCTCATTCTGCTGGGGGACTTCAATGCTCACGTGGGCAATGACAGTGAGACCTGGAGGGGTGTGATTGGGAGGAACGGCCCCCCCGATCTGAATCAGAGTGGTGTTATGTTGTTGGACTTCTGTGCCAGTCATAGACTGTCCATAACGAACACCATGTTCAGGCATAAGGGTGTCCATATGTGCACTTGGCACCAGGACACCCTTGGCCGCAGTTCGATGATCGACTTTGTGGTTGTATCATCGGACTTGCGGCCGTATGTCCTGGACACTCGGGTGAAGAGAGGGGCGGAGCTGTCAACTGATCACCACCTGGTGGTGAGTTGGCTCCGCTGGTGGGGGAGGATGCCGATCAGACCTGGCAGGCCCAAACGTATTGTGAGGGTCTGCTGGGCGCGTTTGTCAGAATCCCCCGTCAGAAGGAGCTTTAACTTCCACCTCCGGCAGAGCTTCAACCATATTTGAGGTGGGGGACATTGAGTCCGAATGGGCCATGTTCCGTGACTCCATTGCCGAGGCAGCTGGTCGGAGTTGTGGCCGTAAGGTGGTCGGTGCCTGTCGTGGCGGCAACCCTCGAACCTGCTGGTGGACACCAGTGGTGAGGGAAGCCGTCAAGCTGAAGAAGGAGTCCTATCGGGCCTTTTTGGCCAGTGGGACCCTGGAAGAAGCTGATAGGTACCGACGGGCCAGACGGGCCACGGCTTCGGCGGTTGTGAGGCAAAAACTCGGGCCTGGGAGGAGTTCGGTGAGACCATGGAGAACGATTTCCGGACGGCCTCGAAAAGATTCTGGTCCACCATCCGGCGTCTCAGGGGGGGGGAAGCGGCTCACAGTCAACACTGTTTACAGTGGGGACGGGGCTTTGCTGACCTCAACTAGGGATGTTGTGAGTCGGTGGGGGGAGTACTTCGAGGAACTCCTCAATCCTACCAACACGTGCTCGGAAGAGGCAGAGTCGGAGAGCTTGGAGACGGGGCCTCCCATTTCTGGGGCTGAGGTTGCCGAGGTGGTTAAAAAGCTCCTCGGTGGCAAGGCCCCGGGGGTGGATGAGGTCCGTCCTGAGTTTCTCAAGGCTCTGGATGTTGTAGGGCTGTCTTGGCTGACACGCCTCTGCAGTATCGCATTGACATCGGGGACAGTGCCTCTGGACTGGCAGATTGGGGTGGTGGTCCCCCTCTTTAAAAAGGGGGACCGGAGGGTGTGTTCCAACTATAGGGGTATCACACTCCTCAGCCTCCCTGGTAAGGTCTATTCGGGGGTATTGGAGAGGAGGATCCGTCGGATAATCGAGCCTCGGATTCAGGAGATGCAGTGTGGCTTTCGTCCTGGCCGTGGAACAGTGGACCAGCTCTATACCCTCGGCAGGATCCTGGAGGGTGCATGGGAGTTCGCCCAACCAGTCTACATGTGTTTTGTGGACTTGGAGAAAGCGTTCGACCGTGTCCCTCGTGGAGTCCTGTGGGGGGTGCTCCGGGAATATGGAGTGCCGGACCCCTTGATAGGGGCCGTTCGGTCTCTGTATGACCGGTGCCAGAGTTTGGTCCGCATTGCCGGCAGTAAGTCGGATACGTTTCCGGTGAGAGTTGGACTCCGTCAGGGCTGCCCTTTGTCACCGATTCTGTTCCTAACTTTTATGGACAGAATTTCTAGGCGGAGCCAGGGCGTTGAGGGTGTCCCATTTGGCGACCTCAGAATCGGGTCTCTGCTTTTTGCAGATGATGTGGTTCTGTTAGCGTCGTCAGGCCGTGACCTTCAGCTCTCACTGGAGTGATTCGCAGCCGAGTGTGAAGCGGCTGGGATGAGAATCAGC
Source organism: Leuresthes tenuis (assembly GCF_036924035.1). Lineage (NCBI taxonomy): Eukaryota > Metazoa > Chordata > Actinopteri > Atheriniformes > Atherinopsidae > Leuresthes > Leuresthes tenuis. The sequence continues at coordinate 29,145,229 of NW_027325358.1, forward strand.
ACCTCCAAATCCTAGACTATGGTTCTCAGCCGGAAAAGGGTGGAATGCTCTCTCCGGGTCGGGAATGAGATCCTTCCCCAAGAGGAGGAGTTCAAGTATCTCGGGGTCTTGTTCACGAGTGACGGACGAATGGAGCGGGAGATTGACGGGCGGATCGGTGCGGCGCCTGCAGTGTTGCAGGCTCTGCACCGACCCGTCGTTGTGAAGAGGGAGCTGAGCCAGAAGGCGAAGCTCTCTACTTACTGGTCAATCTACGTTCCCATCCTCACCTATGGTCACGAGTTGTGGGTAGTGACCGAAAGAACAAGATCGCGAATACAAGCGGCCGAAATGGGTTTCCTCCGCAGGGTGTCTGGGCTCTCCCTTAGAGATAGGGTGAGAAGCTCAGTCATCCGGGAGGGGCTCGGAGTAGAACCGCTGCTCCTCCGCATTGAGAGGAGTCAGATGAGGTGGCTCGGGCATCTGGTTAGGATGCCCCCTGGGCGCCTCCCTGGGGAGGTGTTCCGGGCACGTCCCACTGGGAGGAGATCCCGGGGGAGACCCAGGACACGTTGGAGAGACTATGTCTCTCGGCTGGCCTGGGAACGCCTCGGGGTCCCCCCGGAAGAGCTGGAGGAAGTGGCCGGGGACAGAGACGTCTGGGTTTCTCTGCTCAAGCTGCTGCCCCCGCGACCCGACCCCCGGATAAGCGGCAGATGATGGATGGATGGATGGATATATCCTCCACCAACCAGACTTACAACCCCCGACTAGGGTAGCAGAATTTCTAAGCATCTGTACCCCAAAACTACTATCAAAAATATATAAATTATTGTCTAAGATAGATGACACAATGTCTCTTCCATCCTCAAAATGGGAGGCAGATTTATCCATCAGTTCTGGTCATAGCTTCTAACCACAAATATGTTTGAACACCTTCATAAAGACTCGAAATCCTAATTTACAGCTCATACAATACAAAATCCTTCATAGAACACACTATACAGGATGGGTCTAACACACTCAAACATCTGCTCACATTGCACAGATAACACACCTGATGATTATGCACACGCTTTGTGGTTTTTCTGCGCCTGTCCAGAAGTTCTGGCTTGAAGTCTGTGAGGACCTATCAACATGGCTAAAGTGTAGCATCCCTGCATGCCCCACACTGTGCATACTGGGTGACTTAGACAACATCAACATGGAAATTAACTCAGCACACATGGTTGTCACAGTGTTATGTATCGCAAACTATTCTCATGAACTGGAAAGCGAAGAACAATCTGTGTATTAACCAGTTTAGAAATTTTCTTTTAGATTATATTAGCATGGAAACAATGTCTGCCTCCTCAAAACATCAATTGGCTGAATTTCATTCTCTCTGGTCCCCTCTGATTAGTTTTATCACATAGTGGTGGTGGTGGGTTGCTGGGTGATGGTGGGTCTCAGGCCCGGGCTGCTGCGACTGGTGTGACCGGGTGGTTTGTTTGTTTGTTTTTTGATGTTATTTGTTTGTTTTTTGTAGAGGTCCTCCTGGGTGGGGTTGGATTGAGTGGGGTGGGGCGGGATGGGTACCTTCTGGGGGTACAGTAGCTCCCGGAATATGGTCGCTGCAGGCCCCGAGCCTGGTGGACATCAGGCCCTCCTACCCATTGTTGGCTCCCAGGTAGCGGGGATGCCTATTGCAGCCAGTCCCTGGCTGCCCTCTCTGGGGGAGAGTAGCTCCCCCGGTATATATCCCCATACCCCTCTCCCTTCTGGCTCCTGTACACAGCACACACTCACACATGAAGGGTTTTGGGGGCGTGTGTGTTCGGTGGGGTGTAGTGGATGGGGCCACGTAGGTGGTCCCCTTTGGTTGCACTCTGCAGTTCCCTGCCCCTGTTTTAATTACACCTTAGACATTACTACTTATCAAACACACTCACACACACACATTAGGTCTTGGGGGGTGGTTACACTGAGTGGCATCTGGTGGGCGGGGCTCTTTGGGTATGTAGGCTGCCCAGAGTGCCGCGCTCCCAGTTCTACAAGTTTGGCTGCCCCTCAATTTTAATTGCTCACTATTAGAAAATATTGAAGAGCCAGAAGGGTGAGGGGAGGGGTCTTCTTCGCACACCCCTGCTTCCTGGTGTCTGCTTGGGGCAGGAGGGGCCAGGAGGATTAATTAATTGTTCTGCTGGTTCGGGGTCTTTGGTGGCTGGGGGGTTGCTGGCCTCCTGGTGTGCCCGCTGCACTACACCCCAGCAGAGTCGAGGGAGGTAGGATGTGTGGATGTGTGGATGTATGGGACGTGAAAGTGTGTGTGGTAATGATTGGGCCTGGATCTGGGACTTGCTGTCGCCTGGCCTGCCTGTGTTTCTCCCGATGGGGCATCAGCGTTGCCTCTCCCCACTGCTCGCGACTTCACCCACCTGTGGGCACGTCTTGACTCCCAGGGCACTTGGCCAGGGGCGCTGGGGCAGGCGCTGACCCACTTTGTGGCTGTCTGGGGCGCTTGGCCCTCCTGGGTATTGGGTGGGGCCTCTGCCGGGGGGTTAGGGGGCGCTCGGGCTCCTGGGGCCCAGGTCCAGTGCACGGCCCATGTCTGGGCGGCTGGGGCCTGGCGGGGTCGGTGGGCTGTTACCCCTGGTTCCCGGAGTGCCTCTGCCCTATGCTTATGGGGGCTCTTTCCGGGGGCTTCCTCTGCAGTCTTCTGGGTGGATGCGTGGTTGCCCCTGCAGTGGGCTGCCTGGGTTCTGTGCTCTGTGGGGGCTGCTGGTGGCCTGGGTCTTTTGGCCCTCTCTGCCTGCTTCTGATTGCTTGGGGGGGGGGGGGGGGGGGGCTGTGGATTGTGGCCCTGTACGCTTATACACTCATAACTAAGCACGGTTATCATGTAGGTCCTGTGCCATGGGTGTTGCATGTTCTCACACACACACACACACATTCATTAGTCCAGTAGCATGGTCACTAAGCAGTTGATGTATTATCATGTCGTCTCAGGTCATCTATATCCACAGCTGTGTTGTATGCGATTGCCGCTTCTTGTGCTGGTTTTTGTTTGTTTGTGTGTTTGTTTTTTCTCTGCTTGTCTGCTTTCAGGTGCTCCTGGTGGCGCTAAGGCTGGATTCCCCTCATAGGCCATGGATTGTTGTCTGTTTTGTTTTTTACAGGTGTAGCAGCTGGTTGTCTGGTTTTTGTTTCTATTTTTGTTCTGTTTCCTCTTCTTTCCTCTTCTTCTTTCCTTGTCCCCCGGTCCGGTTCAGTTCAGTTCATGTCATATATTGTAAACAGAAATAAATAAATGGGCATCAAGGGGAGCTTTACATTTATAAAACTTCCCTTGGCAAAACAAATCTGTTTGGCATCAAAGGTATTCAGACTACAATTCTTCTGACATAATGCTGAACAGGACAAGGGGAAAAAAAAGTAAAGAAGACAGTTCTGCCGAAAGCCAGGGATAGACCTGTTCTAAGTTCTATACTTTTTAAAAGGGGCGTGTTTATCAACTATGGAATTAGAAGATTTACAAAAATGGTCAAGTGCTAGATCTTCATCTGGGATTTTAACAGTGTCATATAACTATTCAACAGATCAGTTAAAAAAAAGCCTGCTCATGGAGATGTTTCAGGATCTGGATACCAAGCGTGGACCTAATGTTTTCATTTTTGCAATTCTGATACAGGCTATTGAGCAGTGATAACTAACACCAAGTTCAGATACTGCGGATTTTCTACCTTTGATTTGTTAAGATTGAGCCAATCAGGGACAACCTTGAAGGATCTCTTTGGTTTTGTAGGATCAGTAATTACCTGAGAAAGGTTGATATTGGTACACACCTTTTTTAAATGATCAGAGGCAGAGTTCAACTTGTTTAAATTAAAATTGCCACACAGAGATTGGGTTTAGGCCACATGCACACAGAATGACATCAACAAATATAAGAAATATTAAACATTTACACATAGATTTTTGAATACATGTAGAGGAATGATACTTTGAAATGTGCTCATTGCGGAGTTATGATCAGTTGAGTAATGAAGGTTGAACTATTCTAGGAAAGAGGTTCTATTCCCAGCATCATGATGGACACTCCTGATATAGAAGGTTTCGCTAACGCATTGGAATTGTTTTACTATTTTCATATGCATGTGCAATGAAGAATTGCTTGCTGCTGATAAATGCAAAGAAGAACAGCTTACACATAGATGCTCACATATAGGCTGCTGAATGCAATGAAGACCTGCTTATCAAGTAAAGTTCAATGTCAATGTGTAATATTCAATTAGGATTTGCAAAACAGTGAAGTTAAACAATGAATGGGTCCATAGTCGGTATGAGAAGACTACAGGAATATTTACCTGGGTGTACGTTCAAACAGAGATGAGAAAATTGCGATAAATAATTGTTTGTTTGTTTGTTAGTATGTATAGGAATGTTATGTGTATAAACTGTGTTGAGTTATAGTTACTCAGTAGTGTCTCAGTGAAACAACCGACGGGGGAAGCCTTGCGGTGACAACAAAAGCAGTGTTTTACTGATCAGTCAAGTTGCTCCAGTGTACTCCATACAAACTGGTTGGCTACTGAAGGGATAGAAAATGGGGAATACTTGTTTTAAAGCAAACAAGGAATTAGATGGGAAAAATACATGTTTTAACGGGACCCAGACAATATTAAATACTCAGACAGATGGGAGAAGAAGTGTAGTTTTGTAGGAAATCACAAAATTATTACATAGAATTAGTGAAATCAATTGAAGAATGCCTTTCTGAAGAGCTGTTTACCACAGATGAGCAGCTTTGCGACCAAGCACATTGTAGATCGCTTTACTGCCAAAATGATCTAATTTAATGGATTGGTTTAGACATGCATAACAGCATTTTAAGAACAAAGAGAGAAACAAAAAGGGACAACGCTTCATGGTGGAAGGTGATGTATAAATAACTGTGTATATGATGAAGGGGGTGGCAACACCCATTCCGAAATCCCGCCATTCCGACATCCCGCTATTCCGACATCCCACCATTCCGACATACCACCATTCCGACAAACCACCATTCCGACATGCAAACGTCCCACCATTCCGACATCCCACCATTGCGACATCCCGCTATTCTGACGTTCAAATGTCCCACCATTCCGACAAGGCTTTCCGTATAAGGAAATGTGTGTTACTCAACAGGTGAGTCTCTTCTTTCTGTTCATGCAATTTATATGTTTAACACATGTTTATAGACAAGCGTTATTAAAAACACAAAGTCTCGGCAACTGGAGGAGGAGATGCAGTCCGCGGTGGTTTTCAATCACACACTCCAATGCCACTTGTTTCAACTTCCGAAAATTTAATCCAGGAAAAAAAGGCTTACAAACATGGACCAAAACGGCTCCATAACACGCACAAGAATCCAAAAGAAACGAAAGTTAACTAAAAGAAAGCAAATAAACAGTATGAAGTGGTCAAAATTGGTTTTACGCATGCCTATGTGCGTCTGGCACATGCGTCTTCGGGCTCTCCCACGTTGGTTTGTGGATGAAAGCTATATGTTCAGCTGTAATGTCATGTAAAAACAATCTCTACATGACATTTAGTCCCAGGTGTGACCAGTTAGGTCCTTAAGATATCAACAGGCTGTATAAAGCTACAACCGTTGCGGCTGTGTGTTTGTGCCAAATGCGCAAAACCCATCCGCGCTTCCCAAAATTGGAGTGAGTACTCATAAATCACGTGAATAACATGAATAAACGTTTTTACTGCATTTTGTTGTGTTTTATACGTTCTATGCTGTCATTTCTATCTTCTCCTATTGGCAAGGCAAGTTAGAGTGCTCGCAACTGTGTCCTGTGCAGTAGCCGTGATATCTGTAATTGCAATTATTACTTTTGCATATGATGACAGCGTGCAAAAGACGCATGGGCTCTGTGGAGAGCTCCGCTCCAGCTGGCTGCTGTGACAGCTCACTGACACTGTATTTCTGCTTAATCAGTTTCAGTCTCGCCAGAGTTACATTAATATCTGTATTTTTATATTTGAAATTCAGGGGATTTTGATAATAGATTATTAAAGTTTGTTTGCGAGGCTGTGGCCTCTGCATGTGCAAAGCTTGTGCGCCAAACTTTAGGGCGTATTTGCGCCGGCATATCATTAGTGCAAAATGTTTTGGGTAAAAAATAGGCTATTAAAAGGAACTGTCGGAATGGCGGTATGTTAAAAAAAACAAAAAACATACCGCCATTCCGACCATAGGAGGAAAAAAGTGTCGGAATGGTGGGACGTTTGATAAAAAATTAAGTGTCGCCATTCCGACAATTGGAGACCCATGTCGGAATGACGAGATGTCGGAATGGCAGCATGTAACCATGATGAAGGAGAGACCATTTGAGCAGCACAGCCATTTCGTAGCACAGGGACAGCAATCCAAGTTACAGGATCTCCCACGTGGTATCACCTGTCACATTGTGTCAAGGCATCAAAAGAAGAAAAAATCACCAAACTCAAGGACAAAAAGACAAAGACTCCGGTGAACGAAGACAGAGGACTGACAAACCAGAAATACAAAAGGATTCTCGATATCAAGATCCAGAAGAAGAGGCTAACAATGCCACGAACACTTACGATGCTGGGAATGATGCCAGCAATGAACAGAGAAGAAGATTCAGTGTCATCAATCTGCATTACGTGCCTCTAATGAGGGGGTGAATATAGAATCCTCAACGATTACAACGTCTCTGGGAACTGTGACAACAACAAGGTTTAAACCATTTTGATATATATTGTAACCTATTGTCTAAGGAATAGTGCTGAAAATGAGGTAAATCTAATCCACCACTGTCCTTGGTCTTCTGTAGGGTTTTTAAACTAATACGTGGTGGTTTGTTTTTCCACAGAAATTTGGAGATGCATGAATCTAGTGACTTAAACCAAGTAGCAGATGGTTTTATGGGGATCATTGAGAACAAATAGTTAACTTTTGGTAGTATCATCATTTTAATGGATGTAACTCTCCCCATAAGTGATATAGGTAAGGACTTCCAACGAGAGATCGTCCTCTACTGTCTTTAATAATTGCACATAATTTAGCTTTGTTAGCTCTGAGATCCTGGAGGAAATGTTTATGCCTTAATATCTAATATTTCCTGACTGTAAAGTGATCGCAGGTATATTATGGACCCTACAGTTAATGGGCAGAACTGTGGTCTTAGACCAGTTGATAGAGTAGTCAGAAAGTGCTGAGAATTTATTTATGAGTGTGATCGTGTGACTGAGAGACGTCTGTGAGTTCTGAAGGAAAAGTAATACATCATCAGCATAAAGACTTATTTTATGCTCAATATTTTGGGATTAATTACTCACAAACGGGTAAGAAAAGGTAGTATTGCCAGACCATACATGATCAAAACAGGTAGCGGAGGTGGTTCAGCTGCAAGGTGTGAATGTCTGACTATAGTTTGTAAAAAGCGGGTAAGATAAGGTGCGAATGCCCGACAATGTATGATCAAAAGAGGGAGCGGAGGTTTTCGGCTGCAAGAAGGTCTGAATGTCCACCCAAAATTCCTGAAAAATGGGTAAAAAAAGGGTGCGAATGCCAAACCATACATCATCAAAAGCAGGAGTGGATGTGTTCGGCTACAAGAAGATTTGAATGTCCATCAATAATTGCTTTAAAACATGAAAGAAAATTTTCGAATATCAAACCGCACATGATCATAAGCGGGAGAGGAGTTGTTCAGCTGCAAGAAGGTGTGAATGTCCACCCATAATTACTGAAAAATGGGTAAGAAAAGGTGAAAATGCCCAACCATACATCATCAAAAGCAGGAGTGGATGTGTTCGGCTACAAGAAGGTTTGAATGTCCGAGCATAGTTTGTAAAAAGCGGGTAAGAAAAGGTTCGAATGCCCAAACATACACCATCAAAAGAGGGAGCGGAGGTGTTCCGCTGTAAGAAGGTGTGAACGTCCAACCATGGTTTGTAAAAAGCTTGTAAGAAAAGGTTCGAATGCCCGAATATATACCATCAAAAGCGGAAGCGGAGGTGTTCGGCTGCAAGAAGGTGTGAACGTCCGACCAAAGTTTGTAAAAAGCAGTTAAGAAAAGGTTCGAATATCCAACCAAACATAATCAAAAGCGGGAGCAGAGCTGTTCGACTGCAAGTAGGTGTGAATGTCCAGCCATAATTACTCACAAACGGGTAAGAAAAGGTAGTATTGCCAGACCATACATGATCAAAACAGGGAGCTGAGGTGGTTCAGCACCAAGGTGTGAATGTCTGAATATAGTTTGTAAAAAGCGGGTAAGATAAGGTGCGAATGCCCGACAATGTATAATCAAAAGAGGGAGCAGAGGTTTTCGGCTACAAGAAGGTTTGAATGTCCGACCATAGTTTGTAAAAAGCGGGTAAGAAAAGGTTCAAATGCCTGACAATACACCATCAAAAGCGGGAGCGGAGATGTTCCGCTGTAAGACGGTGTGAATGTCCGACCATATTAGGTAAAAAGCGGGTAAGAAAAGGTTAAAATACCCGACTGTACACAATCAATAGCGGGAGCGGAGTTGTTTGGCTACAAGAAGGTGTGAAAGTCCGACCACGGTTTGTAAAAAGCGGGTAAGAAAAGGTTCGAATGCCCGAATATATACCATCAAAAGTGGAAGTGGATGTGTTCGGCTGCAAGAAGGTGTGAACGTCCGACCAAAGTTTGTAAAAAGCAGTTAAGAAAAGGTTCGAATATCCAACCAAACATAATCAAAAGCGGGAGCAGAGCTTTTCGACTGCAAGTAGGTGTGAATGTCAGATCATAATTTGCAAAAAGCTGATGAGAAAGGGTGAGAATGCCCGGCTATACACCATCAAATGCGGGAGCGGAAGGGTTCGGCTGTGAGTAGGTGTGAATGTCCAACCATAATTGCTGAAAAATGTGTTAGAAGAGACTAGAATGCCGGACAAGACATCATCAAATGCGGGAGCGGAGTTGTTCGGCTGTGAGTAGGTGTGAATCTCCGAGCATAGTTTGTAAAAAGGGGGTAAGAATAGGTTGGAATGCCCGAACATACACTATCAAAACAGGGAGCTAAGGTGGCTCAGCTGCAAGGTGTGAATGTCTGACTATAGTTTGTAAATAAGGTGCGAATGCCCAACAATGTATAATCAAAAGAGGGAGCGGAGGTTTTCGGCTACAAGAAGGTTTGAATGTCCGACCATAGTTTGTAAAAAGCGGGTAAGAAAAGGTTCAAGCGCCTGACTATACACCATCAAAAGCGGGAGCAGAGGTGTTCCGCTGTAAGACGGTGTGAATGTCCGACCATATTTGGTAAAAAGCGGGTAAGAAAAGGTTAAAATACCCGACTGTACACAATCAATAGCGGGAGAGGAGGTGTTCGGCTGCAAGAAGGTGTGAATGTCCACCCATAGTTACTGAAAAATGGGTAAGAAAAGGTGCGAATGCCCAACCATACATTATCAAAAGCAGGTGTGAATGTCAGATCATAATTTGCAAAAAGCTGATGAGAAAGGGTGAGAATGCCCGACTATACACCATCAAATGTGGGAGCGGAGTTGTTCGGCTGTGAGTAAGTGTGAATCTCCGACCAAAATTGCTGAAAAATGTGTTAGAAAAGGTAAGAATGCCGGTCCATACATCATCAAAAGCGGGAGAGGTGGTGTTCGGCTGCAAGTAGGTGTGAATGTCCAGCCATAATTACTAACAAATGGGTAGGAAAAGGTAGTATTGCCATACCATATATGATCAAAACAGGGAGCGGAGGTGGTTCAGCTGCAAGAAGGTGTGAATGTCCGACTAAAGTTCAAATATATGAACAAAAGCGGGAGGAGAGGTCTTCGGATGAGAGTGGTTGAGAATTTCCAACCATAATCTATAAAATGCGGTGAAAAAAAGGTGTGATAGAACACTAAAAGGTGGAGCGGAAGTGTTCGGCTGCAAGAAGGTGTGAATGTCCTACTATATTTGGTGAAAAGCAGGTGAAGCAAGGTCTGAATGCCCAACCTTACATCATCAAAAGCGAGATCAGAGGTGTTTGGCTGCATGAAGGCCATAGTTTGCCAAAAGCGGGTAAGCTGCGAATGACCGACTAAATATCAACAAAAGGTCTTCGGATGCAACTGGGTGTGAATATCCCACCATACAAATATCATGGAGAGGAAGCTGTGAAAAGCCGACCATAGTTGGCAAAAAGCGGGTGAAAAAAAGGTGCGAATGTCCAACCATACATGATCAAAACAGGGAGCGGAGGTGTTTGGCTGTGACAAGGTGTGAATGTCCACCCAAAACTAATGAAAAGTGGGCAACAAGTAGGTTTGAATGCCCAACCATACATCATCAAAAGCAGGAGTGGATGTGTTCGGCTACAAGAAGGTTTGAATGTCCGAGCATAGTTTGTAAAAAGCGGGTAAGAAAAGGTTCGAATGCCCAAACATACACCATCAAAAGAGGGAGCGGAGGTGTTTGGCTACAAGAATGTGTGACAGTCCGACCACGGTTTGTAAAACGCGGGTAAGAAAAGGTTCGAATGCCCGAATATATACCATCAAAAGTGGAAGTGGATGTGTTCGGCTGCAAGAAGGTGTGAACGTCCGACCAAAGTTTGTAAAAAGCAGTTAAGAAAAGGTTTGAATATCCAACCAAACATAATCAAAAGCGGGAGCATAGCTTTTCGACTGCAAGTAGGTGTGAATGTCAGATCATAATTTGCAAAAAGCTGATGAGAAAGGGTGAGAATGTCCGACTGCACACCATCAAATGCGGGAGCGGAGTTGTTCGGCTGTGAGTAGGTGTGAATCTCCGACCGTAATTTCTGAAAAATGTGTTAGAAAAGGTAAGAATGCCGGTCCATACATCATCAAAAGCGAGAGAGGTGGTGTTCGGCTGCAAGTAGGTGTGAATGTCCAGCCATAATTACTCACAAACGGGTAAGAAAAGGTAGTATTGCCAGACCATACATAATCAAAACAGGGAGCGGAGGTGGTTCAGCTGCAAGAAGGTGTGAATGTCCGACTAAAGTTCAAATATATTAACAAAAGCGGGAGGAGAGGTCTTCGGATGAGAGTGGTTGAGAATTTCCAACCATAATCTATAAAATTCGGTGAAAAAAAGGTGTGATAGAAACACTAAAAGGTGGAGCGGAAGTGTTCGGCTGCAAGAAGGTTTTAATGTCCGACTATATTTGGTGAAAAGCAGGTGAAGCAAGGTCTGAATGCCCAACCTTACATCATCAAAAGCGAGATCAGAGGTGTTTGGCTGCATGAAGGCCATAGTTTGCAAAAAGCGGGTGAGAAAAGGTGCGAATGTCCAACCATACATGATCAAAACAGGGAGCGGAGGTGTTTGGCTGTGACAAGGTGTGAATGTCCACCCAAAATTAATGAAAAGCGGGTAAAAAGTAGGTTTGAATGCCCAAGCATACATCATCAAAAGAAGGAGTGGATGTGTTCGGCTACAAGAAGGTTTGAATGTCCGAGCATAGTTTGTAAAAAGCGGGTAAGAAAAGGTTCGAATGCCCAAACATACACCATCAAAAGAGGGAGCGGAGGTGTTCCGCTGTAAGGTGTGAATGTCCGACCATAGTTGGTAAAATGTGGGTAAGAAAAGGTTAAAATACCCGACTGTACACAATCAATAGCGGGAGCGGATGTGTTTGGCTACAAGAATGTGTGAAAGTCCGACCATGGTTTGTAAAAAACGGGTAAGAAAAGGTGCGAATGCCCGTCAATGTATGATCAAAAGAGGGAGCGGAGGTTTTTGGCTACAAGAAGGTTTGAATGTCCGACCATAGTTTGTAAAAAGCGGGTAAGAAAAGGTTCAAATGCCTGACTATACACCATCAAAAGCGGGAGCGGAGGTGTTCCGCTGTAAGACGGTGTGAATGTCCGACCATAGTTGGTAAAAAGCGGGTAAGAAAAGGTTAAAATACCCGACTGTACACAATCAATAGGGTGAGTGGAGTTGTTCGGCTACAAGAAGGTGTGAAAGTCCAACCATGGTTTGTAAAAAGCTGGTAAGAAAAGGTTCGAATTCCCGAATATATACCATCAAAAGCGGAAGCGGAAGTGTTCGGCTGCAAGAAGGTGTGAACGTCCGACCAAAGTTTGTAAAAAGCAGTTAAGAAAAGGTTCGAATATCCAACCAAACATAATCAAAAGCGGGAGCAGAGCTGTTCGACTGCAAGTAGGTGTGAATGTCCAGCCATAATTACTCACAAACGGGTAAGAAAAGGTAGTATTGCCAGACCATACATGATCAAAACAGGGAGCTGAGGTGGTTCAGCACCAAGGTGTGAATGTCTGACTATAGTTTGTAAAAAGCGGGTAAGATAAGGTGCGAATGCACGATAATGTATAATCAAAAGAGGGAGCAGAGGTTTTCGGCTACAAGAAGGTTTGAATGTCCGACCATAGTTTGTAAAAAGCGGGTAAGAAAAGGTTACCATACATCATCAAAAGCAGGAGTGGATGTGTTCGGCTACAAGAAGATTTGAATGTCCATCAATAATTGCTTTAAAACATGAAAGAAAATTTTCGAATATCAAACCGCACATGATCATAAGCGGGAGAGGAGTTGTTCAGCTGCAAGAAGATGTGAATGTCCACCCATAATTACTGAAAAATGGGTAAGAAAAGGTGAAAATGCCCAACCATACATCATCAAAAGCAGGAGTGGATGTGTTCGGCTACAAGAAAGTTTGAATGTCCGACCATAGTTTGTAAAAAGCGGGTAAGAAAAGGTTCGAATGCCTGAACATAGACCATCAAAAGAGGGAGCGGAGGTGTTCCGCTGTAAGAAGGTGTAAATGTCCGACCATAGTTGGTAAAAAACGGGTAAGAAAAGGTTAAAATACCCGACTGTACACAATCAATAGCGGGAGCGGAGTTGTTTGGCTACAAGAAGGTGTGAAAGTCCGACCACGGTTTGTAAAAAGCGGGTAAGAAAAGGTTCGAATGCCCGAATATATACCATCAAAAGTGGAAGTGGATGTGTTCGGCTGCAAGAAGGTGTGAACGTCTGACCAAAGTTTGTAAAAAGCAGTTAAGAAAAGGTTCGAATATCCAACCAAACATAATCAAAAGCGGGAGCAGAGCTGTTCGACTGTAAGTAGGTGTGAATATCAGATCATAATTTGCAAAAAACTGATGAGAAAGGGTGAGAATGCCCGGCTATACACCATCAAATGCGGGAGCGGAAGTGTTCGGCTGTGAGTAGGTGTGAATGTCCAACCATAATTGCTGAAAAATGTGTTAGAAGAGACTAGAATGCCGGACAAGACATCATCAAATGCGGGAGCGGAGTTGTTCGGCTGTGAGTAGGTGTGAATCTCCGAGCATAGTTTGTAAAAAGGGGGTAAGAATAGGTTCGAATGCCCGAACATACACTATCAAAACAGGGAGCTGAGGTGGCTCAGCTGCAAGGTGTGAATGTCTGACTATAGTTTGTAAATAAGGTGCGAATGCCCAACAATGTATAATCAAAAGAGGGAGCGGAGGTTTTCGGCTACAAGAAGGTTTGAATGTCCGACCATAGTTTGTAAAAAGCGGGTAAGAAAAGGTTCAAATGCCTGACTATACACCATCAAAAGCGGGAGCGGAGGTGTTCCGCTGTAAGACGGTGTGAATGTCCGACCATATTTGGTAAAAAGCGGGTAAGAAAAGGTTAAAATACCCGACTGTACACAATCAATAGGGGGAGCGGAGTTGTTTGGCTACAAGAAGGTGTGAAAGTCCGACCACGGTTTGTAAAAAGCGGGTAAGAAAAGGTTCGAATGCCCGAATATATACCATCAAAAGTGGAAGTGGATGTGTTCGGCTGCAAGAAGGTGTGAACGTCTGACCAAAGTTTGTAAAAAGCAGTTAAGAAAAGGTTCGAATGTCCAAGCAAACATAATCAAAAGCGGGAGCAGAGCTGTTCGACTGCAAGTAGGTGTGAATGTCAGATCATAATTTGCAAAAAGCTGATGAGAAAGGGTGAGAATGCCCGGCTATACACCATCAAATGCGGGAGCGGAAGTGTTCGGCTGTGAGTAAGTGTGAATGTCCAACCATAATTGCTGAAAAATGTTTTAGAAGAGACTAGAATGCCGGACAAGACATCATCAAATGCGGGAGCGGAGTTGTTCGGCTGTGAGTAGGTGTGAATCTCCAAGCATAGTTTGTAAAAAGGGGGTAAGAATAGGTTCGAATGCCCGAACATACACTATCAAAACAGGGAGCTGAGGTGGCTCAGCTGCAAGGTGTGAATGTCTGACTATAGTTTGTAAATAAGGTGCGAATGCCCAACAATGTATAATCAAAAGAGGGAGCGGAGGTTTTCGGCTACAAGAAGGTTTGAATGTCCGACCATAGTTTGTAAAAAGCGGGTAAGAAAAGGTTCAAATGCCTGACTATACACCATCAAAAGCGGGAGCAGAGGTGTTCCGCTGTAAGACGGTGTGAATGTCCGACCATATTTGGTAAAAAGCGGGTAAGAAAAGGTTAAAATACCCGACTGTACACAATCAATAGCGGGAGAGGAGGTGTTCAGCTGCAAGAAGGTGTGAATGTCCACCCATAATTACTGAAAAATGGGTAAGAAAAGGTGCGAATGCCAAACCATACATTATCAAAAGCAGGTGTGAATGTCAGATCATAATTTGCAAAAAGCTGATGAGAAAGGGTGAGAATGCCCGACTATACACCATCAAATGCGGGAGCGGAGTTGTTCGGCTGTGAGTAAGTGTGAATCTCCGACCATAATTGCTGAAAAATGTGTTAGAAAAGGTAAGAATGCCGGTCCATACATCATCAAAAGCGGGAGAGGTGGTGTTCGGCTGCAAGTAGGTGTGAAAGTCCAGCCATAATTACTAACAAACGGGTAAGAAAAGGTAGTATTGCCAGACCATACATGATCAAAACAGGGAGCGGAGGTGGTTCAGCTGCAAGAAGGTGTGAATGTCCGACTAAAGTTCAAATATATGAACAAAAGCGGGAGGAGAGGTCTTCGGATGAGAGTGGTTGAGAATTTCCAACCATAATCTATAAAATGCGGTGAAAAAAAGGTGTGATAGAACACTAAAAGGTGGAGCGGAAGTGTTCGGCTGCAAGAAGGTGTGAATGTCCGACTATATTTGGTGAAAAGCAGGTGAAGCAAGGTCTGAATGCCCAACCTTACATCATCAAAAGCGAGATCAGAGGTGTTTGGCTGCATGAAGGCCATAGTTTGCCAAAAGCTGGTAAGCTGCGAATGACCGACTAAATATCAACAAAAGGTCTTCGGATGCAAGTGGGTGTGAATATCCCACCATACAAGTATGGTGGAGAGGAAGCTGTGAACAGCCGACCATAGTTGGCAAAAAGCGGGTGAGAAAAGGTGCGAATATCCAACCATACATGATCAAAACAGGGAGCGGAGGTGTTTGGCTGTGACACCAAAATTAATGAAAAGCGGGCAACAAGTAGGTTTGAATGCCCAAGCATACATCATCAAAAGCAGGAGTGGATGTGTTCAGCTACAAGAAGGTTTGAATGTCCGAGCATAGTTTGTAAAAAGCGGGTAAGAAAAGGTTCGAATGCCCAAACATACACCATCAAAAGAGGGAGCGGAGGTGTTCCGCTGTAAGAAGGTGTGAATGTCCGACCATAGTTGGTAATAAACGGGTAAGAAAAGGTTAAAATACCCGACTGTACACAATCAATAGGGGGAGCGGAGTTGTTCAGCTACAAGAAGGTGTGAAAGTCCAACCATGGTTTGTAAAAAGCTGGTAAGAAAAGGTTCGAATGCCCGAATATATACCATCAAAAGCGGAAGCGGAGGTTTTCGACTGCAAGTAGGTGTGAATGTCCAGCCATAATTACTCACAAACGGGTAAGAAAAGGTAGTATTGCCAGACCATACATGATCAAAATAGGGAGCTGAGGTGGTTCAGCTGCAAGGTGTAAATGTCTGACTATAGTTTGTAAAAAGCGGGTAAGACAAGGTGCGAATGCCCGACAATGTATGATCAAAAGAGGGAGTGGAGGTCTTCGGCTGCAAGGTCTGAATGTCCAACCATAATTTCTAAAAACCGGGTAAGAAAAGGCTCGAAATTCCGACTATACACAATCAAAAGCGGGAGCGGGAGGTTTTCAGCTGCAAATCCTTCACTCAAACCAAGTGAAAACTGCTTTGTCCTTCATATTTATCAATGTCTAGATCGACTTCAACAAAGAACAACATTGTACTTTGCAGTAAAGAAAGAGCAAATCAAAAGTTTTAGGAATCCGAGAATAAGTTTATTTTCATGAGTTCTGCACGATTATTGATTTTACTATAAATGAATGCCTTCACTCAAACTATGTTAAAACTGCTTTGTCCGTTATATTTATCAATGTCTAGATTGACTTCAACAAAGAACAACACTGGATTTTGCAGTAGAAGAAAGAGCAACACTGAAGGATCAGTAATCCGAGAATAAGCTTATTTTCATACGTTCTGCATGATTTGGGATTTTATGTATAAAATGAATTCCTTCACTCAAACCAAGTTAAAACTGCTTTGTCCTTCATATTTATCAGTCTAGATCGACTTCAACAATGAACAACATTGTATTTTGCAGTAGAAGAAAAAGCAACACTGAAGGATCTGGAATCCGAGAATAAGCTTCTTTTCATACGTTCTGCATGATTTGGGATTTTATGTATAAAATGAATTCCTTCACTCAAACCAAGTGAAAACTGCTTTGTCCTTCATATTTATCAATGTCTAGATTTACTTCAACAAAGAACAACATTGTATTTTGCAGTAGTAGAAAGAGCAACACTTGAAGGAACAGGAATCCGAGAATAAGCTTATTTTCATACGTTCTGCATGATTTGGGATTTTATGTATAAAATGAATTCCTTTACTCAAACTATGTTAAAACTGCTTTGTCCTTCATATTTATCAATGTCTAGATTGACTTCAACAAAGAACAACATTGTATTTTGCAGTAGAAGAAATAGCAACACTGAAGGATCAGGAATCCGAAAACATGCTTATTTTCATACGTTCTGCTTGATTTGGGATTTTGCTATAAAATTAATTCCTTCACTCAAACAAAGTGGAAACTGCTTTGTCCTTCATATTTATCAATGTCTATATCGATTTCAACAAAGAACAAGGCTGTATTTTGCAGTATAGGAAAGAGCAACACTGGAGGATCAGGAATCCGAGAATAAGCTTACTTTCATGAGTCCTGCACGATTTCGGATTTTCCTATAAAATGAATTGCTTTGCTCAAACCAAGTTAAAATTGCTTTGTCCTTCATAGTTATCCATGTCTAAAATGTATCAAGCATAAAGTTCCTCATATTACCCTGAATGAGAAAGAAGCATCCCTTTGGTGCATGATGCATGATTTCGGATTTTGCTATAAAATTCATTCCTTCACACCTTTTTTTTTCACCGCATTTTATAGATTATGGTTGGAAATTTCAACCACTCTAATCCGAAGACCTCTCCTCCCGCTTTTGTTAATATATTTGAACTTTAGTTGGACATTCACCCCTTTTTGCAGCTAAACCACCTCCGCTCCCTGTTTTGATCATGTATGGTCTGGCAATACTACATTTTCTTACCCGTTTGTGAGTAATTATGGCTGGATATTCACACCTACTTGCAGCTGAACACAATCTCTCTCGCTTTTAATTATGTTTGGATATTCGAACCTTTTCTTTACTGCTTTTTGCCAACTTTGGTCGGACGTTCACACCGTCTTGCAGCCGAACACTTCCGCTCCACCTTTTAGTGTTCTATCACACCTTTTTTTCACCGCATTTTATAGATTATGGTTGGAAATTCTCAACCACTCTCATCCGAAGACCTCTCCTCCCGCTTTTGTTAATATATTTGAACTTTAGTTGGACATTCACCCCTTTTTGCAGCTAAACCACCTCCGCTCCCTGTTTTGATCATGTATGGTCTGGCAATACTACATTTTCTTACCCGTTTGTGAGTAATTATGGCTGGATATTCACACCTACTTGCAGCTGAACACAATCTCTCTCGCTTTTAATTATGTTTGGATATTCGAACCTTTTCTTTACTGCTTTTTGCCAACTTTGGTCGGACGTTCACACCTTCTTGCAACCGAACATCTCCGCTTCCGCTTTTGATGGTATATATTCGGGCATTCGAACCTTTTCTTACCAGCTTTTTACAAACGATGGTTGGACTTTCACACCTTCTTATAGCCAAACAACTCCGCTCCCGCTATTGATTGTGTACAGTCGGGTATTTTAACCTTTTCTTACCCGCTTTTTACCAACTATGGTCGGACATTCACATCGTCTTACAGCGGAACATCTCCGCTCCCGCTTTTGATGGTGTATAGTCAGTGATTTGAACCTTTTCTTACCCGCTTTTTACAAACTATGGTCGGACATTCAAACCTTCGTGTAGCCGAAAACCTCTGCTCTCTCTTTTAATTATACATTGTCGGGCATTCGCACCTTATCTTACCCGCTTTTTACAAACTATAGTCAGACATTCACACCTTGCAGCTGAACCACCTCAGCTCCCTGTTTTGATCATGTATGGTCTGGCAATACTACCTTTTCTTACCCCTTTGTGAGTAATTATGGCTGGACATTCACACCTACTTGCAGTCGAACAGCTCTGCTCCGGCTTTTGATTATGTTTGGTTGGATATTCGAACCTTTTCTTAACTGCTTTTTACAAACTTTGGTCGGACGTTCACACCTTCTTGCAGCCGAACACCTCCGCTTCCGCTTTTGATGGTATATATTCGGGCATTCGAACCTTTTCTTACCAGCTTTTTACAAACCATGGTTGGACTTTCACATCTTCTTGTAGCCGAACAACTCCGCTCCCCCTATTGATTGTGTACAGTCGGGTATTTTAACCTTTTCTTACCCACTTTTTACCAACTATGGTCGGACATTCACACCTTCTTACAGCGGAATACCTCCGCTCCCTCTTTTGATGGTGTATGTTTGGGCATTCGAACCTTTTCTTACCCGCTTTTTACAAACTATGCTCGGACATTGAAACCTTCTTGTAGCCGAACACATCCACTCCTTCTTTTGATGATGTATGCTTGGGCATTCAAACCTACTTTTTGCCCGGTTTTCATTAATTTTGGGTGGACATTCACACCTTGTCACAGCCAAACACCTCCGCTCCCTGTTTTGATCATGTATGGTTGGACATTCGCACCTTGTCTCACCCGCTTTTTGCAAACTATGGTCGGCTGTTCACAGCTTCCTCTCCACCATACTTGTATGGTGGGATGTTCACACCCAGTTGCATCCGAAGACCTCCGCCCCCACTTTTGTTGATATTTAGTTGGTCATTCGCAGCTTACCCGCTTTTGGCAAACTATGGCCTTCTTGCAGCCAAACACCTCTGATCTCGCTTTTGATAATGTAAGGTTGGGCATTCAGACCTTGCTTCACCTGCTTTTCACCAAATATAGTCGGACATTCACACCTTCTTGCAGCCGAACACTTCCGCTCCACCTTTTAGTGTTCTATCACACCTTTTTTTCACCGAATTTTATAGATTATGGTTGGAAATTCTCAACCACTCTCATCCGAAGACCTCTCCTCCCGCTTTTGTTAATATATTTGAACTTTAGTCGGACATTCACACCTTCTCTCAGCCAAACCACCTCCGCTCCCTGTTTTGATCATGTATGGTCTGGCAATACTACCTTTTCTTACCCGTTTGTGAGTAATTATGGCTGGACATTCACACCTACTTGCAGCCGAACACCACCTCTCTCGCTTTTGATGATGTATGGACCGGCATTCTTACCTTTTCTAACACATTTTTCAGAAATTACGGTCGGAGATTCACACCTACTCACAGCCGAACAACTCCGCTCCCGCATTTGATGGTGTGCAGTCGGACATTCTCACCCTTTCTCATCAGCTTTTTGCAAATTATAATCTAACATTCACACCTACTTGCAGTCGAAAAGCTATACTCCCGCTTTTGATTATGTTTGGTTGGATATTCAAACCTTTTCTTAACTGCTTTTTACAAACTTTGGTTGGACGTTCACACCTTCTTGTAGCCGAACACATCCACTCATGCTTTTGATGATGTATGGTTGGGCATTCGCACCTTTTTTTTACCCATTTGTCAGGAATAATGGGTGGACATTCACACCTTCTTGCAGCTGAACACCTCCTCTCCCACTTATGATCATGTGCGGTTTGATTTTCGAAAATTTTCTTTCATGTTTTCTAGGAATTATTGATGGACATTTAGACCTTCTTGCAGCTGAACACCTCCGCTCCTGCTTTTGATCATACCTTGTCAGGAATTCGCACCATGTCTTACCCGCTTTTTACAAACTTTAGTCGAACATTTACACCTTTTTGCAGCCGAACACCACCTCTCTCGCTTTTGATGATGTATGGTCCGGCATTCTTTCCTTTTCTAACACATTTTTCAGCAATTATGGTCGGACATTCACACCTACTCAGAGCCGAACACCTCCGCTCCCGCATTTGATGGTGTATAGTCGGGCATTCTCACCCTTTCTCATCAGCTTTTTGCAAATTATGATCTGACATTCACACCTGCTTTTGATAATGTATGGTTGGGCATTCGCACCTTTTTTTACCCATTTTTCAGGAATTATGGGTGGACATTCACACTTTCTTGCAGCTGAACACCTCCTCTCCTTCTTATGATCATGTGCGGATGATATTCGAAAATTTTCTTTCATGTTTTAAAGCAATTATTGATGGACATTCAGACCTTCTTGCAGCTGAACCACTCTGCTCCCGCTTTTGATGGTGTATAGTCGGGCTTTCGAGCCTTTCCTTCCCGGTTTTTACAAATTATGGTTGGACATTCAGACCTTCTTGCAGCCGAACACCTCCGCTCCCTCCTTTGATCATACATTGTCGGGCATTAGCACCTTTTCTTACCCGCTTTTTACAAACCATAGTCGGACTTTCACATCTTTTAGTAGCCGAACAACTCCGCTCCCGCTATTGATTGTGTACAGTCGGGTATTTTAACCTTTTCTTACCCGCTTTTTACCAACTATGGTCGGACATTCACACCTTCTTACAGCAGAACACCTCCGCTCCCTCTTTTGATGGTGTATGTTCGGGCAGTCAAACCTTTTCTTACCTGCTTTTTACAAACTATGGTCAGACATTCAACCCTTCTTGGAGCCGAACACATCCACTCCTGCTTTTGATTATGTATAGTTGGGCATTCGCACCTTTTCTTACCCATTTTTCAGTAATTATGGGTGTACATTCACGCCTTCTTGCAGCCAAACACCTCCGCTCCCTCTTTTGATCATACATTTTCGGGCATTCGCACCTTTTCTTACCCGCTTTTTACAAACCATGGTCGGACTTTCACACCTTTTAGTAGCCGAACAACTCCGCACCCGCTACTGATTGTGTACAGTCGGGTATTTTAACCTTTTCTTACCCGTTTTTTACCAACTATGGTCGGACATTCACACCTTCTTACAGCGGAACACCTCCGCTCCCTCCTTTGATGGTGTATGTTCGGGCATTCAAACCTTTTCTTACCCGCTTTTTACAAACTATGGTCAGACGTTCAAACCTTCTTGTAGCCGAACATATCCACTCCTGCTTTTGATGATGTATGGTTGGGCATTCGAACCTACTTGTTGCCCGCTTTTCATTAATTATGGGTGGACATTCACACCTTGTCTCAGCCAAACACCTCCGCTCCCTGTTTTGATCATGTATGGTTTGACATTCGCACCTTTGCTTACCCTCTTTTTATACTGATTGCTCAAGATTAAGTTGTTCTTTCTCAAACTACAAAATTTTTTTAATTGTTGAAACTTGATTTGAAGTGGATAAATAAGGAAGACAAACAGTTTTAAGTCAGGCTGATAGCAATTAATTTTATAGCAAAATCTGTATTTCGTCATTTGTCGAGAGATGCTTATTGCTGAAGAAGTTCTTTCTCATTCTACAAAGTACAACGTTGTTTATCATTGAAACTTGATTAGACATGAATAAATATGAAGGACAAAGCAGTCTTAACATGGTTTGAGTTAAGGAATTCGTTTTATAGGAGAATCCGAATTCGTGCATAACTCGTAAAATAGAGCTTATTTTCGGATTCCTGAAGAATGAGTCTGGTTCTTTCTCATAATACAAAGTTTGTTGTTTATTGTTGAAACTTCATCAGACCGTTAGATATAGTCGGACTCACCTCGACGCACGGCTTGGGATCTGGAACCAGTACTCTTGAGAGGGGTTGGACTCTCTTCCACTCTGGAGTTGCCCGTGGTGAGAGGCGCAAAGCAGGTGTGGGCATACTTATTGCCCCCCGGCTGTGTGCCAGTACATTGGGGTTTACCCCAGTGAACGAGAGGGTAGCCTCCCTCCGCCTTTGGGTGGGGGGACGAGTCCTGACTGTTGTTCGTGCCTATGCGCCAAACAGCAGTTCAGAGTACCTACCCTTTTTGGAGTCTCTGGGGGAGGCACTGGAGAATGCTCCTACCGGAGACTCCCTCATTCTGCTGGGGGACTTCAATGCTCACGTGGGCAATGACAGTGAGACCTGGAGGGGTGTGATTGGGAGGAACGGCCCCCCCGATCTGAATCAGAGTGGTGTTATGTTGTTGGACTTCTGTGCCAGTCATAGACTGTCCATAACGAACACCATGTTCAGGCATAAGGGTGTCCATATGTGCACTTGGCACCAGGACACCCTTGGCCGCAGTTCGATGATCGACTTTGTGGTTGTATCATCGGACTTGCGGCCGTATGTCCTGGACACTCGGGTGAAGAGAGGGGCGGAGCTGTCAACTGATCACCACCTGGTGGTGAGTTGGCTCCGCTGGTGGGGGAGGATGCCGATCAGACCTGGCAGGCCCAAACGTATTGTGAGGGTCTGCTGGGCGCGTTTGTCAGAATCCCCCGTCAGAAGGAGCTTTAACTTCCACCTCCGGCAGAGCTTCAACCATATTTGAGGTGGGGGACATTGAGTCCGAATGGGCCATGTTCCGTGACTCCATTGCCGAGGCAGCTGGTCGGAGTTGTGGCCGTAAGGTGGTCGGTGCCTGTCGTGGCGGCAACCCTCGAACCTGCTGGTGGACACCAGTGGTGAGGGAAGCCGTCAAGCTGAAGAAGGAGTCCTATCGGGCCTTTTTGGCCAGTGGGACCCTGGAAGAAGCTGATAGGTACCGACGGGCCAGACGGGCCACGGCTTCGGCAGTTGTGAGGCAAAAACTCGGGCCTGGGAGGAGTTCGGTGAGACCATGGAGAACGATTTCCGGACGGCCTCGAAAAGATTCTGGTCCACCATCCGGCGTCTCAGGGGGGGGGGAGCGGCTCACAGTCAACACTGTTTACAGTGGGGACGGGGCTTTGCTGACCTCAACTAGGGATGTTGTGAGTCGGTGGGGGGAGTACTTCGAGGAACTCCTCAATCCTACCAACACGTGCTCGGAAGAGGCAGAGTCGGAGAGCTTGGAGACGGGGCCTCCCATTTCTGGGGCTGAGGTTGCCGAGGTGGTTAAAAAGCTCCTCGGTGGCAAGGCCCCGGGGGTGGATGAGGTCCGTCCTGAGTTTCTCAAGGCTCTGGATGTTGTAGGGCTGTCTTGGCTGACACGCCTCTGCAGTATCGCATTGACATCGGGGACAGTGCCTCTGGACTGGCAGATTGGGGTGGTGGTCCCCCTCTTTAAAAAGGGGGACCGGAGGGTGTGTTCCAACTATAGGGGTATCACACTCCTCAGCCTCCCTGGTAAGGTCTATTCGGGGGTATTGGAGAGGAGGATCCGTCGGATAATCGAGCCTCGGATTCAGGAGATGCAGTGTGGCTTTCGTCCTGGCCGTGGAACAGTGGACCAGCTCTATACCCTCGGCAGGATCCTGGAGGGTGCATGGGAGTTCGCCCAACCAGTCTACATGTGTTTTGTGGACTTGGAGAAAGCGTTCGACCGTGTCCCTCGTGGAGTCCTGTGGGGGGTGCTCCGGGAATATGGAGTGCCGGACCCCTTGATAGGGGCCGTTCGGTCTCTGTATGACCGGTGCCAGAGTTTGGTCCGCATTGCCGGCAGTAAGTCGGATACGTTTCCGGTGAGAGTTGGACTCCGTCAGGGCTGCCCTTTGTCACCGATTCTGTTCCTAACTTTTATGGACAGAATTTCTAGGCGGAGCCAGGGCGTTGAGGGTGTCCCATTTGGCGACCTCAGAATCGGGTCTCTGCTTTTTGCAGATGATGTGGTTCTGTTAGCGTCGTCAGGCCGTGACCTTCAGCTCTCACTGGAGTGATTCGCAGCCGAGTGTGAAGCGGCTGGGATGAGAATCAGCACCTCCAAATCCGAGACTATGGTTCTCAGCCGGAAAAGGGTGGAATGCTCTCTCCGGGTCGGGAATGAGATCCTTCCCCAAGAGGAGGAGTTCAAGTATCTCGGGGTCTTGTTCACGAGTGACGGACGAATGGAGCGGGAGATTGACGGGCGGATCGGTGCGGCGCCTGCAGTGTTGCAGGCTCTGCACCGACCCGTCGTTGTGAAGAGGGAGCTGAGCCAGAAGGCGAAGCTCTCTACTTACTGGTCAATCTACGTTCCCATCCTCACCTATGGTCACGAGTTGTGGGTAGTGACCGAAAGAACAAGATCGCGAATACAAGCGGCCGAAATGGGTTTCCTCCGCAGGGTGTCTGGGCTCTCCCTTAGAGATAGGGTGAGAAGCTCAGTCATCCGGGAGGGGCTCGGAGTAGAACCGCTGCTCCTCCGCATTGAGAGGAGTCAGATGAGGTGGCTCGGGCATCTGGTTAGGATGCCCCCTGGGCGCCTCCCTGGGGAGGTGTTCCGGGCACGTCCCACTGGGAGGAGATCCCGGGCTGGCCTGGGAACGCCTCGGGGTCCCCCCGGAAGAGCTGGAGGAAGTGGCCGGGGACAGAGACGTCTGGGTTTCTCTGCTCAAGCTGCTGCCCCCGCGACCCGACCCCCGGATAAGCGGCAGATGATGGATGGATGGATGGATGTATCCTCCACCAACCAGACTTACAACCCCCGACTAGGGTAGCAGAATTTCTAAGCATCTGTACCCCAAAACTACTATCAAAAATATATAAATTATTGTCTAAGATAGATGACACAATGTCTCTTCCATCCTCAAAATGGGAGGCAGATTTATCCATCAGTTCTGGTCATAGCTTCTAACCACAAATATGTTTGAACACCTTCATAAAGACTCGAAATCCTAATTTACAGCTCATACAATACAAAATCCTTCATAGAACACACTATACAGGATGGGTCTAACACACTCAAACATCTGCTCACATTGCACAGATAACACACCTGATGATTATGCACACGCTTTGTGGTTTTTCTGCGCCTGTCCAGAAGTTCTGGCTTGAAGTCTGTGAGGACCTATCAACATGGCTAAAGTGTAGCATCCCTGCATGCCCCACACTGTGCATACTGGGTGACTTAGACAACATCAACATGGAAATTAACTCAGCACACATGGTTGTCACAGTGTTATGTATCGCAAAGAAAACTATTCTCATGAACTGGAAAGCGAAGAACAATCTGTGTATTAACCAGTTTAGAAATTTTCTTTTAGATTATATTAGCATGGAAACAATGTCTGCCTCCTCAAAACATCAATTGGCTGAATTTCATTCTCTCTGGTCCCCTCTGATTAGTTTTATCACATAGTGGTGGTGGTGGGTTGCTGGGTGATGGTGGGTCTCAGGCCCGGGCTGCTGCGACTGGTGTGACCGGGTGGTTTGTTTGTTTGTTTTTTGATGTTATTTGTTTGTTTTTTGTAGAGGTCCTCCTGGGTGGGGTTGGATTGAGTGGGGTGGGGCGGGATGGGTACCTTCTGGGGGTACAGTAGCTCCCGGAATATGGTCGCTGCAGGCCCCGAGCCTGGTGGACATCAGGCCCTCCTACCCATTGTTGGCTCCCAGGTAGCGGGGATGCCTATTGCAGCCAGTCCCTGGCTGCCCTCTCTGGGGGAGAGTAGCTCCCCCGGTATATATCCCCATACCCCTCTCCCTTCTGGCTCCTGTACACAGCACACACTCACACATGAAGGGTTTTGGGGGCGTGTGTGTTCGGTGGGGTGTAGTGGATGGGGCCACGTAGGTGGTCCCCTTTGGTTGCACTCTGCAGTTCCCTGCCCCTGTTTTAATTACACCTTAGACATTACTACTTATCAAACACACTCACACACACACATTAGGTCTTGGGGGGTGGTTACACTGAGTGGCATCTGGTGGGCGGGGCTCTTTGGGTATGTAGGCTGCCCAGAGTGCCGCGCTCCCAGTTCTACAAGTTTGGCTGCCCCTCAATTTTAATTGCTCACTATTAGAAAATATTGAAGAGCCAGAAGGGTGAGGGGAGGGGTCTTCTTCGCACACCCCTGCTTCCTGGTGTCTGCTTGGGGCAGGAGGGGCCAGGAGGATTAATTAATTGTTCTGCTGGTTCGGGGTCTTTGGTGGCTGGGGGGTTGCTGGCCTCCTGGTGTGCCCGCTGCACTACACCCCAGCAGAGTCGAGGGAGGTAGGATGTGTGGATGTGTGGATGTATGGGACGTGAAAGTGTGTGTGGTAATGATTGGGCCTGGATCTGGGACTTGCTGTCGCCTGGCCTGCCTGTGTTTCTCCCGATGGGGCATCAGCGTTGCCTCTCCCCACTGCTCGCGACTTCACCCACCTGTGGGCACGTCTTGACTCCCAGGGCACTTGGCCAGGGGCGCTGGGGCAGGCGCTGACCCACTTTGTGGCTGTCTGGGGCGCTTGGCCCTCCTGGGTATTGGGTGGGGCCTCTGCCGGGGGGTTAGGGGGCGCTCGGGCTCCTGGGGCCCAGGTCCAGTGCACGGCCCATGTCTGGGCGGCTGGGGCCTGGCGGGGTCGGTGGGCTGTTACCCCTGGTTCCCGGAGTGCCTCTGCCCTATGCTTATGGGGGCTCTTTCCGGGGGCTTCCTCTGCAGTCTTCTGGGTGGATGCGTGGTTGCCCCTGCAGTGGGCTGCCTGGGTTCTGTGCTCTGTGGGGGCTGCTGGTGGCCTGGGTCTTTTGGCCCTCTCTGCCTGCTTCTGATTGCTTGGGGGGGGGGGGCTGTGGATTGTGGCCCTGTACGCTTATACACTCATAACTAAGCACGGTTATCATGTAGGTCCTGTGCCATGGGTGTTGCATGTTCTCACACACACACACACACATTCATTAGTCCAGTAGCATGGTCACTAAGCAGTTGATGTATTATCATGTCGTCTCAGGTCATCTATATCCACAGCTGTGTTGTATGCGATTGCCGCTTCTTGTGCTGGTTTTTGTTTGTTTGTGTGTTTGTTTTTTCTCTGCTTGTCTGCTTTCAGGTGCTCCTGGTGGCGCTAAGGCTGGATTCCCCTCATAGGCCATGGATTGTTGTCTGTTTTGTTTTTTACAGGTGTAGCAGCTGGTTGTCTGGTTTTTGTTTCTATTTTTGTTCTGTTTCCTCTTCTTTCCTCTTCTTCTTTCCTTGTCCCCCGGTCCGGTTCAGTTCAGTTCATGTCATATATTGTAAACAGAAATAAATAAATGGGCATCAAGGGGAGCTTTACATTTATAAAACTTCCCTTGGCAAAACAAATCTGTTTGGCATCAAAGGTATTCAGACTACAATTCTTCTGACATAATGCTGAACAGGACAAGGGGGAAAAAAAGTAAAGAAGACAGTTCTGCCGAAAGCCAGGGATAGACCTGTTCTAAGTTCTATACTTTTTAAAAGGGGCGTGTTTATCAACTATGGAATTAGAAGATTTACAAAAATGGTCAAGTGCTAGATCTTCATCTGGGATTTTAACAGTGTCATATAACTATTCAACAGATCAGTTAAAAAAAAGCCTGCTCATGGAGATGTTTCAGGATCCTGATACCAAGCGTGGACCTAATGTTTTCATTTTTGCAATTCTGATACAGGCTATTGAGCAGTGATAACTAACACCAAGTTCAGATACTGCGGATTTTCTACCTTTGATTTGTTAAGATTGAGCCAATCAGGGACAACCTTGAAGGATCTCTTTGGTTTTGTAGGATCAGTAATTACCTGAGAAAGGTTGATATTGGTACACACCTTTTTTAAATGATCAGAGGCAGAGTTCAACTTGTTTAAATTAAAATTGCCACACAGAGATTGGGTTTAGGCCACATGCACACAGAATGACATCAACAAATATAAGAAATATTAAACATTTACACATAGATTTTTGAATACATGTAGAGGAATGATACTTTGAAATGTGCTCATTGCGGAGTTATGATCAGTTGAGTAATGAAGGTTGAACTATTCTAGGAAAGAGGTTCTATTCCCAGCATCATGATGGACACTCCTGATATAGAAGGTTTCGCTAACGCATTGGAATTGTTTTACTATTTTCATATGCATGTGCAATGAAGAATTGCTTGCTGCTGATAAATGCAAAGAAGAACAGCTTACACATAGATGCTCACATATAGGCTGCTGAATGCAATGAAGACCTGCTTATCAAGTAAAGTTCAATGTCAATGTGTAATATTCAATTAGGATTTGCAAAACAGTGAAGTTAAACAATGAATGGGTCCATAGTCGGTATGAGAAGACTACAGGAATATTTACCTGGGTGTACGTTCAAACAGAGATGAGAAAATTGCGATAAATAATTGTTTGTTTGTTTGTTAGTATGTATAGGAATGTTATGTGTATAAACTGTGTTGAGTTATAGTTACTCAGTAGTGTCTCAGTGAAACAACCGACGGGGGAAGCCTTGCGGTGACAACAAAAGCAGTGTTTTACTGATCAGTCAAGTTGCTCCAGTGTACTCCATACAAACTGGTTGGCTACTGAAGGGATAGAAAATGGGGAATACTTGTTTTAAAGCAAACAAGGAATTAGATGGGAAAAATACATGTTTTAACGGGACCCAGACAATATTAAATACTCAGACAGATGGGAGAAGAAGTGTAGTTTTGTAGGAAATCACAAAATTATTACATAGAATTAGTGAAATCAATTGAAGAATGCCTTTCTGAAGAGCTGTTTACCACAGATGAGCAGCTTTGCGACCAAGCACATTGTAGATCGCTTTACTGCCAAAATGATCTAATTTAATGGATTGGTTTAGACATGCATAACAGCATTTTAAGAACAAAGAGAGAAACAAAAAGGGACAACGCTTCATGGTGGAAGGTGATGTATAAATAACTGTGTATATGATGAAGGGGGTGGCAACACCCATTCCGAAATCCCGCCATTCCGACATCCCGCTATTCCGACATCCCACCATTCCGACATACCACCATTCCGACAAACCACCATTCCGACATGCAAACGTCCCACCATTGCGACATCCCGCTATTCTGACGTTCAAATGTCCCACCATTCCGACAAGGCTTTCCGTATAAGGAAATGTGTGTTACTCAACAGGTGAGTCCCTTCTTTCTGTTCATGCAATTTATATGTTTAACACATGTTTATAGACAAGCGTTATTAAAAACACAAAGTCTCGGCAACTGGAGGAGGAGATGCAGTCCGCGGTGGTTTTCAATCACACACTCCAATGCCACTTGTTTCAACTTCCGAAAATTTAATCCAGGAAAAAAAGGCTTACAAACATGGACCAAAACGGCTCCATAACACGCACAAGAATCCAAAAGAAACGAAAGTTAACTAAAAGAAAGCAAATAAACAGTATGAAGTGGTCAAAATTGGTTTTACGCATGCCTATGTGCGTCTGGCACATGCGTCTTCGGGCTCTCCCACGTTGGTTTGTGGATGAAAGCTATATGTTCAGCTGTAATGTCATGTAAAAACAATCTCTACATGACATTTAGTCCCAGGTGTGACCAGTTAGGTCCTTAAGATATCAACAGGCTGTATAAAGCTACAACCGTTGCGGCTGTGTGTTTGTGCCAAATGCGCAAAACCCATCCGCGCTTCCCAAAATTGGAGTGAGTACTCATAAATCACGTGAATAACATGAATAAACGTTTTTACTGCATTTTGTTGTGTTTTATACGTTCTATGCTGTCATTTCTATCTTCTCCTATTGGCAAGGCAAGTTAGAGTGCTCGCAACTGTGTCCTGTGCAGTAGCCGTGATATCTGTAATTGCAATTATTACTTTTGCATATGATGACAGCGTGCAAAAGACGCATGGGCTCTGTGGAGAGCTCCGCTCCAGCTGGCTGCTGTGACAGCTCACTGACACTGTATTTCTGCTTAATCAGTTTCAGTCTCGCCAGAGTTACATTAATATCTGTATTTTTATATTTGAAATTCAGGGGATTTTGATAATAGATTATTAAAGTTTGTTTGCGAGGCTGTGGCCTCTGCATGTGCAAAGCTTGTGCGCCAAACTTTAGGGCGTATTTGCGCCGGCATATCATTAGTGCAAAATGTTTTGGGTAAAAAATAGGCTATTAAAAGGAACTGTCGGAATGGCGGTATGTTAAAAAAAACAAAAAACATACCGCCATTCCGACCATAGGAGGAAAAAAGTGTCGGAATGGTGGGACGTTTGATAAAAAATTAAGTGTCGCCATTCCGACAATTGGAGACCCATGTCGGAATGACGAGATGTCGGAATGGCAGCATGTAACCATGATGAAGGAGAGACCATTTGAGCAGCACAGCCATTTCGTAGCACAGGGACAGCAATCCAAGTTACAGGATCTCCCACGTGGTATCACCTGTCACATTGTGTCAAGGCATCAAAAGAAGAAAAAATCACCAAACTCAAGGACAAAAAGACAAAGACTCCGGTGAACGAAGACAGAGGACTGACAAACCAGAAATACAAAAGGATTCTCGATATCAAGATCCAGAAGAAGAGGCTAACAATGCCACGAACACTTACGTTGCTGGGAATGATGCCAGCAATGAACAGAGAAGAAGATTCAGTGTCATCAATCTGCATTACGTGCCTCTAATGAGGGGGTGAATATAGAATCCTCAACGATTACAACGTCTCTGGGAACTGTGACAACAACAAGGTTTAAACCATTTTGATATATATTGTAACCTATTGTCTAAGGAATAGTGCTGAAAATGAGGTAAATCTAATCCACCACTGTCCTTGGTCTTCTGTAGGGTTTTTAAACTAATACGTGGTGGTTTGTTTTTCCACAGAAATTTGGAGATGCATGAATCTAGTGACTTAAACCAAGTAGCAGATGGTTTTATGGGGATCATTGAGAACAAATAGTTAACTTTTGGTAGTATCATCATTTTAATGGATGTAACTCTCCCCATAAGTGATATAGGTAAGGACTTCCAACGAGAGATCGTCCTCTACTGTCTTTAATAATTGCACATAATTTAGCTTTGTTAGCTCTGAGATCCTGGAGGAAATGTTTATGCCTGAATATCTAATATTTCCTGACTGTAAAGTGATCGCAGGTATATTATGGACCCTACAGTTAATGGGCAGAACTGTGGTCTTAGACCAGTTGATAGAGTAGTCAGAAAGTGCTGAGAATTTATTTATGAGTGTGATCGTGTGACTGAGAGACGTCTGTGAGTTCTGAAGGAAAAGTAATACATCATCAGCATAAAGACTTATTTTATGCTCAATATTTTGGGATTAATTACTCACAAACGGGTAAGAAAAGGTAGTATTGCCAGACCATACATGATCAAAACAGGGAGCGGAGGGTTTTGGCTACAAGAAGGTTTGAATGTCCGACCATAGTTTGTAAAAAGCGGGTAAGAAAAGGTTACCATACATCATCAAAAGCAGGAGTGGATGTGTTCGGCTACAAGAAGATTTGAATGTCCATCAATAATTGCTTTAAAACATGAAAGAAAATTTTCGAATATCAAACCGCACATGATCATAAGCGGGAGAGGAGTTGTTCAGCTGCAAGAAGGTGTGAATGTCCACCCATAATTACTGAAAAATGGGTAAGAAAAGGTGAAAATGCCCAACCATACATCATCAAAAGCAGGAGTGGATGTGTTCGGCTACAAGAAAGTTTGAATGTCCGACCATAGTTTGTAAAAAGCGGGTAAGAAAAGGTTCGAATGCCCGAACATAGACCATCAAAAGAGGGAGCGGAGGTGTTCCGCTGTAAGAAGGTGTAAATGTCCGACCATAGTTGGTAAAAAGCGGGTAAGAAAAGGTTAAAATACCCGACTGTACACAATCAATAGCGGGAGCGGAGTTGTTTGGCTACAAGAAGGTGTGAAAGTCCGACCACGGTTTGTAAAAAGCGGGTAAGAAAAGGTTCGAATGCCCGAATATATACCATCAAAAGTGGAAGTGGATGTGTTCGGCTGCAAGAAGGTGTGAACGTCCGACCAAAGTTTGTAAAAAGCAGTTAAGAAAAGGTTCGAATATCCAACCAAACATAATCAAAAGCGGGAGCAGAGCTGTTCGACTGCAAGTAGGTGTGAATGTCAGATCATAATTTGCAAAAAGCTGATGAGAAAGGGTGAGAATGTCCGGCTATACACCATCAAATGTGGGAGCGGAAGTGTTCGGCTGTGAGTAGGTGTGAATGTCCAACCATAATTGCTGAAAAATGTGTTAGAAGAGACTAGAATGCCGGACAAGACATCATCAAATGCGGGAGCGGAGTTGTTCGGCTGTGAGTAGGTGTGAATCTCCGAGCATAGTTTGTAAAAAGGGGGTAAGAATAGGTTCGAATGCCCGAACATACACTATCAAAACAGGGAGCTGAGGTGGCTCAGCTGCAAGGTGTGAATGTCTGACTATAGTTTGTAAATAAGGTGCGAATGCCCAACAATGTATAATCAAAAGAGGGAGCGGAGGTTTTCGGCTACAAGAAGGTTTGAATGTCCGACCATAGTTTGTAAAAAGCGGGTAAGAAAAGGTTACCATACATCATCAAAAGCAGGAGTGGATGTGTTCGGCTACAAGAAGATTTGAATGTCCATCAATAATTGCTTTAAAACATGAAAGAAAATTTTCGAATATCAAACCGCACATGATCATAAGCGGGAGAGGAGTTGTTCAGCTGCAAGAAGGTGTGAATGTCCACCCATAATTACTGAAAAATGGGTAAGAAAAGGTGAAAATGCCCAACCATACATCATCAAAAGCAGGAGTGGATGTGTTCGGCTACAAGAAAGTTTGAATGTCCGACCATAGTTTGTAAAAAGCCGGTAAGAAAAGGTTCGAATGCCCGAACATAGACCATCAAAAGAGGGAGCGGAGGTGTTCCGCTGTAAGAAGGTGTAAATGTCCGACCATAGTTGGTAAAAAGCGGGTAAGAAAAGGTTAAAATACCCGACTGTACACAATCAATAGCGGGAGCGGAGTTGTTTGGCTACAAGAAGGTGTGAAAGTCCGACCACGGTTTGTAAAAAGCGGGTAAGAAAAGGTTCGAATGCCCGAATATATACCATCAAAAGTGGAAGTGGATGTGTTCGGCTGCAAGAAGGTGTGAACGTCCGACCAAAGTTTGTAAAAAGCAGTTAAGAAAAGGTTCGAATATCCAACCAAACATAATCAAAAGCGGGAGCAGAGCTGTTCGACTGCAAGTAGGTGTGAATGTCAGATCATAATTTGCAAAAAGCTGATGAGAAAGGGTGAGAATGTCCGGCTATACACCATCAAATGTGGGAGCGGAAGTGTTCGGCTGTGAGTAGGTGTGAATGTCCAACCATAATTGCTGAAAAATGTGTTAGAAGAGACTAGAATGCCGGACAAGACATCATCAAATGCGGGAGCGGAGTTGTTCGGCTGTGAGTAGGTGTGAATCTCCGAGCATAGTTTGTAAAAAGGGGGTAAGAATAGGTTCGAATGCCCGAACATACACTATCAAAACAGGGAGCTGAGGTGGCTCAGCTGCAAGGTGTGAATGTCTGACTATAGTTTGTAAATAAGGTGCGAATGCCCAACAATGTATAATCAAAAGAGGGAGCGGAGGTTTTCGGCTACAAGAAGGTTTGAATGTCCGACCATAGTTTGTAAAAAGCGGGTAAGAAAAGGTTACCATACATCATCAAAAGCAGGAGTGGATGTGTTCGGCTACAAGAAGATTTGAATGTCCATCAATAATTGCTTTAAAACATGAAAGAAAATTTTCGAATATCAAACCGCACATGATCATAAGCGGGAGAGGAGTTGTTCAGCTGCAAGAAGGTGTGAATGTCCACCCATAATTACTGAAAAATGGGTAAGAAAAGGTGAAAATGCCCAACCATACATCATCAAAAGCAGGAGTGGATGTGTTCGGCTACAAGAAAGTTTGAATGTCCGACCATAGTTTGTAAAAAGCCGGTAAGAAAAGGTTCGAATGCCCGAACATAGACCATCAAAAGAGGGAGCGGAGGTGTTCCGCTGTAAGAAGGTGTAAATGTCCGACCATAGTTGGTAAAAAGCGGGTAAGAAAAGGTTAAAATACCCGACTGTACACAATCAATAGCGGGAGCGGAGTTGTTTGGCTACAAGAAGGTGTGAAAGTCCGACCACGGTTTGTAAAAAGCGGGTAAGAAAAGGTTCGAATGCCCGAATATATACCATCAAAAGTGGAAGTGGATGTGTTCGGCTGCAAGAAGGTGTGAACGTCCGACCAAAGTTTGTAAAAAGCAGTTAAGAAAAGGTTCGAATATCCAACCAAACATAATCAAAAGCGGGAGCAGAGCTGTTCGACTGCAAGTAGGTGTGAATGTCAGATCATAATTTGCAAAAAGCTGATGAGAAAGGGTGAGAATGTCCGGCTATACACCATCAAATGTGGGAGCGGAAGTGTTCGGCTGTGAGTAGGTGTGAATGTCCAACCATAATTGCTGAAAAATGTGTTAGAAGAGACTAGAATGCCGGACAAGACATCATCAAATGCGGGAGCGGAGTTGTTCGGCTGTGAGTAGGTGTGAATCTCCGAGCATAGTTTGTAAAAAGGGGGTAAGAATAGGTTCGAATGCCCGAACATACACTATCAAAACAGGGAGCTGAGGTGGCTCAGCTGCAAGGTGTGAATGTCTGACTATAGTTTGTAAATAAGGTGCGAATGCCCAACAATGTATAATCAAAAGAGGGAGCGGAGGTTTTCGGCTACAAGAAGGTTTGAATGTCCAACCATAGTTTGTAAAAAGCGGGTAAGAAAAGGTTACCATACATCATCAAAAGCAGGAGTGGATGTGTTCGGCTACAAGAAGATTTGAATGTCCATCAATAATTGCTTTAAAACATGAAAGAAAATTTTCGAATATCAAACCGCACATGATCATAAGCGGGAGAGGAGTTGTTCAGCTGCAAGAAGGTGTGAATGTCCACCCATAATTACTGAAAAATAGGTAAGAAAAGGTGCGAATGCCCAACCATACATCATCAAAAGCAGGAGTGGATGTGTTCGGCTACAAGAAAGTTTGAATGTCCGACCATAGTTTGTAAAAAGCGGGTAAGAAAAGGTTCGAATGCCCGAACATAGACCATCAAAAGAGGGAGCGGAGGTGTTCCGCTGTAAGAAGGTGTAAATGTCCGACCATAGTTGGTAAAAAGCGGGTAAGAAAAGGTTAAAATACCCGACTGTACACAATCAATAGCGGGAGCGAATGTGTTCGGCTACAAGAAGGTGTGAAAGTCCGACCATGTTTTGTAAATAGCGGGTAAGACAAGGTGCGAATGCCCGACAATGTATGATCAAAAGAGGGAGCGGAGGTTTTCGGCTGCAAGAAGGTCTGAATGTCCAACCATAATT
Source organism: Leuresthes tenuis (assembly GCF_036924035.1). Taxonomy (NCBI): domain Eukaryota; kingdom Metazoa; phylum Chordata; class Actinopteri; order Atheriniformes; family Atherinopsidae; genus Leuresthes; species Leuresthes tenuis. The sequence continues at coordinate 29,180,816 of NW_027325358.1, forward strand.
TGTAAAAACCGGGGAAGAAAAGGCTCGAAAGCCCGACTATACACCATCAAAAGCGGGAGCAGAGGTGTTCAGCTGCAAGAAGGTCTGAATGTCCATCAATAATTGCTAAAAAACATGAAAGAAAATTTTCGAATATCAAACCGCACATGATCATATGCGGGAGAGAAGGTGTTCAGCTGCAAGATGGTGTGAATGTCCACCCATAATTCCTGAAAAATGGGTAAAAAAAAGGTGCGAATGCCCAACCATACAACATCAAAAGCAGGTGTGAATGTCAGATCATAATTTGTAAAAACCTGATGAGAAATGGTGAGAATGCCCGACTATACACCATCAAATGCGGGAGCGGAGGTGTTCGGCTGTGAGTAGGTGTGAATGTCCGACCATACTTGCTGAAAAATATGACAAAGCAGTTTTCACTTGGTTTGAGTGAAGGAATTAATTTTATACATAAAATCCCAAATCATGCAGAACGTATGAAAAGAAGCTTATTCTCGGATTCCTGATCCTTCAGTGTTGCTTTTTCTTCTACTGCAAAATACAATGTTGTTCTTTGTTGAAGTCGATCTAGACATTGATAAATATGAAGGACAAAGCAGTTTTAACTTGGTTTGAGTGAAGGAATTCATTTTATACATAAAATCCCAAATCATGCAGAACGTATGAAAATAAGCTTATTCTCGGATTACTGATCCTTCAGTGTTGCTCTTTCTTCTACTGCAAAATCCAGTGTTGTTCTTTGTTGAAGTCAATCTAGAAATTGATAAATATGAAGGACAAAGCAGTTTTCACTTGGTTTGAGTGAAGGATTTGCAGCTGAAAACCTCCCGCTCCCGCTTTTGATTGTGTATAGTCGGGCTTTCGAGCCTTTTCTTACCCGCTTTTTACAAACTATGGTCGGACATTCAAACCTTCTTGTAGCCGAAAACCTCCGCTCCCTCTTTTGATTATACATTGTTGGGCATTCGCACCTTATTTACAAACTATAGTCAGACATTCACACCTTGCAGCTGAGCCACCTCAGCTCCCTGTTTTGATAGTGTATGTTCGGGCATTCGAACCTATTCTTACCCCCTTTTTACAAACTATGCTCGGAGATTCACACCTACTCACAGCCGAACAACTCCGCTCCCGCATTTGATGATGTCTTGTCCGGCATTCTAGTCTCTTCTAACACATTTTTCAGCAATTATGGTTGGACATTCACACCTACTCACAGCCGAACACTTCCGCTCCCACATTTGATGGTGTATAGCCGGACATTCTCACCCTTTCTCATCAGCTTTTTGCAAATTATGATCTGACATTCACACCTACTTGCAGTCGAACAGCTCTGCTCCCGCTTTTGATTATGTTTGGTTGGATATTCGAACCTTTTCTTAACTGCTTTTTACAAACTTTGGTCGGACGTTCACACCTTCTTGCAGCCGAACACATCCACTTCCACTTTTGATGGTATATATTCGGGCATTCGAACCTTTTCTTACCCGCTTTTTACAAACCGTGGTCGGACTTTCACACCTTCTTGTAGCCAAACAACTCCGCTCCCGCTATTGATTGTGTACAGTCGGGTATTTTAACCTTTTCTTACCCGCTTTTTACCAACTATGGTCGGACATTTACACCTTCTTACAGCGGAACACCTCCGCTCCCTCTTTTGATGGTCTATGTTCGGGCATTCGAACCTTTTCTTACCGGCTTTTTACAAACTATGGTCGGACATTCAAACTTTCTTGTAGCCGAACACATCCACTCCTGCTTTTGATGATGTATGGTTGGGCATTTTCACCTTTTCTTACCCATTTTTCAGTAATTATGGGTGGACATTCACACCTTCTTGCAGCTGAACAACTCCTCTCCCGCTTATGATCATGTGCGGTTTGATATTCGAAAATTTTCTTTCATGTTTTAAAGCAATTATTGATGGACATTCAAATCTTCTTGTAGCCGAACACATCCACTCTTGCTTTTGATGATGTATGGTAACCTTTTCTTACCCGCTTTTTACAAACTATGGTCGGACATTCAAACCTTCTTGTAGCCGAAAACCTCCGCACCCTCTTTTGATTATACATTGTTGGGCATTCGCACCTTATTTACAAACTATAGTCAGACATTCACACCTTGCAGCTGAGCCACCTCAGCTCCCTGTTTTGATAGTGTATGTTCGGGCATTCGAACCTATTCTTACCCCCTTTTTACAAACTATGCTCGGAGATTCACACCTACTCACAGCCGAACAACTCCGCTCCCGCATTTGATGATGTCTTGTCCGGCATTCTAGTCTCTTCTAACACATTTTTCAGCAATTATGGTTGGACATTCACACCTACTCACAGCCGAACACTTCCGCTCCCACATTTGATGGTGTATAGCCGGACATTCTCACCCTTTCTCATCAGCTTTTTGCAAATTATGATCTGACATTCACACCTACTTGCAGTCGAACAGCTCTGCTCCCGCTTTTGATTATGTTTGGTTGGATATTCGAACCTTTTCTTAACTGCTTTTTACAAACTTTGGTCGGACGTTCACACCTTCTTGCAGCCGAACACATCCACTTCCACTTTTGATGGTATATATTCGGGCATTCGAACCTTTTCTTACCTGCTTTTTACAAACCGTGGTCGGACTTTCACACCTTCTTGTAGCCAAACAACTCCGCTCCCGCTATTGATTGTGTACAGTCGGGTATTTTAACCTTTTCTTACCCGCTTTTTACCAACTATGGTCGGACATTTACACCTTCTTACAGCGGAACACCTCCGCTCCCTCTTTTGATGGTCTATGTTCTGGCATTCGAACCTTTTCTTACCCGCTTTTTACAAACTATGGTCGGACATTCAAACTTTCTTGTAGCCGAACACATCCACTCCTGCTTTTGATGATGTATGGTTGGGCATTTTCACCTTTTCTTACCCATTTTTCAGTAATTATGGGTGGACATTCACACCTTCTTGCAGCTGAACAACTCCTCTCCCGCTTATGATCATGTGCGGTTTGATATTCGAAAATTTTCTTTCATGTTTTAAAGCAATTATTGATGGACATTCAAATCTTCTTGTAGCCGAACACATCCACTCCTGCTTTTGATGATGTATGGTAACCTTTTCTTACCCGCTTTTTACAAACTATGGTCGGACATTCAAACCTTCTTGTAGCCGAAAACCTCCGCTCCCTCTTTTGATTATACATTGTTGGGCATTCGCACCTTATTTACAAACTATAGTCAGACATTCACACCTTGCAGCTGAGCCACCTCAGCTCCCTGTTTTGATAGTGTATGTTCGGGCATTCGAACCTATTCTTACCCCCTTTTTACAAACTGAGCTCGGAGATTCACACCTACTCACAGCCGAACAACTCCGCTCCCGCATTTGATGATGTCTTGTCCGGCATTCTAGTCTCTTCTAACACATTTTTCAGCAATTATGGTTGGACATTCACACCTACTCACAGCCGAACACTTCCGCTCCCACATTTGATGGTGTATAGCCGGACATTCTCACCCTTTCTCATCAGCTTTTTGCAAATTATGATCTGACATTCACACCTACTTGCAGTCGAACAGCTCTGCTCCCGCTTTTGATTATGTTTGGTTGGATATTCGAACCTTTTCTTAACTGCTTTTTACAAACTTTGGTCGGACGTTCACACCTTCTTGCAGCCGAACACATCCACTTCCACTTTTGATGGTATATATTCGGGCATTCGAACCTTTTCTTACCCGCTTTTTACAAACCGTGGTCGGACTTTCACACCTTCTTGTAGCCAAACAACTCCGCTCCCGCTATTGATTGTGTACAGTCGGGTATTTTAACCTTTTCTTACCCGCTTTTTACCAACTATGGTCGGACATTTACACCTTCTTACAGCGGAACACCTCCGCTCCCTCTTTTGATGGTCTATGTTCGGGCATTCGAACCTTTTCTTACCCGCTTTTTACAAACTATGGTCGGACATTCAAACTTTCTTGTAGCCGAACACATCCACTCCTGCTTTTGATGATGTATGGTTGGGCATTTTCACCTTTTCTTACCCATTTTTCAGTAATTATGGGTGGACATTCACACCTTCTTGCAGCTGAACAACTCCTCTCCCGCTTATGATCATGTGCGGTTTGATATTCGAAAATTTTCTTTCATGTTTTAAAGCAATTATTGATGGACATTCAAATCTTCTTGTAGCCGAACACATCCACTCCTGCTTTTGATGATGTATGGTAACCTTTTCTTACCCGCTTTTTACAAACTATGGTCGGACATTCAAACCTTCTTGTAGCCAAAACCCTCCGCTCCCTGTTTTGATCATGTATGGTCTGGCAATACTACCTTTTCTTACCCGTTTGTGAGTAATTAATCCCAAAATATTGAGCATAAAATAAGTCTTTATGCTGATGATGTATTACTTTTCCTTCAGAACTCACAGACGTCTCTCAGTCACACGATCACACTCATAAATAAATTCTCAGCACTTTCTGACTACTCTATCAACTGGTCTAAGACCACAGTTCTGCCCATTAACTGTAGGGTCCATAATATACCTGCGATCACTTTACAGTCAGGAAATATTAGATATTCAGGCATAAACATTTCCTCCAGGATCTCAGAGCTAACAAAGCTAAATTATGTGCAATTATTAAAGACAGTAGAGGACGATCTCTCGTTGGAAGTCCTTACCTATATCACTTATGGGGAGAGTTACATCCATTAAAATGATGATACTACCAAAAGTTAACTATTTGTTCTCAATGATCCCCATAAAACCATCTGCTACTTGGTTTAAGTCACTAGATTCATGCATCTCCAAATTTCTGTGGAAAAACAAACCACCACGTATTAGTTTAAAAACCCTACAGAAGACCAAGGACAGTGGTGGATTAGATTTACCTCATTTTCAGCACTATTCCTTAGACAATAGGTTACAATATATATCAAAATGGTTTAAACCTTGTTGTTGTCACAGTTCCCAGAGACGTTGTAATCGTTGAGGATTCTATATTCACCCCCTCATTAGAGGCACGTAATGCAGATTGATGACACTGAATCTTCTTCTCTGTTCATTGCTGGCATCATTCCCAGCATCGTAAGTGTTCGTGGCATTGTTAGCCTCTTCTTCTGGATCTTGATATCGAGAATCCTTTTGTATTTCTGGTTTGTCAGTCCTCTGTCTTCGTTCACCGGAGTCTTTGTCTTTTTGTCCTTGAGTTTGGTGATTTTTTCTTCTTTTGATGCCTTGACACAATGTGACAGGTGATACCACGTGGGAGATCCTGTAACTTGGATTGCTGTCCCTGTGCTACGAAATGGCTGTGCTGCTCAAATGGTCTCTCCTTCATCATGGTTACATGCTGCCATTCCGACATCTCGTCATTCCGACATGGGTCTCCAATTGTCGGAATGGCGACACTTAATTTTTTATCAAACGTCCCACCATTCCGACACTTTTTTCCTCCTATGGTCGGAATGGCGGTATGTTTTTTGTTTTTTTTAACATACCGCCATTCCGACAGTTCCTTTTAATAGCCTATTTTTTACCCAAAACATTTTGCACTAATGATATGCCGGCGCAAATACGCCCTAAAGTTTGGCGCACAAGCTTTGCACATGCAGAGGCCACAGCCTCGCAAACAAACTTTAATAATCTATTATCAAAATCCCCTGAATTTCAAATATAAAAATACAGATATTAATGTAACTCTGGCGAGACTGAAACTGATTAAGCAGAAATACAGTGTCAGTGAGCTGTCACAGCAGCCAGCTGGAGCGGAGCTCTCCACAGAGCCCATGCGTCTTTTGCACGCTGTCATCATATGCAAAAGTAATAATTGCAATTACAGATATCACGGCTACTGCACAGGACACAGTTGAGAGCACTCTAACTTGCCTTGCCAATAGGAGAAGATAGAAATGACAGCATAGAACGTATAAAACACAACAAAATGCAGTAAAAACGTTTATTCATGTTATTCACGTGATTTATGAGTACTCACTCCAATTTTGGGAAGCGCGGATGGGTTTTGCGCATTTGGCACAAACACACAGCCGCAACGGTTGTAGCTTTATACAGCCTGTTGATATCTTAAGGACCTAACTGGTCACACCTGGGACTAAATGTCATGTAGAGATTGTTTTTACATGACATTACAGCTGAACATATAGCTTTCATCCACAAACCAACGTGGGAGAGCCCGAAGACGCATGTGCCAGACGCACATAGGCATGCGTAAAACCAATTTTGACCACTTCATACTGTTTATTTGCTTTCTTTTAGTTAACTTTCGTTTCTTTTGGATTCTTGTGCGTGTTATGGAGCCGTTTTGGTCCATGTTTGTAAGCCTTTTTTTCCTGGATTAAATTTTCGGAAGTTGAAACAAGTGGCATTGGAGTGTGTGATTGAAAACCACCGCGGACTGCATCTCCTCCTCCAGTTGCCGAGACTTTGTGTTTTTAATAACGCTTGTCTATAAACATGTGTTAAACATATAAATTGCATGAACAGAAAGAAGGGACTCACCTGTTGAGTAACACACATTTCCTTATACGGAAAGCCTTGTCGGAATGGTGGGACATTTGAACGTCAGAATAGCGGGATGTCGCAATGGTGGGATGTCGGAATGGTGGGACGTTTGCATGTCGGAATGGTGGTTTGTCGGAATGGTGGTATGTCGGAATGGTGGGATGTCGGAATAGCGGGATGTCGGAATGGCGGGATTTCGGAATGGGTGTTGCCACCCCCTTCATCATATACACAGTTATTTATACATCACCTTCCACCATGAAGCGTTGTCCCTTTTTGTTTCTCTCTTTGTTCTTAAAATGCTGTTATGCATGTCTAAACCAATCCATTAAATTAGATCATTTTGGCAGTAAAGCGATCTACAATGTGCTTGGTCGCAAAGCTGCTCATCTGTGGTAAACAGCTCTTCAGAAAGGCATTCTTCAATTGATTTCATTAATTCTATGTAATAATTTTGTGATTTCCTACAAAACTACACTTCTTCTCCCATCTGTCTGAGTATTTAATATTGTCTGGGTCCCGTTAAAACATGTATTTTTCCCATCTAATTCCTTGTTTGCTTTAAAACAAGTATTCCCCATTTTCTATCCCTTCAGTAGCCAACCAGTTTGTATGGAGTACACTGGAGCAACTTGACTGATCAGTAAAACACTGCTTTTGTTGTCACCGCAAGGCTTCCCCCGTCGGTTGTTTCACTGAGACACTACTGAGTAACTATAACTCAACACAGTTTATACACATAACATTCCTATACATACTAACAAACAAACAAACAATTATTTATCGCAATTTTCTCATCTCTGTTTGAACGTACACCCAGGTAAATATTCCTGTAGTCTTCTCATACCGACTATGGACCCATTCATTGTTTAACTTCACTGTTTTGCAAATCCTAATTGAATATTACACATTGACATTGAACTTTACTTGATAAGCAGGTCTTCATTGCATTCAGCAGCCTATATGTGAGCATCTATGTGTAAGCTGTTCTTCTTTGCATTTATCAGCAGCAAGCAATTCTTCATTGCACATGCATATGAAAATAGTAAAACAATTCCAATGCGTTAGCGAAACCTTCTATATCAGGAGTGTCCATCATGATGCTGGGAATAGAACCTCTTTCCTAGAATAGTTCAACCTTCATTACTCAACTGATCATAACTCCGCAATGAGCACATTTCAAAGTATCATTCCTCTACATGTATTCAAAAATCTATGTGTAAATGTTTAATATTTCTTATATTTGTTGATGTCATTCTGTGTGCATGTGGCCTAAACCCAATCTCTGTGTGGCAATTTTAATTTAAACAAGTTGAACTCTGCCTCTGATCATTTAAAAAAGGTGTGTACCAATATCAACCTTTCTCAGGTAATTACTGATCCTACAAAACCAAAGAGATCCTTCAAGGTTGTCCCTGATTGGCTCAATCTTAACAAATCAAAGGTAGAAAATCCGCAGTATCTGAACTTGGTGTTAGTTATCACTGCTCAATAGCCTGTATCAGAATTGCAAAAATGAAAACATTAGGTCCACGCTTGGTATCCAGATCCTGAAACATCTCCATGAGCAGGCTTTTTTTTAACTGATCTGTTGAATAGTTATATGACACTGTTAAAATCCCAGATGAAGATCTAGCACTTGACCATTTTTGTAAATCTTCTAATTCCATAGTTGATAAACACGCCCCTTTTAAAAAGTATAGAACTTAGAACAGGTCTATCCCTGGCTTTCGGCAGAACTGTCTTCTTTACTTTTTTTTCCCCTTGTCCTGTTCAGCATTATGTCAGAAGAATTGTAGTCTGAATACCTTTGATGCCAAACAGATTTGTTTTGCCAAGGGAAGTTTTATAAATGTAAAGCTCCCCTTGATGCCCATTTATTTATTTCTGTTTACAATATATGACATGAACTGAACTGAACCGGACCGGGGGACAAGGAAAGAAGAAGAGGAAAGAAGAGGAAACAGAACAAAAATAGAAACAAAAACCAGACAACCAGCTGCTACACCTGTAAAAAACAAAACAGACAACAATCCATGGCCTATGAGGGGAATCCAGCCTTAGCGCCACCAGGAGCACCTGAAAGCAGACAAGCAGAGAAAAAACAAACACACAAACAAACAAAAACCAGCACAAGAAGCGGCAATCGCATACAACACAGCTGTGGATATAGATGACCTGAGACGACATGATAATACATCAACTGCTTAGTGACCATGCTACTGGACTAATGAATGTGTGTGTGTGTGTGTGAGAACATGCAACACCCATGGCACAGGACCTACATGATAACCGTGCTTAGTTATGAGTGTATAAGCGTACAGGGCCACAATCCACAGCCCCCCCCCCCCCCCCCCCCCAAGCAATCAGAAGCAGGCAGAGAGGGCCAAAAGACCCAGGCCACCAGCAGCCCCCACAGAGCACAGAACCCAGGCAGCCCACTGCAGGGGCAACCACGCATCCACCCAGAAGACTGCAGAGGAAGCCCCCGGAAAGAGCCCCCATAAGCATAGGGCAGAGGCACTCCGGGAACCAGGGGTAACAGCCCACCGACCCCGCCAGGCCCCAGCCGCCCAGACATGGGCCGTGCACTGGACCTGGGCCCCAGGAGCCCGAGCGCCCCCTAACCCCCCGGCAGAGGCCCCACCCAATACCCAGGAGGGCCAAGCGCCCCAGACAGCCACAAAGTGGGTCAGCGCCTGCCCCAGCGCCCCTGGCCAAGTGCCCTGGGAGTCAAGACGTGCCCACAGGTGGGTGAAGTCGCGAGCAGTGGGGAGAGGCAACGCTGATGCCCCATCGGGAGAAACACAGGCAGGCCAGGCGACAGCAAGTCCCAGATCCAGGCCCAATCATTACCACACACACTTTCACGTCCCATACATCCACACATCCACACATCCTACCTCCCTCGACTCTGCTGGGGTGTAGTGCAGCGGGCACACCAGGAGGCCAGCAACCCCCCAGCCACCAAAGACCCCGAACCAGCAGAACAATTAATTAATCCTCCTGGCCCCTCCTGCCCCAAGCAGACACCAGGAAGCAGGGGTGTGCGAAGAAGACCCCTCCCCTCACCCTTCTGGCTCTTCAATATTTTCTAATAGTGAGCAATTAAAATTGAGGGGCAGCCAAACTTGTAGAACTGGGAGCGCGGCACTCTGGGCAGCCTACATACCCAAAGAGCCCCGCCCACCAGATGCCACTCAGTGTAACCACCCCCCAAGACCTAATGTGTGTGTGTGAGTGTGTTTGATAAGTAGTAATGTCTAAGGTGTAATTAAAACAGGGGCAGGGAACTGCAGAGTGCAACCAAAGGGGACCACCTACGTGGCCCCATCCACTACACCCCACCGAACACACACGCCCCCAAAACCCTTCATGTGTGAGTGTGTGCTGTGTACAGGAGCCAGAAGGGAGAGGGGTATGGGGATATATACCGGGGGAGCTACTCTCCCCCAGAGAGGGCAGCCAGGGACTGGCTGCAATAGGCATCCCCGCTACCTGGGAGCCAACAATGGGTAGGAGGGCCTGATGTCCACCAGGCTCGGGGCCTGCAGCGACCATATTCCGGGAGCTACTGTACCCCCAGAAGGTACCCATCCCGCCCCACCCCACTCAATCCAACCCCACCCAGGAGGACCTCTACAAAAAACAAACAAATAACATCAAAAAACAAACAAACAAACCACCCGGTCACACCAGTCGCAGCAGCCCGGGCCTGAGACCCACCATCACCCAGCAACCCACCACCACCACTATGTGATAAAACTAATCAGAGGGGACCAGAGAGAATGAAATTCAGCCAATTGATGTTTTGAGGAGGCAGACATTGTTTCCATGCTAATATAATCTAAAAGAAAATTTCTAAACTGGTTAATACACAGATTGTTCTTCGCTTTCCAGTTCATGAGAATAGTTTTCTTTGCGATACATAACACTGTGACAACCATGTGTGCTGAGTTAATTTCCATGTTGATGTTGTCTAAGTCACCCAGTATGCACAGTGTGGGGCATGCAGGGATGCTACACTTTAGCCATGTTGATAGGTCCTCACAGACTTCAAGCCAGAACTTCTGGACAGGCGCAGAAAAACCACAAAGCGTGTGCATAATCATCAGGTGTGTTATCTGTGCAATGTGAGCAGATGTTTGAGTGTGTTAGACCCATCCTGTATAGTGTGTTCTATGAAGGATTTTGTATTGTATGAGCTGTAAATTAGGATTTCGAGTCTTTATGAAGGTGTTCAAACATATTTGTGGTTAGAAGCTATGACCAGAACTGATGGATAAATCTGCCTCCCATTTTGAGGATGGAAGAGACATTGTGTCATCTATCTTAGACAATAATTTATATATTTTTGATAGTAGTTTTGGGGTACAGATGCTTAGAAATTCTGCTACCCTAGTCGGGGGTTGTAAGTCTGGTTGGTGGAGGATATATCCATCCATCCATCCATCATCTGCCGCTTATCCGGGGGTCGGGTCGCGGGGGCAGCAGCTTGAGCAGAGAAACCCAGACGTCTCTGTCCCCGGCCACTTCCTCCAGCTCTTCCGGGGGGACCCCGAGGCGTTCCCAGGCCAGCCGAGAGACATAGTCTCTCCAACGTGTCCTGGGTCTCCCCCGGGATCTCCTCCCAGTGGGACGTGCCCGGAACACCTCCCCAGGGAGGCGCCCAGGGGGCATCCTAACCAGATGCCCGAGCCACCTCATCTGACTCCTCTCAATGCGGAGGAGCAGCGGTTCTACTCCGAGCCCCTCCCGGATGACTGAGCTTCTCACCCTATCTCTAAGGGAGAGCCCAGACACCCTGCGGAGGAAACCCATTTCGGCCGCTTGTATTCGCGATCTTGTTCTTTCGGTCACTACCCACAACTCGTGACCATAGGTGAGGATGGGAACGTAGATTGACCAGTAAGTAGAGAGCTTCGCCTTCTGGCTCAGCTCCCTCTTCACAACGACGGGTCGGTGCAGAGCCTGCAACACTGCAGGCGCCGCACCGATCCGCCCGTCAATCTCCCGCTCCATTCGTCCGTCACTCGTGAACAAGACCCCGAGATACTTGAACTCCTCCTCTTGGGGAAGGATCTCATTCCCGACCCGGAGAGAGCATTCCACCCTTTTCCGGCTGAGAACCATAGTCTCGGATTTGGAGGTGCTGATTCTCATCCCAGCCGCTTCACACTCGGCTGCGAATCACTCCAGTGAGAGCTGAAGGTCACGGCCTGACGACGCTAACAGAACCACATCATCTGCAAAAAGCAGAGACCCGATTCTGAGGTCGCCAAATGGGACACCCTCAACGCCCTGGCTCCGCCTAGAAATTCTGTCCATAAAAGTTAGGAACAGAATCGGTGACAAAGGGCAGCCCTGACGGAGTCCAACTCTCACCGGAAACGTATCCGACTTACTGCCGGCAATGCGGACCAAACTCTGGCACCGGTCATACAGAGACCGAACGGCCCCTATCAAGGGGTCCGGCACTCCATATTCCCGGAGCACCCCCCACAGGACTCCACGAGGGACACGGTCGAACGCTTTCTCCAAGTCCACAAAACACATGTAGACTGGTTGGGCGAACTCCCATGCACCCTCCAGGATCCTGCCGAGGGTATAGAGCTGGTCCACTGTTCCACGGCCAGGACGAAAGCCACACTGCATCTCCTGAATCCGAGGCTCGATTATCCGACGGATCCTCCTCTCCAATACCCCCGAATAGACCTTACCAGGGAGGCTGAGGAGTGTGATACCCCTATAGTTGGAACACACCCTCCGGTCCCCCTTTTTAAAGAGGGGGACCACCACCCCAATCTGCCAGTCCAGAGGCACTGTCCCCGATGTCAATGCGATACTGCAGAGGCGTGTCAGCCAAGACAGCCCTACAACATCCAGAGCCTTGAGAAACTCAGGACGGACCTCATCCACCCCCGGGGCCTTGCCACCGAGGAGCTTTTTAACCACCTCGGCAACCTCAGCCCCAGAAATGGGAGGCCCCGTCTCCAAGCTCTCCGACTCTGCCTCTTCCGAGCACGTGTTGGTAGGATTGAGGAGTTCCTCGAAGTACTCCCCCCACCGACTCACAACATCCCTAGTTGAGGTCAGCAAAGCCCCGTCCCCACTGTAAACAGTGTTGACTGTGAGCCGCTTCCCCCCCCCTGAGACGCCGGATGGTGGACCAGAATCTTTTCGAGGCCGTCCGGAAATCGTTCTCCATGGTCTCACCGAACTCCTCCCAGGCCCGAGTTTTTGCCTCACAACCGCCGAAGCCGTGGCCCGTCTGGCCCGTCGGTACCTATCAGCTTCTTCCAGGGTCCCACTGGCCAAAAAGGCCCGATAGGACTCCTTCTTCAGCTTGACGGCTTCCCTCACCACTGGTGTCCACCAGCAGGTTCGAGGGTTGCCGCCACGACAGGCACCGACCACCTTACGGCCACAACTCCGACCAGCTGCCTCGGCAATGGAGTCACGGAACATGGCCCATTCGGACTCAATGTCCCCCACCTCAAATATGGTTGAAGCTCTGCCGGAGGTGGAAGTTAAAGCTCCTTCTGACGGGGGATTCTGACAAACGCGCCCAGCAGACCCTCACAATACGTTTGGGCCTGCCAGGTCTGATCGGCATCCTCCCCCACCAGCGGAGCCAACTCACCACCAGGTGGTGATCAGTTGACAGCTCCGCCCCTCTCTTCACCCGAGTGTCCAGGACATACGGCCGCAAGTCCGATGATACAACCACAAAGTCGATCATCGAACTGCGGCCAAGGGTGTCCTGGTGCCAAGTGCACATATGGACACCCTTATGCCTGAACATGGTGTTCGTTATGGACAGTCTATGACTGGCACAGAAGTCCAACAACATAACACCACTCTGATTCAGATCGGGGGGGCCGTTCCTCCCAATCACACCCCTCCAGGTCTCACTGTCATTGCCCACGTGAGCATTGAAGTCCCCCAGCAGAATGAGGGAGTCTCCGGTAGGAGCATTCTCCAGTGCCTCCCCCAGAGACTCCAAAAAGGGTAGGTACTCTGAACTGCTGTTTGGCGCATAGGCACAAACAACAGTCAGGACTCGTCCCCCCACCCAAAGGCGGAGGGAGGCTACCCTCTCGTTCACTGGGGTAAACCCCAATGTACTGGCACACAGCCGGGGGGCAATAAGTATGCCCACACCTGCTTTGCGCCTCTCACCACGGGCAACTCCAGAGTGGAAGAGAGTCCAACCCCTCTCAAGAGTACTGGTTCCAGATCCCAAGCCGTGCGTCGAGGTGAGTCCGACTATATCTAACGGTCTGATGAAGTTTCAACAATAAACAACAACCTTTGTATTATGAGAAAGAACCAGACTCATTCTTCAGGAATCCGAAAATAAGCTCTATTTTACGAGTTATGCACGAATTCGGATTCTCCTATAAAACGAATTCCTTAACTCAAACCATGTTAAGACTGCTTTGTCCTTCATATTTATTCATGTCTAATCAAGTTTCAATGATAAACAACGTTGTACTTTGTAGAATGAGAAAGAACTTCTTCAGCAATAAGCATCTCTCGACAAATGACGAAATACAGATTTTGCTATAAAATTAATTGCTATCAGCCTGACTTAAAACTGTTTGTCTTCCTTATTTATCCACTTCAAATCAAGTTTCAACAATTAAAAAAATTTTGTAGTTTGAGAAAGAACAACTTAATCTTGAGCAATCAGTATAAAAAGAGGGTAAGCAAAGGTGCGAATGTCAAACCATACATGATCAAAACAGGGAGCGGAGGTGTTTGGCTGAGACAAGGTGTGAATGTCCACCCATAATTAATGAAAAGCGGGCAACAAGTAGGTTCGAATGCCCAACCATACATCATCAAAAGCAGGAGTGGATATGTTCGGCTACAAGAAGGTTTGAACGTCTGACCATAGTTTGTAAAAAGCGGGTAAGAAAAGGTTTGAATGCCCGAACATACACCATCAAAGGAGGGAGCGGAGGTGTTCCGCTGTAAGAAGGTGTGAATGTCCGACCATAGTTGGTAAAAAACGGGTAAGAAAAGGTTAAAATACCCGACTGTACACAATCAGTAGCGGGTGCGGAGTTGTTCGGCTACTAAAAGGTGTGAAAGTCCGACCATGGTTTGTAAAAAGCGGGTAAGAAAAGGTGCGAATGCCCGAAAATGTATGATCAAAAGAGGGAGCGGAGGTGTTTGGCTGCAAGAAGGTGTGAATGTACACCCATAATTACTGAAAAATGGGTAAGAAAAGGTGCGAATGCCCAACTATACATAATCAAAAGCAGGAGTGGATGTGTTCGGCTCCAAGAAGGGTTGAATGTCTGACCATAGTTTGTAAAAAGCAGGTAAGAAAAGGTTTGACTGCCCGAACATACACCATCAAAAGAGGGAGCGGAGGTGTTCTGCTGTAAGAAGGTGTGAATGTCCGACCATAGTTGGTAAAAAGCGGGTAAGAAAAGGTTAAAATACCCGACTGTACACAATCAATAGCGGGAGCGGAGTTGTTCGGCTACTAAAAGATGTGAAAGTCCGACTATGGTTTGTAAAAAGCGGGTAAGAAAAGGTGCTAATGCCCGACAATGTATGATCAAAGGAGGGAGCGGAGGTGTTCGGCTGCAAGAAGGTCTGAATGTCCAACCATAATTTGTAAAAACCGGGAAGGAAAGGCTCGAAAGCCCGACTATACACCATCAAAAGCGGGAGCAGAGTGGTTCAGCTGCAAGAAGGTCTGAATGTCCATCAATAATTGCTTTAAAACATGAAAGAAAATTTTCGAATATCATCCGCACATGATCATAAGAAGGAGAGGAGGTGTTCAGCTGCAAGAAAGTGTGAATGTCCACCCATAATTCCTGAAAAATGGGTAAAAAAAGGTGCGAATGCCCAACCATACATTATCAAAAGCAGGTGTGAATGTCAGATCATAATTTGCAAAAAGCTGATGAGAAAGGGTGAGAATGCCCGACTATACACCATCAAATGCGGGAGCGGAGGTGTTCGGCTCTGAGTAGGTGTGAATGTCCGACCATAATTGCTGAAAAATGTGTTAGAAAAGGAAAGAATGCCGGACCATACATCATCAAAAGCGAGAGAGGTGGTGTTCGGCTGCAAAAAGGTGTAAATGTTCGACTAAAGTTTGTAAAAAGCGGGTAAGACATGGTGCGAATTCCTGACAAGGTATGATCAAAAGCAGGAGCGGAGGTGTTCAGCTGCAAGAAGGTCTAAATGTCCATCAATAATTCCTAGAAAACATGAAAGAAAATTTTCGAAAATCAAACCGCACATGATCATAAGTGGGAGAGGAGGTGTTCAGCTGCAAGAAGGTGTGAATGTCCACCCATTATTCCTGACAAATGGGTAAAAAAAAGGTGCGAATGCCCAACCATACATCATCAAAAGCAGGAGTGGATGTGTTCGGCTACAAGAAGGTGTGAACGTCCAACCAAAGTTTGTAAAAAGCAGTTAAGAAAAGGTTTGAATATCCAACCAAACATAATCAAAAGCGGGAGTATAGCTTTTCGACTGCAAGTAGGTGTGAATGTCAGATTATAATTTGCAAAAAGCTGATGAGAAAGGGTGAGAATGTCCGACTGCACACCATCAAATGCGGGAGCGGAGTTGTTCGGCTGTGAGTAGGTGTGAATCTCCGACCGTAATTTCTGAAAAATGTGTTAGAAAAGGTAAGAATGCCGGTCCATACATCATCAAAAGCGAGAGAGGTGGTGTTCGGCTGCAAGTAGGTGTGAATGTCCAGCCATAATTACTCACAAACGGGTAAGAAAAGGTAGTATTGCCAGACCATACATGATCAAAACAGGGAGCGGAGGTGGTTCAGCTGCAAGAAGGTGTGAATGTCTCACTAAAGTTCAAATATATTAACAAAAGCGGGAGGAGAGGTCTTCGGATGAGAGTGGTTGAGAATTTCCAACCATAATCTATAAAATTCGGTGAAAAAAAGGTGTGATAGAACACTAAAAGGTGGAGCGGAAGTGTTCGGCTGCAAGAAGGTGTGAATGTCCGACTATATTTGGTGAAAAGCAGGTGAAGCAAGGTCTGAATGCCCAACCTTACATTATCAAAAGCGAGATCAGAGGTGTTTGGCTGCAAGAAGGCCATAGTTTGCCAAAAGCGGGTAAGCTGCGAATGACCAACTAAATATCAACAAAAGTGGGGGCGGAGGTCTTCGGATGCAACTGGGTGTGAACATCCCACCATACAAGTATGGTGGAGAGGAAGCTGTGAACAGCCGACCATAGTTTGCAAAAAGCGGGTGAGACAAGGTGCGAATGTCCAACCATACATGATCAAAACAGGGAGCGGAGGTGTTTGGCTGTGACAAGGTGTGAATGTCCACCCAAAATTAATGAAAACCGGGCAAAAAGTAGGTTTGAATGCCCAAGCATACATCATCAAAAGAAGGAGTGGATGTGTTCGGCTACAAGAAGGTTTCAATGTCCGAGCATAGTTTGTAAAAAGCGGGTAAGAAAAGGTTCGAATGCCCAAACATACACCATCAAAAGAGGGAGCGGAGGTGTTCCGCTGTAAGAAGGTGTGAATGTCCGACCATAGTTGGTAAAAAGTGGGTAAGAAAAGGTTAAAATACCCGACTGTACACAATCAATAGGGGGAGCGGAGTTGTTCGGCTACAAGAAGATGTGAAAGTCCAACCATGGTTTGTAAAAAGCTGGTAAGAAAAGGTTCGAATGCCCGAATATATACCATCAAAAGCGGAAGCGGAGGTGTTCGGCTGCAAGAAGGTGTGAACGTCCGACCAAAGTTTGTAAAAAGCAGTTAAGAAAAGGTTCGAATATCCAACCAAACATAATCAAAAGCCGGAGCAGAGCTGTTCGACTGCAAGTAGGTGTGAATGTCCAGCCATAATTACTCACAAAGGGGTAAGAAAAGGTAGTATTGCCAGACCATACATGATCAAAACAGGGAGCTGAGGTGGTTCAGCTGCAAGGTGTGAATGTCTGACTATAGTTTGTAAAAAGCGGGTAAGATAAGGTGCGAATGCCCGACAATGTATAATTAAAAGAGAGAGCAGAGGTTTTCGGCTACATGAAGGTTTGAATGTCCGACCATAGTTTGTAAAAAGCGGGTAAGAAAAGGTTCAAATGACTGACTATACACCATCAAAAGCGGGAGCGGAGATGTTCCGCTGTAAGACGATGTGAATGTCCGACCATAGTTGGTAAAAAGCGGGTAAGAAAAGGTTAAAATACCCGACTGTACACAATCAATAGCGGGAGCGGAGTTGTTTGGCTATAAGAAGGTGTGAAAGTCCAACCATCGTTTGTAAAAAGCTGGTAAGAAAAGGTTCGAATGCCCGAATATATACCATCAAAAGCGGAAGCGGAGATGTTCGGTTGCAAGAAGGTGTGAACGTCCGACCAAAGTTGGCAAAAAGCAGTAAAGAAAAGGTTCGAATATCCAAACATAATTAAAAGCGAGAGAGATTGTGTTCAGCTGCAAGTAGGTGTGAATATCCAGCCATAATTACTCACAAACGGGTAAGAAAATGTAGTATTGCCGTCTGGCAATACCATACATGATCAAAACAGGGAGCGGAGGTGGTTTAGCTGCAAAAAGGGGTGAATGTCCAACTAAAGTTCAAATATATTAACAAAAGCGGGAGGAGAGGTCTTCGGATGAGAGTGGTTGAGAATTTCCAACCATAATCTATAAAATGCGGTGAAAAAAAGGTGTGATAGAACACTAAAAGGTGGAGCGGAAGTGTTCGGCTGCAAGACGGTGTGAACCTCCGACCAAAGTTGGCAAAAAGCAGTAAAGAAAAGGTTCGAATATCCAAACATAATTAAAAGCGAGAGAGATTGTGTTCAGCTGCAAGTAGGTGTGAATATCCAGCCATAATTACTCACAAACGGGTAAGAAAATGTAGTATTGCCAGACCATACATGATCAAAACAGGGAGCGGAGGTGGTTTAGCTGCAAAAAGGGGTGAATGTCCAACTAAAGTTCAAATATATTAACAAAAGCGGGAGGAGAGGTCTTCGGATTAGAGTGGTTGAAATTTCCAACCATAATCTATAAAATGCGGTGAAAAAAAAAGGTGTGAAGGAATGAATTTTATAGCAAAATCCGAAATCATGCATAACTCCGCAAAAGGAACGTATTGCTCAACCAAAGGGATGCTTCTTTCTCATTCAGGGTAATATGAGGAACTTTATGCTTGATACATTTTAGACATGGATAACTATGAAGGACAAAGCAATTTTAACTTGGTTTGAGCAAAGCAATTCATTTTATAGGAAAATCCGAAATCGTGCAGGACTCATGAAAGTAAGCTTATTCTCGGATTCCTGATCCTCCAGTGTTGCTCTTTCCTATACTGCAAAATACAGCCTTGTTCTTTGTTGAAATCGATATAGACATTGATAAATATGAAGGACAAAGCAGTTTCCACTTTGTTTGAGTGAAGGAATTAATTTTATAGCAAAATCCCAAATCAAGCAGAACGTATGAAAATAAGCGTGTTTTCGGATTCCTGATCCTTCAGTGTTGCTATTTCTTCTACTGCAAAATACAATGTTGTTCTTTGTTGAAGTCAATCTAGACATTGATAAATATGAAGGACAAAGCAGTTTTAACATAGTTTGAGTAAAGGAATTCATTTTATACATAAAATCCCAAATCATGCAGAACGTATGAAAATAAGCTTATTCTCGGATTCCTGTTCCTTCAAGTGTTGCTCTTTCTACTACTGCAAAATACAATGTTGTTCTTTGTTGAAGTAAATCTAGACATTGATAAATATGAAGGACAAAGCAGTTTTCACTTGGTTTGAGTGAAGGAATTCATTTTATACATAAAATCCCAAATCATGCAGAACGTATGAAAAGAAGCTTATTCTCGGATTCCTGATCCTTCAGTGTTGCTTTTTCTTCTACTGCAAAATACAATGTTGTTCATTGTTGAAGTCGATCTAGACTGATAAATATGAAGGACAAAGCAGTTTTAACTTGGTTTGAGTGAAGGAATTCATTTTATACATAAAATCCCAAATCATGCAGAACGTATGAAAATAAGCTTATTCTCGGATTACTGATCCTTCAGTGTTGCTCTTTCTTCTACTGCAAAATCCAGTGTTGTTCTTTGTTGAAGTCAATCTAGACATTGATAAATATAACGGAAAAAGCAGTTTTAACATAGTTTGAGTGAAGGCATTCATTTATAGTAAAATCAATAATCGTGCAGAACTCATGAAAATAAGCTTATTCTCGGATTCCTAAAACTTTTGATTTGCTCTTTCTTTACTGCAAAGTACAATGTTGTTCTTTGTTGAAGTCGATCTAGACATTGATAAATATGAAGGACAAAGCAGTTTTCACTTGGTTTGAGTGAAGGATTTGCAGCTGAACACCTCCCGCTCCCGCTTTTGATTGTGTATAGTCGGAATTTCGAGCCTTTTCTTACCCGGTTTTTAGAAATTATGGTTGGACATTCAGACCTTGCAGCCGAAGACCTCCACTCCCTCTTTTGATCATACATTGTCGGGCATTCGCACCTTGTCTTACCCGCTTTTTACAAACTATAGTCAGACATTTACACCTTGCAGCTGAACCACCTCAGCTCCCTATTTTGATCATGTATGGTCTGGCAATACTACCTTTTCTTACCCGTTTGTGAGTAATTATGGCTGGACATTCACACCTACTTGCAGTCGAAAACCTCCGCTTCCGCTTTTGATGGTATATATTCGGGCATTCGAACCTTTTCTTACCAGCTTTTTACAAACCATGGTTGGACTTTCACACCTTCTTGTAGCTGAACAACTCCGCTCCCCCTATTGATTGTGTACAGTCGGGTATTTTAACCTTTTCTTACCCGTTTATTACCAACTATGGTCGGACATTCACACCTTCTTACAGCGGAACACCTCCGCTCCCTCTTTTGATGGTGTATGTTTGGGCATTCGAACCTTTTCTTACCCGCTTTTTACAAACTATGCTCGGACATTCAAACCTTCTTGTAGCCGAACACCTCCACTCCTGCTTTTGATGATGTATGCTTGGGCATTCAAACCTACTTGTTGCCCGCTTTTCATTAATTTTGGTGTCACAGCCAAACACCTCCGCTCCCTGTTTTGATCATGTATGGTTGGATATTCGCACCTTTTCTCACCCGCTTTTTGCCAACTATGGTCGGCTGTTCACAGCTTCCTCTCCACCATACTTGTATGGTGGGATATTCACACCCACTTGCATCCGAAGACCTTTTGTTGATATTTAGTCGGTCATTCGCAGCTTACCCGCTTTTGGCAAACTATGGCCTTCATGCAGCCAAACACCTCTGATCTCGCTTTTGATGATGTAAGGTTGGGCATTCAGACCTTGCTTCACCTGCTTTTCACCAAATATAGTCGGACATTCACACCTTCTTGCAGCCGAACACTTCCGCTCCACCTTTTAGTGTTCTATCACACCTTTTTTTCACCGCATTTTATAGATTATGGTTGGAAATTCTCAACCACTCTCATCCGAAGACCTCTCCTCCCGCTTTTGTTCATATATTTGAACTTTAGTCGGACATTCACACCTTCTTGCAGCTGAACCACCTCCGCTCCCTGTTTTGATCATGTATGGTCTGGCAATACTACCTTTTCTTACCCGTTTGTTAGTAATTATGGCTGGACTTTCACACCTACTTGCAGCCGAACACCACCTCTCCCGCTTTTGATGATGTATGGACCGGCATTCTTACCTTTTCTAACACATTTTTCAGCAATTATGGTCGGAGATTCACACTTACTCACAGCCGAACAACTCCGCTCCCGCATTTGATGGTGTATAGTCGGGCATTCTCACCCTTTCTCATCAGCTTTTTGCAAATTATGATCTGACATTCACACCTGCTTTTGATAATGTATGGTTTGGCATTCGCACCTTTTCTTACCCATTTTTCAGTAATTATGGGTGGACATTCACACCTTCTTGCAGCTGAACACCTCCTCTCCCGCTATTGATTGTGTACAGTCGGGTATTTTAACCTTTTCTTACCCGCTTTTTACCAAATATGGTCGGACATTCACACCGTCTTACAGCGGAACACCTCTGCTCCCGCTTTTGATGGTGTATAGTCAGGCATTTGAACCTTTTCTTACCCGCTTTTTACAAACTATGGTCGGACATTCAAACCTTCTTGTAGCCGAAAACCTCCGCTCCCTCTTTTGATTATACATTGTTGGGCATTCGCACCTTATTTACAAACTATAGTCAGACATTCACACCTTGCAGCTGAGCCACCTCAGCTCCCTGTTTTGATAGTGTATGTTCGGGCATTCGAACCTATTCTTACCCCCTTTTTACAAACTATGCTCGGAGATTCACACCTACTCACAGCCGAACAACTCCGCTCCCGCATTTGATGATGTCTTGTCCGGCATTCTAGTCTCTTCTAAAACATTTTTCAGCAATTATGGTTGGACATTCACACTTACTCACAGCCGAACACTTCCGCTCCCGCATTTGATGGTGTATAGCCGGGCATTCTCACCCTTTCTCATCAGCTTTTTGCAAATTATGATCTGACATTCACACCTACTTGCAGTCGAACAGCTCTGCTCCCGCTTTTGATTATGTTTGCTTGGACATTCGAACCTTTTCTTAACTGCTTTTTACAAACTTTGGTCAGACGTTCACACCTTCTTGCAGCCGAACACATCCACTTCCACTTTTGATGGTATATATTCGGGCATTCGAACCTTTTCTTACCCGCTTTTTACAAACCGTGGTCGGACTTTCACACCTTCTTGTAGCCAAACAACTCCGCTCCCCCTATTGATTGTGTACAGTCGGGTATTTTAACCTTTTCTTACCCGCTTTTTACCAAATATGGTCGGACATTCACACCGTCTTACAGCGGAACACCTCCGCTCCCGCTTTTGATGGTGTATAGTCAGGCATTTGAACCTTTTCTTACCCGCTTTTTACAAACTATGGTCGGACATTCAAACCTTCTTGTAGCCGAAAACCTCCGCTCCCTCTTTTGATTATACATTGTTGGGCATTCGCACCTTATTTACAAACTATAGTCAGACA
This sequence comes from Leuresthes tenuis, assembly GCF_036924035.1. Classification (NCBI taxonomy): domain Eukaryota; kingdom Metazoa; phylum Chordata; class Actinopteri; order Atheriniformes; family Atherinopsidae; genus Leuresthes; species Leuresthes tenuis. The sequence goes on from NW_027325358.1 coordinate 29,203,384, forward strand.
TTCACACCTTGCAGCTGAGCCACCTCAGCTCCCTGTTTTGATAGTGTATGTTCGGGCATTCAAACCTATTCTTACCCCCTTTTTACAAACTATGCTCGGAGATTCACACCTACTCACAGCCGAACAACTCCGCTCCCGCATTTGATGATGTCTTGTCCGGCATTCTAGTCTCTTCTAACACATTTTTCAGCAATTATGGTTGGACATTCACACCTACTCACAGCCGAACACTTCCGCTCCCGCATTTGATGGTGTATAGCCGGGCATTCTCACCCTTTCTCATCAGCTTTTTGCAAATTATGATCTGATATTCACACCTACTTACAGTCGAACAGCTCTGCTCCCGCTTTTGATTATGTTTGGTTGGATATTCGAACCTTTTCTTAACTGCTTTTTACAAACTTTGGTCGGACATTCAAACCTTCTTGTAGCCGAAAACCTCCGCTCCCTCTTTTGATTATACATTGTTGGGCATTCGCACCTTATTTACAAACTATAGTCAGACATTCACACCTTGCAGCTGAGCCACCTCAGCTCCCTGTTTTGATAGTGTATGTTCGGGCATTCGAACCTATTCTTACCCCCTTTTTACAAACTATGCTCGGAGATTCACACCTACTCACAGCCGAACAACTCCGCTCCCGCATTTGATGATGTCTTGTCCGGCATTCTAGTCTCTTCTAAAACATTTTTCAGCAATTATGGTTGGACATTCACACTTACTCACAGCCGAACACTTCCGCTCCCGCATTTGATGGTGTATAGCCGGGCATTCTCACCCTTTCTCATCAGCTTTTTGCAAATTATGATCTGACATTCACACCTACTTGCAGTCGAACAGCTCTGCTCCCGCTTTTGATTATGTTTGCTTGGACATTCGAACCTTTTCTTAACTGCTTTTTACAAACTTTGGTCAGACGTTCACACCTTCTTGCAGCCGAACACATCCACTTCCACTTTTGATGGTATATATTCGGGCATTCGAACCTTTTCTTACCCGCTTTTTACAAACCGTGGTCGGACTTTCACACCTTCTTGTAGCCAAACAACTCCGCTCCCCCTATTGATTGTGTACAGTCGGGTATTTTAACCTTTTCTTACCCGCTTTTTACCAAATATGGTCGGACATTCACACCGTCTTACAGCGGAACACCTCCGCTCCCGCTTTTGATGGTGTATAGTCAGGCATTTGAACCTTTTCTTACCCGCTTTTTACAAACTATGGTCGGACATTCAAACCTTCTTGTAGCCGAAAACCTCCGCTCCCTCTTTTGATTATACATTGTTGGGCATTCGCACCTTATTTACAAACTATAGTCAGACATTCACACCTTGCAGCTGAGCCACCTCAGCTCCCTGTTTTGATAGTGTATGTTCGGGCATTCAAACCTATTCTTACCCCCTTTTTACAAACTATGCTCGGAGATTCACACCTACTCACAGCCGAACAACTCCGCTCCCGCATTTGATGATGTCTTGTCCGGCATTCTAGTCTCTTCTAACACATTTTTCAGCAATTATGGTTGGACATTCACACCTACTCACAGCCGAACACTTCCGCTCCCGCATTTGATGGTGTATAGCCGGGCATTCTCACCCTTTCTCATCAGCTTTTTGCAAATTATGATCTGATATTCACACCTACTTACAGTCGAACAGCTCTGCTCCCGCTTTTGATTATGTTTGGTTGGATATTCGAACCTTTTCTTAACTGCTTTTTACAAACTTTGGTCGGACATTCAAACCTTCTTGTAGCCGAAAACCTCCGCTCCCTCTTTTGATTATACATTGTTGGGCATTCGCACCTTATTTACAAACTATAGTCAGACATTCACACCTTGCAGCTGAGCCACCTCAGCTCCCTGTTTTGATAGTGTATGTTCGGGCATTCGAACCTATTCTTACCCCCTTTTTACAAACTATGCTCGGAGATTCACACCTACTCACAGCCGAACAACTCCGCTCCCGCATTTGATGATGTCTTGTCCGGCATTCTAGTCTCTTCTAAAACATTTTTCAGCAATTATGGTTGGACATTCACACTTACTCACAGCCGAACACTTCCGCTCCCGCATTTGATGGTGTATAGCCGGGCATTCTCACCCTTTCTCATCAGCTTTTTGCAAATTATGATCTGACATTCACACCTACTTGCAGTCGAACAGCTCTGCTCCCGCTTTTGATTATGTTTGCTTGGACATTCGAACCTTTTCTTAACTGCTTTTTACAAACTTTGGTCAGACGTTCACACCTTCTTGCAGCCGAACACATCCACTTCCACTTTTGATGGTATATATTCGGGCATTCGAACCTTTTCTTACCCGCTTTTTACAAACCGTGGTCGGACTTTCACACCTTCTTGTAGCCAAACAACTCCGCTCCCCCTATTGATTGTGTACAGTCGGGTATTTTAACCTTTTCTTACCCGCTTTTTACCAAATATGGTCGGACATTCACACCGTCTTACAGCGGAACACCTCCGCTCCCGCTTTTGATGGTGTATAGTCAGGCATTTGAACCTTTTCTTACCCGCTTTTTACAAACTATGGTCGGACATTCAAACCTTCTTGTAGCCGAAAACCTCCGCTCCCTCTTTTGATTATACATTGTTGGGCATTCGCACCTTATTTACAAACTATAGTCAGACATTCACACCTTGCAGCTGAGCCACCTCAGCTCCCTGTTTTGATAGTGTATGTTCGGGCATTCGAACCTATTCTTACCCCCTTTTTACAAACTATGCTCGGAGATTCACACCTACTCACAGCCGAACAACTCCGCTCCCGCATTTGATGATGTCTTGTCCGGCATTCTAGTCTCTTCTAACACATTTTTCAGCAATTATGGTTGGACATTCACACCTACTCACAGCCGAACACTTCCGCTCCCGCATTTGATGGTGTATAGCCGGGCATTCTCACCCTTTCTCATCAGCTTTTTGCAAATTATGATCTGATATTCACACCTACTTACAGTCGAACAGCTCTGCTCCCGCTTTTGATTATGTTTGGTTGGATATTCGAACCTTTTCTTAACTGCTTTTTACAAACTTTGGTCGGACGTTCACACCTTCTTGCAGCCGAACACATCCACTTCCACTTTTGATGGTATATATTCGGGCATTCGAACCTTTTCTTACCCGCTTTTTACAAACCGTGGTCGGACTTTCACACCTTCTTGTAGCCAAACAACTCCGCTCCCGCTATTGATTGTGTACAGTCGGGTATTTTAACCTTTTCTTACCCGTTTTTTACCAACTATGGTCGGACATTTACACCTTCTTACAGCGGAACACCTCCGCTCCCTCTTTTGATGGTCTATGTTCAGGCATTCGAACCTTTTCTTACCCGCTTTTTACAAACTATGGTCGGACATTCAAACTTTCTTGTAGCCGAACACATCCACTCCTGCTTTTGATGATGTATGGTTGGGCATTTTCACCTTTTCTTACCCATTTTTCAGTAATTATGGGTGGACATTCACATCTTCTTGCAGCTGAACAACTCCTTTCCCGCTTATGATCATGTGCGGTTTGATATTCGAAAATTTTCTTTCATGTTTTAAAGCAATTATTGATGGACATTCAAATCTTCTTGTAGCCGAACACATCCACTCCTGCTTTTGATGATGTATGGTAACCTTTTCTTACCCGCTTTTTACAAACTATGGTCGGACATTCAAACCTTCTTGTAGCCGAAAACCTCTGCTCCCTCTTTTGATTATACATTATCGTGCATTCGCACCTTATCTTACCCGCTTTTTACAAACTATAGTCAGACATTCACACCTTGGTGCTGAACCACCTCAGCTCCCTGTTTTGATCATGTATGGTCTGGCAATACTACCTTTTCTTACCCGTTTGTGAGTAATTATGGCTGGACATTCACACCTACTTGCAGTCGAACAGCTCTGCTCCCGCTTTTGATTATGTTTGGTTGGATATTCGAACCTTTTCTTAACTGCTTTTTACAAACTTTGGTCGGACGTTCACACCTTCTTGCAGCCGAACACTTCCGCTTCCGCTTTTGATGGTATATATTCGGGCATTCGAACCTTTTCTTACCAGCTTTTTACAAACCATGGTTGGACTTTCACACCTTCTTGTAGCCGAACAACTCCACTCACCCTATTGATTGTGTACAGTCGGGTATTTTAACCTTTTCTTACCCGCTTTTTACCAACTATGGTCGGACATTCACACCGTCTTACAGCGGAACACCTCCGCTCCCGCTTTTGATGGTGTATAGTCAGGCATTTGAACCTTTTCTTACCCGCTTTTTACAAACTATGGTCGGACATTCAAACCTTCTTGTAGCCAAAAACCTCCGCTCCCTCTTTTGATCATACATTGACGGGCATTCGCACCTTTTCTTACCCGTTTTTTACAAACCATGGTCGGACTTTCACACATTCTTGTAGCCAAACACATCCGCTCCCGCTATTGATTGTGTACAGTCGGGTATTTTAACCTTTTCTTACCCACATTTTACCAACTATGGTCGGACATTCACACCTTACAGCGGAACACCTCCGCTCCCTCTTTTGATGGTGTATGTTTGGGCATTCGAACCTTTTCTTACCCGCTTTTTACAAACTATGCTCGGACATTCAAACCTTCTTGTAGCCGAACACATCCACTCCTTCTTTTGATGATGTATGCTTGGGCATTCAAACCTACTTTTTACCCGCTTTTCATTAATTTTGGGTGGACATTCACACCTTGTCACAGCCAAACACCTCCGCTCCCTGTTTTGATCATGTATGGTTGGACATTCGCACCTTTTCTCACCCGCTTTTTGCAAACTATGGCCTTCATGCAGCCAAACACCTCTGATCTCGCTTTTGATGATGTAAGGTTGGGCATTCAGACCTTGCTTCACCTGCTTTTCACCAAATATAGTCGGACATTAAAACCTTCTTGCAGCCGAACACTTCCGCTCCACCTTTTAGTGTTTCTATCACACCTTTTTTTCACCGAATTTTATAGATTATGGTTGGAAATTCTCAACCACTCTCATCCGAAGACCTCTCCTCCCGCTTTTGTTAATATATTTGAACTTTAGTCGGACATTCACACCTTCTTGCAGCTGAACCACCTCCGCTCCCTGTTTTGATTATGTATGGTCTGGCAATACTACCTTTTCTTACCCGTTTGTGAGTAATTATGGCTGGACATTCACACCTACTTGCAGCCGAACACCACCTCTCTCGCTTTTGATGATGTATGGACCGGCATTCTTACCTTTTCTAACACATTTTTCAGAAATTACGGTCGGAGATTCACACCTACTCACAGCCGAACAACTCCGCTCCCGCATTTGATGGTGTGCAGTCGGACATTCTCACCCTTTCTCATCAGCTTTTTGCAAATTATGATCTGACATTCACACCTACTTGCAGTCGAAAAGCTATGCTCCCGCTTTTGATTATGTTTGGTTGGATATTCAAACCTTTTCTTAACTGCTTTTTACAAACTTTGGTCGGACGTTCACACCTTCTTGCAGCCGAACACATCCACTTCCACTTTTGATGGTATATATTCGGGCATTCGAACCTTTTCTTACCCGCGTTTTACAAACCGTGGTCGGACTGTCACACATTCTTGTAGCCAAACACCTCCGCTCCCTCTTTTGATGGTGTATGTTTGGGCATTCGAACCTTTTCTTACCCGCTTTTTACAAACTATGCTCGGACATTCAAACCTTCTTGTAGCCGAACACATCCACTCCTGCTTTTGATGATGTATGGTTGGGCATTCAAACCTACTTGTTGCCCACTTTTCATTAGTTTTGGGTGGACATTCACACCTTGTCACAGTCAAACACCTCCGCTCCCTGTTTTGATCATGTATGGTTGGACATTCGCACCTTTTTTTCACCCGCTTTTTGCCAACTATGGTCGGCTTTTCACAGCTTCCTCTCCATGATACTTGTATGGTGGGATATTCACACCCAGTTGCATCCGAAGACCTTTTGTTGATATTTAGTCGGTCATTCGCAGCTTACCCGCTTTTGGCAAACTATGGCCTTCATGCAGCCAAACACCTCTGATCTCGCTTTTGATGATGTAAGGTTGGGCATTCAGACCTTGCTTCACCTGCTTTTCACCAAATATAGTAGGACATTCACACCTTCTTGCAGCCGAACACTTCCGCTCCACCTTTTAGTGTTCTATCACACCTTTTTTTCACCGCATTTTATAGATTATGGTTGGAAATTCTCAACCACTCTCATCCGAAGACCTCTCCTCCCGCTTTTGTTCATATATTTGAACTTTAGTCGGACATTCACACCTTCTTGCAGCTGAACCACCTCCGCTCCCTGTTTTGATCATATATGGTATGGCAATACTACCTTTTCCTACCCATTTGTTAGTAATTATGGCTGGACATTCACACCTACTTGCAGCCGAACACCACCTCTCCCGCTTTTGATGATGTATGGACCGGCATTCTTACCTTTTCTAACACATTTTTCAGCAATTATGGTCGGAGATTCACACTTACTCACAGCCGAACAACTCCGCTCCCACATTTGATGGTGTATAGTCGGGCATTCTCACCCTTTCTCATCAGCTTTTTGCAAATTATGATCTGACATTCACACCTGCTTTTGATAATGTATGGTTGGGCATTCGCACCTTTTCTTACCCATTTTTCAGTAACTATGGGTGGACATTCACACCTTCTTGCAGCCGAACACCTCCTCTCCCGCTATTGATTGTGTACAGTCGGGTATTTTAACCTTTTCTTACCCGCTTTTTACCAAATATGGTCGGACATTCACACCGTCTTACAGCGGAACACCTCTGCTCCCGCTTTTGATGGTGTATAGTCAGGCGCTTGAACCTTTTCTTACCCGCTTTTTACAAACTATGGTCGGACATTCAAACCTTCTTGTAGCCGAAAACCTCCGCTCCCTCTTTTGATTATACATTGTTGGGCATTCGCACCTTATTTACAAACTATAGTCAGACATTCACACCTTGCAGCTGAGCCACCTTAGCTCCCTGTTTTGATAGTGTATGTTCGGGCATTCCAACCTATTCTTACCCCCTTTTTACAAACTATGCTCGGAGATTCACACCTACTCACAGCCGAACAACTCCGCTCCCGCATTTGATGATGTCTTGTCCGGCATTCTAGTCTCTTCTAACACATTTTTCAGCAATTATGGTTGGATATTCACACCTACTCACAGCCGAACCCTTCCGCTCCCGCATTTGATGGTGTATAGCCGGGCATTCTCACCCTTTCTCATCAGCTTTTTGCAAATTATGATCTGACATTCACACCTACTTGCAGTCGAACAGCTCTGCTCCCGCTTTTGATTATGTTTGGTTGGATATTCGAACCTTTTCTTAACTGCTTTTTACAAACTTTGGTCGGACGTTCACACCTTCTTGCAGCCGAACACATCCACTTCCACTTTTGATGGTATATATTCGGGCAATACTACCTTTTCTTACCCGTTTGTGAGTAATTAATCCCAAAATATTGAGCATAAAATAAGTCTTTATGCTGATGATGTATTACTTTTCCTTCAGAACTCACAGACGTCTCTCAGTCACACGATCACACTCATAAATAAATTCTCAGCACTTTCTGACTACTCTATCAACTGGTCTAAGACCACAGTTCTGCCCATTAACTGTAGGGTCCATAATATACCTGCGATCACTTTACAGTCAGGAAATATTAGATATTCAGGCATAAACATTTCCTCCAGGATCTCAGAGCTAACAAAGCTAAATTATGTGCAATTATTAAAGACAGTAGAGGACGATCTCTCGTTGGAAGTCCTTACCTATATCACTTATGGGGAGAGTTACATCCATTAAAATGATGATACTACCAAAAGTTAACTATTTGTTCTCAATGATCCCCATAAAACCATCTGCTACTTGGTTTAAGTCACTAGATTCATGCATCTCCAAATTTCTGTGGAAAAACAAACCACCACGTATTAGTTTAAAAACCCTACAGAAGACCAAGGACAGTGGTGGATTAGATTTACCTCATTTTCAGCACTATTCCTTAGACAATAGGTTACAATATATATCAAAATGGTTTAAACCTTGTTGTTGTCACAGTTCCCAGAGACGTTGTAATCGTTGAGGATTCTATATTCACCCCCTCATTAGAGGCACGTAATGCAGATTGATGACACTGAATCTTCTTCTCTGTTCATTGCTGGCATCATTCCCAGCATCGTAAGTGTTCGTGGCATTGTTAGCCTCTTCTTCTGGATCTTGATATCGAGAATCCTTTTGTATTTCTGGTTTGTCAGTACTCTCTCTTCGTTCACCGGAGTCTTTGTCTTTTTGTCCTTGAGTTTGGTGATTTTTTCTTCTTTTGATGCCTTGACACAATGTGACAGGTGATACCACGTGGGAGATCCTGTAACTTGGACTGCTGTCCCTGTGCTGCGAAATGGCTGTGCTGCTCAAATGGTCTCTCCTTCATCATGGTTACATGCTGCCATTCCGACATCTCGCCATTCCGACATGGGTCTCCAATTGTCGGAATGGCGACACTTAATTTTTTATCAAACGTCCCACCATTCCAACACTTTTTTCCTCCTATGGTCGGAATGGCGGTATGTTTTTTGTTTTTTTTTAACATACCGCCATTCCGACAGTTCCTTTTAATAGCCTATTTTTTACCCAAAACATTTTGCACTAATGATATGCCGGCGCAAATACGCCCTAAAGTTTGGCGCACAAGCTTTGCACATGCAGAGGCCACAGCCTCGCAAACAAACTTTAATAATCTATTATCAAAATCCCCTGAATTTCAAATATAAAAATACAGATATTAATGTAACTCTGGCGAGACTGAAACTGATTAAGCAGAAATACAGTGTCAGTGAGCTGTCACAGCAGCCAGCTGGAGCGGAGCTCTCCACAGAGCCCATGTGTCTTTTGCACGCTGTCATCATATGCAAAAGTAATAATTGCAATTACAGATATCACGGCTACTGCACAGGACACAGTTGCGAGCACTCTGCCTTGCCTTGCCAATAGGAGAAGAGAGAAATGACAGCATAGAACGTATAAAACACAACAAAATTTTGTAAAAACGTTTATTCATGTTATTCACGTGATTTATGAGTACTCACTCCAATTTTGGGAAGCGCGGATGGGCTTTGCACATTTGGCACAAACACACAGCCGCAACGGTTGTAGCTTTATACAGCCTGTTGATATCTTAAGGACCTAACTGGTCACACCTGGGAGTAAATGTCATGTAGAGATTGTTTTTACATGACATTACAGCTGAACATATAGCTTTCATCCACAAACCAACGTGGGAGAGCCCGAAGACGCATGTGCCAGACGCACATAGGCATGCGTAAAACCAATTTTGACCACTTCATACTGTTTATTTGCTTTCTTTTAGTTAACTTTCGTTTCTTTTGGATTCTTGTGCGTGTTATGGAGCCGTTTTGGTCCATGTTTGTAAGCCTTTTTTTCCTGGATTAAATTTTCGGAAGTTGAAACAAGTGGCATTGGAGTGTGTGATTGAAAACCACCGCGGACTGCTTCTCCTCCTCCAGTTGCGGAAACTTTGTGTTTTTAATAACGCTTGTCTATAAACATGTGTTAAACATATAAATTGCATGAACAGAAAGAAGGGACTCACCTGTTGAGTAACACACATTTCCTTATACGGAAAGCCTTGTCGGAATGGTGGGACATTTGAACGTCAGAATAGCGGGATGTCGCAATGGTGGGATGTCGGAATGGTGGGACGTTTGCATGTCGGAATGGTGGTATGTCGGAATGGTGGTATGTCAGAATGGTGGGATGTCGGAATAGCGGGATGTCGGAATGGCGGGATTTTGGAATGGGTGTTGCCACCCCCTTCATCATATACACAGTTATTTATACATCCCCTTCCACCATGAAGCGTTGTCCCTTTTTGTTTCTCTCTTTGTTCTTAAAATGCTGTTATGCATGTCTAAACCAATCCATTAAATTAGATCATTTTGGCAGTAAAGCGATCTACAATGTGCTTGGTCGCAAAGCTGCTCATCTGTGGTAAACAGCTCTTCAGAAAGGCATTCTTCAATTGATTTCACTAATTCTATGTAATAATTTTGTGATTTCCTACAAAACTACACTTCTTCTCCCATCTGTCTGAGTATTTAATATTGTCTGGGTCCCGTTAAAACATGTATTTTTCCCATCTAATTCCTTGTTTGCTTTAAAACAAGTATTCCCCATTTTCTATCCCTTCAGTAGCCAACCAGTTTGTATGGAGTACACTGGAGCAACTTGACTGATCAGTAAAACACTGCTTTTGTTGTCACCGCAAGGCTTCCCCCGTCGGTTGTTTCACTGAGACACTACTGAGTAACTATAACTCAACACAGTTTATACACATAACATTCCTATACATACTAACAAACAAACAAACAATTATTTATCGCAATTTTCTCATCTCTGTTTGAACGTACACCCAGGTAAATATTCCTGTAGTCTTCTCATACCGACTATGGACCCATTCATTGTTTAACTTCACTGTTTTGCAAATGCTAATTGAATATTACACATTGACATTGAACTTTACTTGATAAGCAGGTCTTCATTGCATTCAGCAGCCTATATGTGAGCATCTATGTGTAAGCTGTTCTTCTTTGCATTTATCAGCAGCAAGCAATTCTTCATTGCACATGCATATGAAAATAGTAAAACAATTCCAATGCGTTAGCGAAACCTTCTATATCAGGAGTGTCCATCATGATGCTGGGAATAAAACCTCTTTCCTAGAATAGTTCAACCTTCATTACTCAACTGATCATAACTCCGCAATGAGCACATTTCAAAGTATCATTCCTCTACATGTATTCAAAAATCTATGTGTAAATGTTTAATATTTCTTATATTTGTTGATGTCATTCTGTGTGCATGTGGCCTAAACCCAATCTCTGTGTGGCAATTTTAATTTAAACAAGTTGAACTCTGCCTCTGATCATTTAAAAAAGGTGTGTACCAATATCAACCTTTCTCAGGTAATTACTGATCCTACAAAACCAAAGAGATCCTTCAAGGTTGTCCCTGATTGGCTCAATCTTAACATATCAAAGGTAGAAAATCCGCAGTATCTGAACTTGGTGTTAGTTATCACTGCTCAATAGCCTGTATCAGAATTGCAAAAATGAAAACATTAGGTCCACGCTTGGTATCCAGATCCTGAAACATCTCCATGAGCAGGCTTTTTTTTAACTGATCTGTTGAATAGTTATATGACACTGTTAAAATCCCAGATGAAGATCTAGCACTTGACCATTTTTGTAAATCTTCTAATTCCATAGTTGATAAACACGCCCCTTTTAAAAAGTATAGAACTTAGAACAGGTCTATCCCTGGCTTTCGGCAGAACTGTCTTCTTTACTTTTTTTTCCCCTTGTCCTGTTCAGCATTATGTCAGAAGAATTGTAGTCTGAATACCTTTGATGCCAAACAGATTTGTTTTGCCAAGGGAAGTTTTATAAATGTAAAGCTCCCCTTGATGCCCATTTATTTATTTCTGTTTACAATATATGACATGAACTGAACTGAACCGGACCGGGGGACAAGGAAAGAAGAAGAGGAAAGAAGAGGAAACAGAACAAAAATAGAAACAAAAACCAGACAACCAGCTGCTACACCTGTAAAAAACAAAACAGACAACAATCCATGGCCTATGAGGGGAATCCAGCCTTAGCGCCACCAGGAGCACCTGAAAGCAGACAAGCAGAGAAAAAACAAACACACAAACAAACAAAAACCAGCACAAGAAGCGGCAATCGCATACAACACAGCTGTGGATATAGATGACCTGAGACGACATGATAATACATCAACTGCTTAGTGACCATGCTACTGGACTAATGAATGTGTGTGTGTGTGTGTGAGAACATGCAAAACCCATGGCACAGGACCTACATGATAACCGTGCTTAGTTATGAGTGTATAAGCGTACAGGGCCACAATCCACAGCCCCCCCCCCCAAGCAATCAGAAGCAGGCAGAGAGGGCCAAAAGACCCAGGCCACCAGCAGCCCCCACAGAGCACAGAACCCAGGCAGCCCACTGCAGGGGCAACCACGCATCCACCCAGAAGACTGCAGAGGAAGCCCCCGGAAAGAGCCCCCATAAGCATAGGGCAGAGGCACTCCGGGAACCAGGGGTAACAGCCCACCGACCCCGCCAGGCCCCAGCCGCCCAGACATGGGCCGTGCACTGGACCTGGGCCCCAGGAGCCCGAGCGCCCCCTAACCCCCCGGCAGAGGCCCCACCCAATACCCAGGAGGGCCAAGCGCCCCAGACAGCCACAAAGTGGGTCAGCGCCTGCCCCAGCGCCCCTGGCCAAGTGCCCTGGGAGTCAAGACGTGCCCACAGGTGGGTGAAGTCGCGAGCAGTGGGGAGAGGCAACGCTGATGCCCCATCGGGAGAAACACAGGCAGGCCAGGCGACAGCAAGTCCCAGATCCAGGCCCAATCATTACCACACACACTTTCACGTCCCATACATCCACACATCCACACATCCTACCTCCCTCGACTCTGCTGGGGTGTAGTGCAGCGGGCACACCAGGAGGCCAGCAACCCCCCAGCCACCAAAGACCCCGAACCAGCAGAACAATTAATTAATCCTCCTGGCCCCTCCTGCCCCAAGCAGACACCAGGAAGCAGGGGTGTGCGAAGAAGACCCCTCCCCTCACCCTTCTGGCTCTTCAATATTTTCTAATAGTGAGCAATTAAAATTGAGGGGCAGCCAAACTTGTAGAACTGGGAGCGCGGCACTCTGGGCAGCCTACATACCCAAAGAGCCCCGCCCACCAGATGCCACTCAGTGTAACCACCCCCCAAGACCTAATGTGTGTGTGTGAGTGTGTTTGATAAGTAGTAATGTCTAAGGTGTAATTAAAACAGGGGCAGGGAACTGCAGAGTGCAACCAAAGGGGACCACCTACGTGGCCCCATCCACTACACCCCACCGAACACACACGCCCCCAAAACCCTTCATGTGTGAGTGTGTGCTGTGTACAGGAGCCAGAAGGGAGAGGGGTATGGGGATATATACCGGGGGAGCTACTCTCCCCCAGAGAGGGCAGCCAGGGACTGGCTGCAATAGGCATCCCCGCTACCTGGGAGCCAACAATGGGTAGGAGGGCCTGATGTCCACCAGGCTCGGGGCCTGCAGCGACCATATTCCGGGAGCTACTGTACCCCCAGAAGGTACCCATCCCGCCCCACTCCACTCAATCCAACCCCACCCAGGAGGACCTCTACAAAAAAAAAACAAATAACATCAAAAAACAAACAAACAAACCACCCGGTCACACCAGTCGCAGCAGCCCGGGCCTGAGACCCACCATCACCCAGCAACCCACCACCACCACTATGTGATAAAACTAATCAGAGGGGACCAGAGAGAATGAAATTCAGCCAATTGATGTTTTGAGGAGGCAGACATTGTTTCCATGCTAATATAATCTAAAAGAAAATTTCTAAACTGGTTAATACACAGATTGTTCTTCGCTTTCCAGTTCATGAGAATAGTTTTCTTTGCGATACATAACACTGTGACAACCATGTGTGCTGAGTTAATTTCCATGTTGATGTTGTCTAAGTCACCCAGTATGCACAGTGTGGGGCATGCAGGGATGCTACACTTTAGCCATGTTGATAGGTCCTCACAGACTTCAAGCCAGAACTTCTGGACAGGCGCAGAAAAACCACAAAGCGTGTGCATAATCATCAGGTGTGTTATCTGTGCAATGTGAGCAGATGTTTGAGTGTGTTAGACCCATCCTGTATAGTGTGTTCTATGAAGGATTTTGTATTGTATGAGCTGTAAATTAGGATTTCGAGTCTTTATGAAGGTGTTCAAACATATTTGTGGTTAGAAGCTATGACCAGAACTGATGGATAAATCTGCCTCCCATTTTGAGGATGGAAGAGACATTGTGTCATCTATCTTAGACAATAATTTATATATTTTTGATAGTAGTTTTGGGGTACAGATGCTTAGAAATTCTGCTACCCTAGTCGGGGGTTGTAAGTCTGGTTGGTGGAGGATATATCCATCCATCCATCCATCATCTGCCGCTTATCCGGGGGTCGGGTCGCGGGGGCAGCAGCTTGAGCAGAGAAACCCAGACGTCTCTGTCCCCGGCCACTTCCTCCAGCTCTTCCGGGGGGACCCCGAGGCGTTCCCAGGCCAGCCGAGAGACATAGTCTCTCCAACGTGTCCTGGGTCTCCCCCGGGATCTCCTCCCAGTGGGACGTGCCCGGAACACCTCCCCAGGGAGGCGCCCAGGGGGCATCCTAACCAGATGCCCGAGCCACCTCATCTGACTCCTCTCAATGCGGAGGAGCAGCGGTTCTACTCCGAGCCCCTCCCGGATGACTGAGCTTCTCACCCTATCTCTAAGGGAGAGCCCAGACACCCTGCGGAGGAAACCCATTTCGGCCGCTTGTATTCGCGATCTTGTTCTTTCGGTCACTACCCACAACTCGTGACCATAGGTGAGGATGGGAACGTAGATTGACCAGTAAGTAGAGAGCTTCGCCTTCTGGCTCAGCTCCCTCTTCACAACGACGGGTCGGTGCAGAGCCTGCAACACTGCAGGCGCCGCACCGATCCGCCCGTCAATCTCCCGCTCCATTCGTCCGTCACTCGTGAACAAGACCCCGAGATACTTGAACTCCTCCTCTTGGGGAAGGATCTCATTCCCGACCCGGAGAGAGCATTCCACCCTTTTCCGGCTGAGAACCATAGTCTCGGATTTGGAGGTGCTGATTCTCATCCCAGCCGCTTCACACTCGGCTGCGAATCACTCCAGTGAGAGCTGAAGGTCACGGCCTGACGACGCTAACAGAACCACATCATCTGCAAAAAGCAGAGACCCGATTCTGAGGTCGCCAAATGGGACACCCTCAACGCCCTGGCTCCGCCTAGAAATTCTGTCCATAAAAGTTAGGAACAGAATCGGTGACAAAGGGCAGCCCTGACGGAGTCCAACTCTCACCGGAAACGTATCCGACTTACTGCCGGCAATGCGGACCAAACTCTGGCACCGGTCATACAGAGACCGAACGGCCCCTATCAAGGGGTCCGGCACTCCATATTCCCGGAGCACCCCCCACAGGACTCCACGAGGGACACGGTCGAACGCTTTCTCCAAGTCCACAAAACACATGTAGACTGGTTGGGCAAACTCCCATGCACCCTCCAGGATCCTGCCGAGGGTATAGAGCTGGTCCACTGTTCCACGGCCAGGACGAAAGCCACACTGCATCTCCTGAATCCGAGGCTCGATTATCCGACGGATCCTCCTCTCCAATACCCCCGAATAGACCTTACCAGGGAGGCTGAGGAGTGTGATACCCCTATAGTTGGAACACACCCTCCGGTCCCCCTTTTTAAAGAGGGGGACCACCACCCCAATCTGCCAGTCCAGAGGCACTGTCCCCGATGTCAATGCGATACTGCAGAGGCGTGTCAGCCAAGACAGCCCTACAACATCCAGAGCCTTGAGAAACTCAGGACGGACCTCATCCACCCCCGGGGCCTTGCCACCGAGGAGCTTTTTAACCACCTCGGCAACCTCAGCCCCAGAAATGGGAGGCCCCGTCTCCAAGCTCTCCGACTCTGCCTCTTCCGAGCACGTGTTGGTAGGATTGAGGAGTTCCTCGAAGTACTCCCCCCACCGACTCACAACATCCCTAGTTGAGGTCAGCAAAGCCCCGTCCCCACTGTAAACAGTGTTGACTGTGAGCCGCTTCCCCCCCCCTGAGACGCCGGATGGTGGACCAGAATCTTTTCGAGGCCGTCCGGAAATCATTCTCCATGGTCTCACCGAACTCCTCCCAGGCCCGAGTTTTTGCCTCACAACCGCCGAAGCCGTGGCCCGTCTGGCCCGTCGGTACCTATCAGCTTCTTCCAGGGTCCCACTGGCCAAAAAGGCCCGATAGGACTCCTTCTTCAGCTTGACGGCTTCCCTCACCACTGGTGTCCACCAGCAGGTTCGAGGGTTGCCGCCACGACAGGCACCGACCACCTTACGGCCACAACTCCGACCAGCTGCCTCGGCAATGGAGTCACGGAACATGGCCCATTCGGACTCAATGTCCCCCACCTCAAATATGGTTGAAGCTCTGCCGGAGGTGGAAGTTAAAGCTCCTTCTGACGGGGGATTCTGACAAACGCGCCCAGCAGACCCTCACAATACGTTTGGGCCTGCCAGGTCTGATCGGCATCCTCCCCCACCAGCGGAGCCAACTCACCACCAGGTGGTGATCAGTTGACAGCTCCGCCCCTCTCTTCACCCGAGTGTCCAGGACATACGGCCGCAAGTCCGATGATACAACCACAAAGTCGATCATCGAACTGCGGCCAAGGGTGTCCTGGTGCCAAGTGCACATATGGACACCCTTATGCCTGAACATGGTGTTCGTTATGGACAGTCTATGACTGGCACAGAAGTCCAACAACATAACACCACTCTGATTCAGATCGGGGGGGCCGTTCCTCCCAATCACATCCCTCCAGGTCTCACTGTCATTGCCCACGTGAGCATTGAAGTCCCCCAGCAGAATGAGGGAGTCTCCGGTAGGAGCATTCTCCAGTGCCTCCCCCAGAGACTCCAAAAAGGGTAGGTACTCTGAACTGCTGTTTGGCGCATAGGCACAAACAACAGTCAGGACTCGTCCCCCCACCCAAAGGCGGAGGGAGGCTACCCTCTCGTTCACTGGGGTAAACCCCAATGTACTGGCACACAGCCGGGGGGCAATAAGTATGCCCACACCTGCTTTGCGCCTCTCACCACGGGCAACTCCAGAGTGGAAGAGAGTCCAACCCCTCTCAAGAGTACTGGTTCCAGATCCCAAGCCGTGCGTCGAGGTGAGTCCGACTATATCTAACGGTCTGATGAAGTTTCAACAATAAACAACAACCTTTGTATTATGAGAAAGAACCAGACTCATTCTTCAGGAATCCGAAAATAAGCTCTATTTTACGAGTTATGCACGAATTCGGATTCTCCTATAAAACGAATTCCTTAACTCAAACCATGTTAAGACTGCTTTGTCCTTCATATTTATTCATGTCTAATCAAGTTTCAATGATAAACAACGTTGTACTTTGTAGAATGAGAAAGAACTTCTTCAGCAATAAGCATCTCTCGACAAATGACGAAATACAGATTTTGCTATAAAATTAATTGCTATCAGCCTGACTTAAAACTGTTTGTCTTCCTTATTTATCCACTTAAAATCAAGTTTCAACAATTAAAAAAATTTTGTAGTTTGAGAAAGAACAACTTAATCTTGAGCAATCAGTATAAAAAGAGGGTAAGCAAAGGTGCGAATGTCAAACCATACATGATCAAAACAGGGAGCGGAGGTGTTTGGCTGAGACAAGGTGTGAATGTCCACCCATAATTAATGAAAAGCGGGCAACAAGTAGGTTCGAATGCCCAACCATACATCATCAAAAGCAGGAGTGGATATGTTCGGCTACAAGAAGGTTTGAACGTCTGACCATAGTTTGTAAAAAGCGGGTAAGAAAAGGTTTGAATGCCCGAACATACACCATCAAAGGAGGGAGCGGAGGTGTTCCGCTGTAAGAAGGTGTGAATGTCCGACCATAGTTGGTAAAAAACGGGTAAGAAAAGGTTAAAATACCCGACTGTACACAATCAGTAGCGGGTGCGGAGTTGTTCGGCTACTAAAAGGTGTGAAAGTCCGACCATGGCGGGTAAGAAAAGGTGCTAATGCCCGACAATGTATGATCAAAGGAGGGAGCGGAGGTGTTCGGCTGCAAGAAGGTCTGAATGTCCAACCATAATTTGTAAAAACCGGGAAGGAAAGGCTCGAAAGCCCGACTATACACCATCAAAAGCGGGAGCAGAGTGGTTCAGCTGCAAGAAGGTCTGAATGTCCATCAATAATTGCTTTAAAACATGAAAGAAAATTTTCGAATATCATCCGCACATGATCATAAGAAGGAGAGGAGGTGTTCAGCTGCAAGAAAGTGTGAATGTCCACCCATAATTCCTGAAAAATGGGTAAAAAAAGGTGCGAATGCCCAACCATACATTATCAAAAGCAGGTGTGAATGTCAGATCATAATTTGCAAAAAGCTGATGAGAAAGGGTGAGAATGCCCGACTATACACCATCAAATGCGGGAGCGGAGGTGTTCGGCTCTGAGTAGGTGTGAATGTCCGACCATAATTGCTGAAAAATGTGTTAGAAAAGGAAAGAATGCCGGACCATACATCATCAAAAGCGAGAGAGGTGGTGTTCGGCTGCAAAAAGGTGTAAATGTTCGACTAAAGTTTGTAAAAAGCGGGTAAGACATGGTGCGAATTCCTGACAAGGTATGATCAAAAGCAGGAGCGGAGGTGTTCAGCTGCAAGAAAGTCTAAATGTCCATCAATAATTCCTAGAAAACATGAAAGAAAATTTTCGAAAATCAAACCGCACATGATCATAAGTGGGAGAGGAGGTGTTCAGCTGCAAGAAGGTGTGAATGTCCACCCATTATTCCTGACAAATGGGTAAAAAAAAGGTGCGAATGCCCAACCATACATCATCAAAAGCAGGAGTGGATGTGTTCGGCTACAAGAAGGTGTGAACGTCCAACCAAAGTTTGTAAAAAGCAGTTAAGAAAAGGTTTGAATATCCAACCAAACATAATCAAAAGCGGGAGTATAGCTTTTCGACTGCAAGTAGGTGTGAATGTCAGATTATAATTTGCAAAAAGCTGATGAGAAAGGGTGAGAATGTCCGACTGCACACCATCAAATGCGGGAGCGGAGTTGTTCGGCTGTGAGTAGGTGTGAATCTCCGACCGTAATTTCTGAAAAATGTGTTAGAAAAGGTAAGAATGCCGGTCCATACATCATCAAAAGCGAGAGAGGTGGTGTTCGGCTGCAAGTAGGTGTGAATGTCCAGCCATAATTACTCACAAACGGGTAAGAAAAGGTAGTATTGCCAGACCATACATGATCAAAACAGGGAGCGGAGGTGGTTCAGCTGCAAGAAGGTGTGAATGTCTCACTAAAGTTCAAATATATTAACAAAAGCGGGAGGAGAGGTCTTCGGATGAGAGTGGTTGAGAATTTCCAACCATAATCTATAAAATTCGGTGAAAAAAAGGTGTGATAGAACACTAAAAGGTGGAGCGGAAGTGTTCGGCTGCAAGAAGGTGTGAATGTCCGACTATATTTGGTGAAAAGCAGGTGAAGCAAGGTCTGAATGCCCAACCTTACATTATCAAAAGCGAGATCAGAGGTGTTTGGCTGCAAGAAGGCCATAGTTTGCCAAAAGCGGGTAAGCTGCGAATGACCAACTAAATATCAACAAAAGTGGGGGCGGAGGTCTTCGGATGCAACTGGGTGTGAACATCCCACCATACAAGTATGGTGGAGAGGAAGCTGTGAACAGCCGACCATAGTTTGCAAAAAGCGGGTGAGACAAGGTGCGAATGTCCAACCATACATGATCAAAACAGGGAGCGGAGGTGTTTGGCTGTGACAAGGTGTGAATGTCCACCCAAAATTAATGAAAACCGGGCAAAAAGTAGGTTTGAATGCCCAAGCATACATCATCAAAAGAAGGAGTGGATGTGTTCGGCTACAAGAAGGTTTCAATGTCCGAGCATAGTTTGTAAAAAGTGGGTAAGAAAAGGTTCGAATGCCCAAACATACACCATCAAAAGAGGGAGCGGAGGTGTTCCGCTGTAAGAAGGTGTGAATGTCCGACCATAGTTGGTAAAAAGTGGGTAAGAAAAGGTTAAAATACCCGACTGTACACAATCAATAGGGGGAGCGGAGTTGTTCGGCTACAAGAAGATGTGAAAGTCCAACCATGGTTTGTAAAAAGCTGGTAAGAAAAGGTTCGAATGCCCGAATATATACCATCAAAAGCGGAAGCGGAGGTGTTCGGCTGCAAGAAGGTGTGAACGTCCGACCAAAGTTTGTAAAAAGCAGTTAAGAAAAGGTTCGAATATCCAACCAAACATAATCAAAAGCCGGAGCAGAGCTGTTCGACTGCAAGTAGGTGTGAATGTCCAGCCATAATTACTCACAAAGGGGTAAGAAAAGGTAGTATTGCCAGACCATACATGATCAAAACAGGGAGCTGAGGTGGTTCAGCTGCAAGGTGTGAATGTCTGACTATAGTTTGTAAAAAGCGGGTAAGATAAGGTGCGAATGCCCGACAATGTATAATTAAAAGAGAGAGCAGAGGTTTTCGGCTACACGAAGGTTTGAATGTCCGACCATAGTTTGTAAAAAGCGGGTAAGAAAAGGTTCAAATGACTGACTATACACCATCAAAAGCGGGAGCGGAGATGTTCCGCTGTAAGACGATGTGAATGTCCGACCATAGTTGGTAAAAAGCGGGTAAGAAAAGGTTAAAATACCCGACTGTACACAATCAATAGCGGGAGCGGAGTTGTTTGGCTATAAGAAGGTGTGAAAGTCCAACCATCGTTTGTAAAAAGCTGGTGAGAAAAGGTTCGAATGCCCGAATATATACCATCAAAAGCGGAAGCGGAGATGTTCGGTTGCAAGAAGGTTTGAACGTCCGACCAAAGTTGGCAAAAAGCAGTTAAGAAAAGGTTCGAATATCCAAACATAATTAAAAGCGAGAGAGATTGTGTTCAGCTGCAAGTAGGTGTGAATATCCAGCCATAATTACTCACAAACGGGTAAGAAAATGTAGTATTGCCAGACCATACATGATCAAAACAGGGAGCGGAGGTGGTTTAGCTGCAAAAAGGGGTGAATGTCCAACTAAAGTTCAAATATATTAACAAAAGCGGGAGGAGAGGTCTTCGGATGAGAGTGGTTGAGAATTTCCAACCATAATCTATAAAATGCGGTGAAAAAAAGGTGTGATAGAACACTAAAAGGTGGAGCGGAAGTGTTCGGCTGCAAGACGGTGTGAACGTCCAACCAAAGTTGGCAAAAAGCAGTAAAGAAAAGGTTCGAATATCCAAACATAATTAAAAGCGAGAGAGATTGTGTTCAGCTGCAAGTAGGTGTGAATATCCAGCCATAATTACTCACAAACGGGTAAGAAAATGTAGTATTGCCAGACCATACATGATCAAAACAGGGAGCGGAGGTGGTTTAGCTGCAAAAAGGGGTGAATGTCCAACTAAAGTTCAAATATATTAACAAAAGCGGGAGGAGAGGTCTTCGGATTAGAGTGGTTGAAATTTCCAACCATAATCTATAAAATGCGGTGAAAAAAAAAGGTGTGAAGGAATGAATTTTATAGCAAAATCCGAAATCATGCATAACTCCGCATAAGGAACGTATTGCTCAACCAAAGGGATGCTTCTTTCTCATTCAGGGTAATATGAGGAACTTTATGCTTGATACATTTTAGACATGGATAACTATGAAGGACAAAGCAATTTTAACTTGGTTTGAGCAAAGCAATTCATTTTATAGGAAAATCCGAAATCGTGCAGGACTCATGAAAGTAAGCTTATTCTCGGATTCCTGATCCTCCAGTGTTGCTCTTTCCTATACTGCAAAATACAGCCTTGTTCTTTGTTGAAATCGATATAGACATTGATAAATATGAAGGACAAAGCAGTTTCCACTTTGTTTGAGTGAAGGAATTAATTTTATAGCAAAATCCCAAATCAAGCAGAACGTATGAAAATAAGCGTGTTTTCGGATTCCTGATCCTTCAGTGTTGCTATTTCTTCTACTGCAAAATACAATGTTGTTCTTTGTTGAAGTCAATCTAGACATTGATAAATATGAAGGACAAAGCAGTTTTAACATAGTTTGAGTAAAGGAATTCATTTTATACATAAAATCCCAAATCATGCAGAACGTATGAAAATAAGCTTATTCTCGGATTCCTGTTCCTTCAAGTGTTGCTCTTTCTACTACTGCAAAATACAATGTTGTTCTTTGTTGAAGTAAATCTAGACATTGATAAATATGAAGGACAAAGCAGTTTTCACTTGGTTTGAGTGAAGGAATTCATTTTATACATAAAATCCCAAATCATGCAGAACGTATGAAAAGAAGCTTATTCTGGGATTCCTGATCCTTCAGTGTTGCTTTTTCTTCTACTGCAAAATACAATGTTGTTCATTGTTGAAGTCGATCTAGACTGATAAATATGAAGGACAAAGCAGTTTTAACTTGGTTTGAGTGAAGGAATTCATTTTATACATAAAATCCCAAATCATGCAGAACGTATGAAAATAAGCTTATTCTCGGATTACTGATCCTTCAGTGTTGCTCTTTCTTCTACTGCAAAATCCAGTGTTGTTCTTTGTTGAAGTCAATCTAGACATTGATAAATATAACGGACAAAGCAGTTTTAACATAGTTTGAGTGAAGGCATTCATTTATAGTAAAATCAATAATCGTGCAGAACTCATGAAAATAAGCTTATTCTCGGATTCCTAAAACTTTTGATTTGCTCTTTCTTTACTGCAAAGTACAATGTTGTTCTTTGTTGAAGTCGATCTAGACATTGATAAATATGAAGGACAAAGCAGTTTTCACTTGGTTTGAGTGAAGGATTTGCAGCTGAAAACCTCCCGCTCCCGCTTTTGATTGTGTATAGTCGGAATTTCGAGCCTTTTCTTACCCGGTTTTTAGAAATTATGGTTGGACATTCAGACCTTGCAGCCGAAGACCTCCACTCCCTCTTTTGATCATACATTGTCGGGCATTCGCACCTTGTCTTACCCGCTTTTTACAAACTATAGTCAGACATTTACACCTTGCAGCTGAACCACCTCAGCTCCCTATTTTGATCATGTATGGTCTGGCAATACTACCTTTTCTTACCCGTTTGTGAGTAATTATGGCTGGACATTCACACCTACTTGCAGTCGAAAACCTCCGCTTCCGCTTTTGATGGTATATATTCGGGCATTCGAACCTTTTCTTACCAGCTTTTTACAAACCATGGTTGGACTTTCACACCTTCTTGTAGCTGAACAACTCCGCTCCCCCTATTGATTGTGTACAGTCGGGTATTTTAACCTTTTCTTACCCGTTTATTACCAACTATGGTCGGACATTCACACCTTCTTACAGCGGAACACCTCCGCTCCCTCTTTTGATGGTGTATGTTTGGGCATTCGAACCTTTTCTTACCCGCTTTTTACAAACTATGCTCGGACATTCAAACCTTCTTGTAGCCGAACACATCCACTCCTGCTTTTGATGATGTATGCTTGGGCATTCAAACCTACTTGTTGCCCGCTTTTCATTAATTTTGGTGTCACAGCCAAACACCTCCGCTCCCTGTTTTGATCATGTATGGTTGGATATTCGCACCTTTTCTCACCCGCTTTTTGCCAACTATGGTCGGCTGTTCACAGCTTCCTCTCCACCATACTTGTATGGTGGGATATTCACACCCACTTGCATCCGAAGACCTTTTGTTGATATTTAGTCGGTCATTCGCAGCTTACCCGCTTTTGGCAAACTATGGCCTTCATGCAGCCAAACACCTCTGATCTCGCTTTTGATGATGTAAGGTTGGGCATTCAGACCTTGCTTCACCTGCTTTTCACCAAATATAGTCGGACATTCACACCTTCTTGCAGCCGAACACTTCCGCTCCACCTTTTAGTGTTCTATCACACCTTTTTTTCACCGCATTTTATAGATTATGGTTGGAAATTCTCAACCACTCTCATCCGAAGACCTCTCCTCCCGCTTTTGTTCATATATTTGAACTTTAGTCGGACATTCACACCTTCTTGCAGCTGAACCACCTCCGCTCCCTGTTTTGATCATGTATGGTCTGGCAATACTACCTTTTCTTACCCGTTTGTTAGTAATTATGGCTGGACTTTCACACCTACTTGCAGCCGAACACCACCTCTCCCGCTTTTGATGATGTATGGACCGGCATTCTTACCTTTTCTAACACATTTTTCAGCAATTATGGTCGGAGATTCACACTTACTCACAGCCGAACAACTCCGCTCCCGCATTTGATGGTGTATAGTCGGGCATTCTCACCCTTTCTCATCAGCTTTTTGCAAATTATGATCTGACATTCACACCTGCTTTTGATAATGTATGGTTTGGCATTCGCACCTTTTCTTACCCATTTTTCAGTAATTATGGGTGGACATTCACACCTTCTTGCAGCTGAACACCTCCTCTCCCGCTATTGATTGTGTACAGTCGGGTATTTTAACCTTTTCTTACCCGCTTTTTACCAAATATGGTCGGACATTCACACCGTCTTACAGCGGAACACCTCTGCTCCCGCTTTTGATGGTGTATAGTCAGGCATTTGAACCTTTTCTTACCCGCTTTTTACAAACTATGGTCGGACATTCAAACCTTCTTGTAGCCGAAAACCTCCGCTCCCTCTTTTGATTATACATTGTTGGGCATTCGCACCTTATTTACAAACTATAGTCAGACATTCACACCTTGCAGCTGAGCCACCTCAGCTCCCTGTTTTGATAGTGTATGTTCGGGCATTCGAACCTATTCTTACCCCCTTTTTACAAACTATGCTCGGAGATTCACACCTACTCACAGCCGAACAACTCCGCTCCCGCATTTGATGATGTCTTGTCCGGCATTCTAGTCTCTTCTAACACATTTTTCAGCAATTATGGTTGGACATTCACACCTACTCACAGCCGAACACTTCCGCTCCCGCATTTGATGGTGTATAGCCGGGCATTCTCACCCTTTCTCATCAGCTTTTGCAAATTATGATCTGACATTCACACCTACTTGCAGTCGAACAGCTCTGCTCCCGCTTTTGATTATGTTTGGTTGGATATTCGAACCTTTTCTTAACTGCTTTTTACAAACTTTGGTCGGACGTTCACACCTTCTTGCAGCCGAACACATCCACTTCCACTTTTGATGGTATATATTCGGGCATTCGAACCTTTTCTTACCCGCTTTTTACAAACCGTGGTCGGACTTTCACACCTTCTTGTAGCCAAACAACTCCGCTCCCCCTATTGATTGTGTTCTGTCGGGTATTTTAACCTTTTCTTACCCGCTTTTTACCAAATATGGTCGGACATTCACACCGTCTTACAGCGGAACACCTCTGCTCCCGCTTTTGATGGTGTATAGTCAGGCATTTGAACCTTTTCTTACCCGCTTTTTACAAACTATGGTCGGACATTCAAACCTTCTTGTAGCCGAAAACCTCCGCTCCCTCTTTTGATTATACATTGTTGTGCATTCGCACCTTATTTACAAACTATAGTCAGACATTCACACCTTGCAGCTGAGCCACCTCAGCTCCCTGTTTTGATAGTGTATGTTCGGGCATTCGAACCTATTCTTACCCCCTTTTTACAAACTATGCTCGGAGATTCACACCTACTCACAGCCGAACAACTCCGCTCCCGCATTTGATGATGTCTTGTCCGGCATTCTAGTCTCTTCTAACACATTTTTCAGCAATTATGGTTGGACATTCACACCTACTCACAGCCGAACACTTCCGCTCCCGCATTTGATGGTGTATAGCCGGGCATTCTCACCCTTTCTCATCAGCTTTTTGCAAATTATGATCTGATATTCACACCTACTTGCAGTCGAACAGCTCTGCTCCCGCTTTTGATTATGTTTGGTTGGATATTCGAACCTTTTCTTAACTGCTTTTTACAAACTTTGGTCGGACGTTCACACCTTCTTGCAGCCGAACACATCCACTTCCACTTTTGATGGTATATATTCGGGCATTCGAACCTCTTCTTACCCGCTTTTTACAAACCGTGGTCGGACTTTCACACCTTCTTGTAGCCAAACAACTCCGCTCCCCCTATTGATTGTGTACAGTCGGGTATTTTAACCTTTTCTTACCCGTTTTTTACCAACTATGGTCGGACATTTACACCTTCTTACAGCGGAACACCTCCGCTCCCTCTTTTGATGGTCTATGTTCGGGCATTCGAACCTTTTCTTACCGGCTTTTTACAAACTATGGTCGGACATTCAAACTTTCTTGTAGCCGAACACATCCACTCCTGCTTTTGATGATGTATGGTTGGGCATTTTCACCTTTTCTTACCCATTTTTCAGTAATTATGGGTGGACATTCACACCTTCTTGCAGCTGAACAACTCCTCTCCCGCTTATGATCATGTGCGGTTTGATATTCGAAAATTTTCTTTCATGTTTTAAAGCAATTATTGATGGACATTCAAATCTTCTTGTAGCCGAACACATCCACTCCTGCTTTTGATGATGTATGGTAACCTTTTCTTACCCACTTTTTACAAACTATGGTCGGACATTCAAACCTTCTTGTAGCCGAAAACCTCTGCTCCCTCTTTTGATTATACATTGTCGGGCATTCGCACCTTATCTTACCCGCTTTTTACAAACTATAGTCAGACATTCACACCTTGGTGCTGAACCACCTCAGCTCCCTGTTTTGATCATGTATGGTCTGGCAATACTACCTTTTCTTACCCGTTTGTGAGTAATTATGGCTGGACATTCACACCTACTTGCAGTCGAATAGCTCTGCTCCCGCTTTTGATTATGTTTGGTTGGATATTCGAACCTTTTCTTAACTGCTTTTTACAAACTTTGGTCGGACGTTCACACCTTCTTGCAGCCGAACACCTCCGCTTCCGCTTTTGATGGTATATATTCGGGCATTCGAACCTTTTCTTACCAGCTTTTTACAAACCATGGTTGGACTTTCACACCTGCTTGTAGCCGAACAACTCCGCTCCCCCTATTGATTGTGTACAGTCGGGTATTTTAACCTTTTCTTACCCGCTTTTTACCAACTATGGTCGGACATTCAAACCTTCTTGTAGCCAAAAACCTCCGCTCCCTCTTTTGATCATACATTGTTGGGCATTCGCACCTTTTCTTACCCGTTTTTTACAAACCATGGTCGGACTTTCACACATTCTTGTAGCCAAACACATCCGCTCCCGCTATTGATTGTGTACAGTCGGGTATTTTAACCTTTTCTTACCCACTTTTTACCAACTATGGTCGGACATTCACACCGTCTTACAGCGGAACATCTCCGATCCCGCTTTTGATGGTGTATAGTCAGGCATTTGAACCTTTTCTTACCCGCTTTTTACAAACTATGGTCGGACATTCAAACCTTCTTGTAGCCGAAAACCTCTGCTCCCTCTTTTGATTATACATTGTCGTGCATTCGCACCTTATCTTACCCGCTTTTTACAAACTATAGTCAGACATTCACACCTTGGTGCTGAACCACCTCAGCTCCCTGTTTTGATCATGTATGGTCTGGCAATACTACCTTTTCTTACCCGTTTGTGAGTAATTATGGCTGGACATTCACACCTACTTGCAGTCGAACAGCTCTGCTCCCGCTTTTGATTATGTTTGGTTGGATATTCGAACCTTTTCTTAACTGCTTTTTACAAACTTTGGTCGGACGTTCACACCTTCTTGCAGCCGAACACTTCCGCTTCCGCTTTTGATGGTATATATTCGGGCATTCGAACCTTTTCTTACCAGCTTTTTACAAACCATGGTTGGACTTTCACACCTTCTTGTAGCCGAACAACTCCACTCACCCTATTGATTGTGTACAGTCGGGTATTTTAACCTTTTCTTACCCGCTTTTTACAAACTATGGTCGGACATTCAAACCTTCTTGTAGCCAAAAACCTCCGCTCCCTCTTTTGATCATACATTGTCGGGCATTCGCACCTTTTCTTACCCGTTTTTTACAAACCATGGTCGGACTTTCACACATTCTTGTAGCCAAACACATCCGCTCCCGCTATTGATTGTGTACAGTCGGGTATTTTAACCTTTTCTTACCCACTTTTTACCAACTATGGTCGGACATTCACACCTTACAGCGGAACACCTCCGCTCCCTCTTTTGATGGTGTATGTTTGGGCATTCGAACCTTTTCTTACCCGCTTTTTACAAACTATGCTCGGACATTCAAACCTTCTTGTAGCCGAACACATCCACTCCTTCTTTTGATGATGTATGCTTGGGCATTCAAACCTACTTTTTACCCGCTTTTCATTAATTTTGGGTGGACATTCACACCTTGTCACAGCCAAACACCTCCGCTCCCTGTTTTGATCATGTATGGTTGGACATTCGCACCTTTTCTCACCCGCTTTTTGCAAACTATGGCCTTCATGCAGCCAAACACCTCTGATCTCGCTTTTGATGATGTAAGGTTGGGCATTCAGACCTTGCTTCACCTGCTTTTCACCAAATATAGTCGGACATTAAAACCTTCTTGCAGCCGAACACTTCCGCTCCACCTTTTAGTGTTTCTATCACACCTTTTTTTCACCGAATTTTATAGATTATGGTTGGAAATTCTCAACCACTCTCATCCGAAGACCTCTCCTCCCGCTTTTGTTAATATATTTGAACTTTAGTCGGACATTCACACCTTCTTGCAGCTGAACCACCTCCGCTCCCTGTTTTGATTATGTATGGTCTGGCAATACTACCTTTTCTTACCCGTTTTTGAGTAATTATGGCTGGACATTCACACCTACTTGCAGCCGAACACCACCTCTCTCGCTTTTGATGATGTATGGACCGGCATTCTTACCTTTTCTAACACATTTTTCAGAAATTACGGTCGGAGATTCACACCTCCTCACAGCCGAACAACTCCGCTCCCGCATTTGATGGTGTGCAGTCGGACATTCTCACCCTTTCTCATCAGCTTTTTGCAAATTATGATCTGACATTCACACCTACTTGCAGTCGAAAAGCTATGCTCCCGCTTTTGATTATGTTTGGTTGGATATTCAAACCTTTTCTTAACTGCTTTTTACAAACTTTGGTTGGACGTTCACACCTTCTTGTAGCCGAACACATCCACTCCTGCTTTTGATGATGTATGGTTGGGCATTCGCACCTTTTTTTTACCCATTTGTCAGGAATAATGGGTGGACATTCACACCTTCTTGCAGCTGAACACCTCCTCTCCCACTTATGATCATGTGCGGTTTGATTTTCGAAAATTTTCTTTCATGTTTTCTAGCAATTATTGATGGACATTTAGACCTTCTTGCAGCTGAACACCTCCGCTCCTGCTTTTGATCATACCTTGTCAGGCATTCGCACCATGTCTTACCCGCTTTTTACAAACTTTAGTCGAACATTTACACCTTTTTGCAGCCGAACACCACCTCTCTCGCTTTTGATGATGTATGGTCCGGCATTCTTTCCTTTTCTAACACATTTTTCAGCAATTATGGTCGGACATTCACACCTACTCAGAGCCGAACACCTCCGCTCCCGCATTTGATGGTGTATAGTCGGGCATTCTCACCCTTTCGCATCAGCTTTTTGCAAATTATGATCTGACATTCACACCTGCTTTTGATAATGTATGGTTGGGCATTCGCACCTTTTTTTACCCATTTTTCAGGAATTATGGGTGGACATTCACACCTTCTTGCAGCTGAACACCTCCTCTCCTTCTTATGATCATGTGCGGATGATATTCGAAAATTTTCTTTCATGTTTTAAAGCAATTATTGATGGACACTCAGACCTTCTTGCAGCTGAACCACTCTGCTCCCGCTTTTGATGGTGTATAGTCGGGCTTTCGAGCCTTTCCTTCCCGGTTTTTACAAATTATGGTTGGACATTCAGACCTTCTTGCAGCCGAACACCTCCGCTCCCTCTTTTGATCATACATTGTCGGGCATTCGAACCTTTTCTTACCAGCTTTTTACAAACCATGGTTGAACTTTCACACCTTCTTGTAGCCGAACAACTCCGCTCCCGCTATTGATTGTGTACAGTCAGGTATTTTTACCTTTTCTTACCCGCTTTTTACCAACTATGGTCAGACATTCACACCGTCTTACAGCGGAACACCTCCGCTCCCGCTTTTGATGGTGTATAGTCAGGCATTTGAACCTTTTTTTACCCGCTTTTTACAAACTATGGTCGGACATTCAAACCTTCTTGTAGCCGAAAACCTCCGCTCCCTCTTTTGATCATACATTGTCGGGCATTCGCACCTTTTCTTACCCGTTTTTTACAAACCATGGTCGGACTGTCACACATTCTTGTAGCCAAACACATCCGCTCCCGCTATTGATTGTGACAGTCGGGTATTTTAACCTTTTCTTACCCGTTTTTTACCAACTATGGTCGGACATTCACACCTTCTTACAGCGGAACACCTCCGCTCCCTCTTTTGATGGTGTATGTTTGGGCATTCGAACCTTTTCTTACCCGCTTTTTAAAAACTATGCTCGGACATTTAAACCTTCTTGTAGCCGAACACATCCACTCCTGCTTTTGATGATGTATGGTTGGGCATTCAAAGCTACTTGTTGCCCACTTTTCATTAGTTTTGGGTGGACATTCACACCTTGTCACAGCCAAACACCTCCGCTCCCCGTTTTGATCATGTATGGTTGGACATTCGCACCTTTTTTTCACCCGCTTTTTGCCAACTATGGTCGGCTTTTCACAGCTTCCTCTCCACCATACTTGTATGGTGGGATATTCACACCCAGTTGCATCCGAAGACCTTTTGTTGATATTTAGTCGGTCATTCGCAGCTTACCCGCTTTTGGCAAACTATGGCCTTCATGCAGCCAAACACCTCTGATCTCGCTTTTGATGATGTAAGGTTGGGCATTCAGACCTTGCTTCACCTGCTTTTCACCAAATATAGTAGGACATTCACACCTTCTTGCAGCCGAACACTTCCGCTCCACCTTTTAGTGTTCTATCACACCTTTTTTTCACCGCATTTTATAGATTATGGTTGGAAATTCTCAACCACTCTCATCCGAAGACCTCTCCTCCCGCTTTTGTTCATATATTTGAACTTTAGTCGGACATTCACACCTTCTTGCAGCTGAACCACCTCCGCTCCCTGTTTTGATCATATATGGTATGGCAATACTACCTTTTCCTACCCATTTGTTAGTAATTATGGCTGGACATTCACACCTACTTGCAGCCGAACACCACCTCTCCCGCTTTTGATGATGTATGGACCGGCATTCTTACCTTTTCTAACACATTTTTCAGCAATTATGGTCGGAGATTCACACTTACTCACAGCCGAATAACTCCGCTCCCGCATTTGATGGTGTATAGTCGGGCATTCTCACCCTTTCTCATCAGCTTTTTGCAAATTATGATCTGACATTCACACCTGCTTTTGATAATGTATGGTTGGGCATTCGCACCTTTTCTTACCCATTTTTCAGTAATTATGGGTGGACATTCACACCTTCTTGCAGCCGAACACCTCCTCTCCCGCTATTGATTGTGTACAGTCGGGTATTTTAACCTTTTCTTACCCGCTTTTTACCAAATATGGTCGGACATTCACACCGTCTTACAGCGGAACACCTCTGCTCCCGCTTTTGATGGTGTATAGTCAGGCGCTTGAACCTTTTCTTACCCGCTTTTTACAAACTATGGTCGGACATTCAAACCTTCTTGTAGCCGAAAACCTCCGCTCCCTCTTTTGATTATACATTGTTGGGCATTCGCACCTTATTTACAAACTATAGTCAGACATTCACACCTTGCAGCTGAGCCACCTTAGCTCCCTGTTTTGATAGTGTATGTTCGGGCATTCCAACCTATTCTTACCCCCTTTTTACAAACTATGCTCGGAGATTCACACCTACTCACAGCCGAACAACTCCGCTCCCGCATTTGATGATGTCTTGTCCGGCATTCTAGTCTCTTCTAACACATTTTTCAGCAATTATGGTTGGACATTCACACCTACTCACAGCCGAACCCTTCCGCTCCCGCATTTGATGGTGTATAGCCGGGCATTCTCACCCTTTCTCATCAGCTTTTTGCAAATTATGATCTGACATTCACACCTACTTGCAGTCGAACAGCTCTGCTCCCGCTTTTGATTATGTTTGGTTGGATATTCGAACCTTTTCTTAACTGCTTTTTACAAACTTTGGTCGGACGTTCACACCTTCTTGCAGCCGAACACATCCACTTCAACTTTTGATGGTATATATTCGGGCATTCGAACCTTTTCTTACCCGCTTTTTACAAACCGTGGTCGGACTTTCACACCTTCTTGTAGCCAAACAACTCCGCTCCCGCTATTGATTGTGTACAGTCGGGTATTTTAACCTTTTCTTACCCGCTTTTTACCAAATATGGTCGGACATTCACACCGTCTTACAGCGGAACATCTCCGCTCCCGCTTTTGATGGTGTATTGTCAGGCATTTGAACCTTTTCTTACCCGCTTTTTACAAACTATGGTCGGACATTCAAACCTTCTTGTAGCCGAAAACCTCTGCTCCCTCTTTTGATTATACATTGTCGGGCATTCGCACCTTATCTTACCCGCTTTTTACAAACTATAGTCAGACATTCACACCTTGGTGCTGAACCACCTCAGCTCCCTGTTTTGATCATGTATGTTCTGGCAATACTACCTTTTCTTACCCGTTTGTGAGTAATTATGGCTGGACATTCACACCTACTTGCAGTCGAACAGCTCTGCTCCCGCTTTTGATTATGTTTGGTTGGATATTCGAACCTTTTCTTAACTGCTTTTTACAAACTTTGGTCGGACGTTCACACCTTCTTGCAGCCGAACACCTCCGCTTCCGCTTTTGATGGTATATATTCGGGCATTCGGACCTTTTCTTACAAGCTTTTTACAAACCATGGTTGGACATTCACACCTTCTTACAGCGGAACACCTCCGCTCCCTCTTTTGATGGTGTATGTTTGGGCATTCGAACCTTTTCTTACCCGCTTTTTACAAACTATGCTCGGACATTCAAACCTTCTTGTAGCCGAACACATCCACTCCTGCTTTTGATGATGTATGGTTGGGCATTTTCACCTTTTCTTACCCATTTTTCAGTAATTATGGGTGGACATTCACACCTTCTTGCAGCTGAACAACTCCTCTCCCGCTTATGATCATGTGCGGTTTGATATTCGAAAATTTTCTTTCATGTTTTAAAGCAATTATTGATGGACATTCAAATCTTCTTGTAGCTGAACACATCCACTCCTGCTTTTGATGATGTATGGTTTGGCATTCGCACCCTTTTTTTACCCATTTTTCAGGAATTTTGGGTGGACATTCAGACCTTCTTGCAGCCGAAAACCTCCGCTCCCTCTTTTGATCATACATTGTCGGGCATTCGCACCTTATCTTACCCGGTTTTTACAAACTATAGTCAGACATTCACACCTTGCAGCTGAACCACCTCCGCTCCCTGTTTTGATCATGTATGGTCTGGCAATACTACCTTTTCTTACCCGTTTGTGAGTAATTAATCCCAAAATATTGAGCATAAAATAAGTCTTTATGCTGATGATGTATTACTTTTCCTTCAGAACTCACAGACGTCTCTCAGTCACACGATCACACTCATAAATAAATTCTCAGCACTTTCTGACTACTCTATCAACTGGTCTAAGACCACAGTTCTGCCCATTAACTGTAGGGTCCATAATATACCTGCGATCACTTTACAGTCAGGAAATATTAGATATTTAGGCATAAACATTTCCTCCAGGCTCTCAGAGCTAACAAAGCTAAATTATGTGCAATTATTAAAGACAGTAGAGGACGATCTCTCGTTGGAAGTCCTTACCTATATCACTTATGGGGAGAGTTACATCCATTAAAATGATGATACTACCAAAAGTTAACTATTTGTTCTCAATGATCCCCATAAAACCATCTGCTACTTGGTTTAAGTCACTAGATTCATGCATCTCCAAATTTCTGTGGAAAAACAAACCACCACGTATTAGTTTAAAAACCCTACAGAAGACCAAGGACAGTGGTGGATTAGATTTACCTCATTTTCAGCACTATTCCTTAGACAATAGGTTACAATATATATCAAAATGGTTTAAACCTTGTTGTTGTCACAGTTCCCAGAGACGTTGTAATCGTTGAGGATTCTATATTCACCCCCTCATTAGAGGCACGTAATGCAGATTGATGACACTGAATCTTCTTCTCTGTTCATTGCTGGCATCATTCCCAGCATTGTAAGTGTTCGTGGCATTGTTAGCCTCTTCTTCTGGATCTTGATATCGAGAATCCTTTTGTATTTCTGGTTTGTCAGTACTCTCTCTTCGTTCACCGGAGTCTTTGTCTTTTTGTCCTTGAGTTTGGTGATTTTTTCTTCTTTTGATGCCTTGACACAATGTGACAGGTGATACCACGTGGGAGATCCTGTAACTTGGACTGCTGTCCCTGTGCTGCGAAATGGCTGTGCTGCTCAAATGGTCTCTCCTTCATCATGGTTACATGCTGCCAATGGCGACACTTAATTTTTTATCAAACGTCCCACCATTCCAACACTTTTTTCCTCCTATGGTCGGAATGGCGGTATGTTTTTTGTTTTTTTTAACATACCGCCATTCCGACAGTTCCTTTTAATAGCCTATTTTTTACCCAAAACATTTTGCACTAATGATATGCCGGTGCAAATATGCCCTAAAGTTTGGCGCACAAGCTTTGCACATGCAGAGGCCACAGCCTCGCAAACAAACTTTAATAATCTATTATCAAAATCCCCTGAATTTCAAATATAAAAATACAGATATTAATGTAACTCTGGCGAGACTGAAACTGATTAAGCAGAAATAAAGTGTCAGTGAGCTGTCACAGCAGCCAGCTGGAGCGGAGCTCTCCACAGAGCCCATGCGTCTTTTGCACGCTGTCATCATATGCAAAAGTAATAATTGCAATTACAGATATCACGGCTACTGCACAGGACACAGTTGCGAGCACTCTGCCTTGCCTTGCCAATAGGAGAAGAGAGAAATGACAGCATAGAACGTATAAAACACAACAAAATGCAATAAAAACGTTTATTCATGTTATTCACGTGATTTATGAGTACTCACTCCAATTTTGGGAAGCGCGGATGGGCTTTGCGCATTTGGCACAAACACACAGCCGCAACGGTTGTAGCTTTATACAGCCTGTTGATATCTTAAGGACCTAACTGGTCACACCTGGGAGTAAATGTCATGTAGAGATTGTTTTTACATGACATTACAGCTGAACATATAGCTTTCATCCACAAACCAACGTGGGAGAGCCCGAAGACGCATGTGCCAGACGCACATAGGCATGCGTAAAACCAATTTTGACCACTTCATACTGTTTATTTGCTTTCTTTTAGTTAACTTTCGTTTCTTTTGGATTCTTGTGCGTGTTATGGAGCCGTTTTGGTCCATGTTTGTAAGCCTTTTTTTCCTGGATTAAATTTTCGGAAGTTGAAACAAGTGGCATTGGAGTGTGTGATTGAAAACCACCGCGGACTGCTTCTCCTCCTCCAGTTGCCGAGACTTTGTGTTTTTAATAACGCTTGTCTATAAACATGTGTTAAACATATAAATTGCATGAACAGAAAGAAGGGACTCACCTGTTGAGT
The DNA here is from genome assembly GCF_036924035.1 of Leuresthes tenuis. Classification (NCBI taxonomy): domain Eukaryota; kingdom Metazoa; phylum Chordata; class Actinopteri; order Atheriniformes; family Atherinopsidae; genus Leuresthes; species Leuresthes tenuis. The sequence continues at coordinate 29,238,784 of NW_027325358.1, forward strand.
AACACACATTTCCTTATACGGAAAGCCTTGTCGGAATGGTGGGACATTTGAACGTCAGAATAGCGGGATGTCGCAATGGTGGGATGTCGGAATGGTGGGACGTTTGCATGTCGGATTGGTGGTATGTCGGAATGGTGGTATGTCGGAATGGTGGGATGTCGGAATAGCGGGATGTCGGAATGGCGGGATTTCGGAATGGGTGTTGCCACCCCCTTCATCATATACACAGTTATTTATACATCCCCTTCCACCATGAAGCGTTGTCCCTTTTTGTTTCTCTCTTTGTTCTTAAAATGCTGTTATGCATGTCTAAACCAATCCATTAAATTAGATCATTTTGGCAGTAAAGCGATCTACAATGTGCTTGGTCGCAAAGCTGCTCATCTGTGGTAAACAGCTCTTCAGAAAGGCATTCTTCAATTGATTTCACTAATTCTATGTAATAATTTTGTGATTTCCTACAAAACTACACTTCTTCTCCCATCTGTCTGAGTATTTAATATTGTCTGGGTCCCGTTAAAACATGTATTTTTCCCATCTAATTCCTTGTCTGCTTTAAAACAAGTATTCCCCATTTTCTATCCCTTCAGTAGCCAACCAGTTTGTATGGAGTACACTGGAGCAACTTGACTGATCAGTAAAACACTGCTTTTGTTGTCACCGCAAGGCTTCCCCCGTCGGTTGTTTCACTGAGACACTACTGAGTAACTATAACTCAACACAGTTTATACACATAACATTCATATACATACTAACAAACAAACAAACAATTATTTATCGCAATTTTCTCATCTCTGTTTGAACGTACACCCAGGTAAATATTCCTGTAGTCTTCTCATACCGACTATGGACCCATTCATTGTTTAACTTCACTGTTTTGCAAATCCTAATTGAATATTACACATTGACATTGAACTTTACTTGATAAGCAGGTCTTCATTGCATTCAGCAGCCTATATGTGAGCATCTATGTGTAAGCTGTTCTTCTTTGCATTTATCAGCAGCAAGCAATTCTTCATTGCACATGCATATGAAAATAGTAAAACAATTCCAATGCGTTAGCGAAACCTTCTATATCAGGAGTGTCCATCATGATGCTGGGAATAAAACCTCTTTCCTAGAATAGTTCAACCTTCATTACTCAACTGATCATAACTCCGCAATTAGCACATTTCAAAGTATCATTCCTCTACATGTATTCAAAAATCTATGTGTAAATGTTTAATATTTCTTATATTTGTTGATGTCATTCTGTGTGCATGTGGCCTAAACCCAATCTCTGTGTGGCAATTTTAATTTAAACAAGTTGAACTCTGCCTCTGATCATTTAAAAAAGGTGTGTACCAATATCAACCTTTCTCAGGTAATTACTGATCCTACAAAACCAAAGAGATCCTTCAAGGTTGTCCCTGATTGGCTCAATCTTAACATATCAAAGGTAGAAAATCCGCAGTATCTGAACTTGGTGTTAGTTATCACTGCTCAATAGCCTGTATCAGAATTGCAAAAATGAAAACATTAGGTCCACGCTTGGTATCCAGATCCTGAAACATCTCCATGAGCAGGCTTTTTTTTAACTGATCTGTTGAATAGTTATATGACACTGTTAAAATCCCAGATGAAGATCTAGCACTTGACCATTTTTGTAAATCTTCTAATTCCATAGTTGATAAACACGCCCCTTTTAAAAAGTATAGAACTTAGAACAGGTCTATCCCTGGCTTTCGGCAGAACTGTCTTCTTTACTTTTTTTTCCCCTTGTCCTGTTCAGCATTATGTCAGAAGAATTGTAGTCTGAATACCTTTGATGCCAAACAGATTTGTTTTGCCAAGGGAAGTTTTATAAATGTAAAGCTCCCCTTGATGCCCATTTATTTATTTCTGTTTACAATATATGACATGAACTGAACTGAACCGGACCGGGGGACAAGGAAAGAAGAAGAGGAAAGAAGAGGAAACAACAAAAATAGAAACAAAAACCAGACAACCAGCTGCTACACCTGTAAAAAACAAAACAGACAACAATCCATGGCCTATGAGGGGAATCCAGCCTTAGCGCCACCAGGAGCACCTGAAAGCAGACAAGCAGAGAAAAAACACACACAAACAAAAACAAGCACAAGAAGCGGCAATCGCATACAACACAGCTGTGGATATAGATGACCTGAGATGACATGATAATACATCAACTGCTTAGTGACCATAATACTGGACTAATGAATGTGTGTGTGTGTGTGTGAGAACATGCAACACCCATGGCACAGGACCTACATGATAACCGTGCTTAGTTATGAGTGTATAAGCGTACAGGGCCACAATCCACAGCCCCCCCCCCCAAGCAATCAGAAGCAGGCAGAGAGGGCCACAAGACCCAGGCCACCAGCAGCCCCCACAGAGCACAGAACCCAGGCAGCCCACTGCAGGGGCAACCACGCATCCACCCAGAAGACTGCAGAGGAAGCCCCCGGAAAGAGCCCCCATAAGCATAGGGCAGAGGCACTCCGGGAACCAGGGGTAACAGCCCACCGACCCCGCCAGGCCCCAGCCGCCCAGACATGGGCCGTGCACTGGACCTGGGCCCCAGGAGCCCGAGCGCCCCCAAACCCCCCGGCAGAGGCCCCACCCAATACCCAGGAGGGCCAAGCGCCCCAGACAGCCACAAAGTGGGTCAGCGCCTGCCCCAGCGCCCCTGGCCAAGTGCCCTGGGAGTCAAGACGTGCCCACAGGTGGGTGAAGTCGCGAGCAGTGGGGAGAGGCAACGCTGATGCCCCATCGGGAGAAACACAGGCAGGCCAGGCGACAGCAAGTCCCAGATCCAGGCCCAATCATTACCACACACACTTTCACGTCCCATACATCCACACATCCACACATCCTACCTCCCTCGACTCTGCTGGGGTGTAGTGCAGCGGGCACACCAGGAGGCCAGCAACCCCCCAGCCACCAAAGACCCCGAACCAGCAGAACAATTAATTAATCCTCCTGGCCCCTCCTGCCCCAAGCAGACACCAGGAAGCAGGGGTGTGCGAAGAAGACCCCTCCCCTCACCCTTCTGGCTCTTCAATATTTTCTAATAGTGAGCAATTAAAATTGAGGGGCAGCCAAACTTGTAGAACTGGGAGCGCGGCACTCTGGGCAGCCTACATACCCAAAGAGCCCCGCCCACCAGATGCCACTCAGTGTAACCACCCCCCAAGACCTAATGTGTGTGTGTGAGTGTGTTTGATAAGTACTAATGTCTAAGGTGTAATTAAAACAGGGGCAGGGAACTGCAGAGTGCAACCAAAGGGGACCACCTACGTGGCCCCATCCACTACACCCCACCGAACACACACGCCCCCAAAACCCTTCATGTGTGAGTGTGTGCTGTGTACAGGAGCCAGAAGGGAGAGGGGTATGGGGATATATACCGGGGGAGCTACTCTCCCCCAGAGAGGGCAGCCAGGGACTGGCTGCAATAGGCATCCCCGCTACCTGGGAGCCAACAATGGGCAGGAGGGCCTGATGTCCACCAGGCTCGGGGCCTGCAGCGACCATATTCCGGGAGCTACTGTACCCCCAGAAGGTACCCATCCCGCCCCACCCCACTCAACCCAACCCCACCCAGGAGGACCTCTACAAAAAACAAACAAACAACATCAAAAAACAAACAAACAAACCACCCGGTCACACCAGTCGCAGCAGCCCGGGCCTGAGGCCCACCATCACCCAGCAACCCACCACCACCACTATGTGATAAAACTAATCAGAGGGGACCAGAGAGAATGAAATTCAGCCAATTGATGTTTTGAGGAGGCAGACATTGTTTCCATGCTAATATAATCTAAAAGAAAATTTCTAAACTGGTTAATACACAGATTGTTCTTCGCTTTCCAGTTCATGAGAATAGTTTTCTTTGCGATACATAACACTGTGACAACCATGTGTGCTGAGTTAATTTCCATGTTGATGTTGTCTAAGTCACCCAGTATGCACAGTGTGGGGCATGCAGGGATGCTACACTTTAGCCATGTTGATAGGTCCTCACAGACTTCAAGCCAGAACTTCTGGACAGGCGCAGAAAACCACAAAGCGTGTGCATAATCATCAGGTGTGTTATCTGTGCAATGTGAGCAGATGTTTGAGTGTGTTAGACCCATCCTGAACATCCTTTGTCCTGTATAGTGTGTTCTATGAAGGATTTTGTATTGTATGAGCTGTAAATTAGGATTTCGAGTCTTTATGAAGGTGTTCAAACATATTTGTGGTTAGAAGCTATGACCAGAACTGATGGATAAATCTGCCTCCAATTTTGAGGATGGAAGAGACATTGTGTCATCTATCTTAGACAATAATTTATATATTTTTGATAGTAGATTTGGGGTACAGATGCTTAGAAATTCTGCTACCCTAGTCGGGGGTTGTAAGTCTGGTTGGTGGAGGATATATCCATCCATCCATCCATCATCTGCCGCTTATCCGGGGGTCGGGTCGCGGGAGCAGCAGCTTGAGCAGAGAAACCCAGACGTCTCTGTCCCCGGCCACTTCCTCCAGCTCTTCCGGGGGGCCCCCGAGGCGTTCCCAGGCCAGCCGAGAGACATAGTCTCTCCAACGTGTCCTGGGTCTCCCCCGGGGTCTCCTCCCAGTGGGACGTGCCCGGAACACCTCCCCAGGGAGGCGCCCAGGGGGCATCCTAACCAGATGCCCGAGCCACCTCATCTGACTCCTCTCAATGCGGAGGAGCAGCGGTTCTACTCCGAGCCCCTCCCGGATGACTGAGCTTCTCACCCTATCTCTAAGGGAGAGCCCAGACACCCTGCGGAGGAAACCCATTTCGGCCGCTTGTATTCACGATCTTGTTCTTTCGGTCACTACCCACAACTCGTGACCATAGGTGAGGATGGGAACGTAGATTGACCAGTAAGTAGAGAGCTTCGCCTTCTGGCTCAGCTCCCTCTTCACAACGACGGGTCGGTGCAGAGCCTGCAACACTGCAGGCGCCGCACCGATCCGCCCGTCAATCTCCCGCTCCATTCGTCCGTCACTCGTGAACAAGACCCCGAGATACTTGAACTCCTCCTCTTGGGGAAGGATCTCATTCCCGACCCGGAGAGAGCATTCCACCCTTTTCCGGCTGAGAACCATAGTCTCGGATTTGGAGGTGCTGATTCTCATCCCAGCCGCTTCACACTCGGCTGCGAATCACTCCAGTGAGAGCTGAAGGTCACGGCCTGACGACGCTAACAGAACCACATCATCTGCAAAAAGCAGAGACCCGATTCTGAGGTCGCCAAATGGGACACCCTCAACGCCCTGGCTCCGCCTAGAAATTCTGTCCATAAAAGTTAGGAACAGAATCGGTGACAAAGGGCAGCCCTGACGGAGTCCAACTCTCACCGGAAACGTATCCGACTTACTGCCGGAAATGCGGACCAAACTCTGGCACCGGTCATACAGAGACCGAACGGCCCCTATCAAGGGGTCCGGCACTCCATATTCCCGGAGCACCCCCCACAGGACTCCACGAGGGACACGGTCGAACGCTTTCTCCAAGTCCACAAAACACATGTAGACTGGTTGGGCGAACTCCCATGCACCCTCCAGGATCCTGCCGAGGGTATAGAGCTGGTCCACTGTTCCACGGCCAGGACGAAAGCCACACTGCATCTCCTGAATCCGAGGCTCGATTATCCGACGGATCCTCCTCTCCAATACCCCCGAATAGACCTTACCAGGGAGGCTGAGGAGTGTGATACCCCTATAGTTGGAACACACCCTCCGGTCCCCCTTTTTAAAGAGGGGGACCACCACCCCAATCTGCCAGTCCAGAGGGACTGTCCCCGATGTCAACGCGATACTGCAGAGGCGTGTCAGCCTTACGGTCGGAGATTCACACCTACTCACAGCCGAACAACTCCGCTCCCGCATTTGATGGTGTGCAGTCGGACATTCTCACCCTTTCTCATCAGCTTTTTGCAAATTATAATCTGACATTCACACCTACTTGCAGTCGAAAAGCTATACTCCCGCTTTTGATTATGTTTGGTTGGATATTCAAACCTTTTCTTAACTGCTTTTTACAAACTTTGGTTGGACGTTCACACCTTCTTGTAGCCGAACACATCCACTCCTGCTTTTGATGATGTATGGTTGGGCATTCGCACCTTTTTTTTACCCATTTGTCAGGAATAATGGGTGGACATTCACACCTTCTTGCAGCTGAACACCTCCTCTCCCACTTATGATCATGTGCGGTTTGATTTTCGAAAATTTTCTTTCATGTTTTCTAGCAATTATTGATGGACATTTAGACCTTCTTGCAGCTGAACACCTCCGCTCCTGCTTTTGATCATACCTTGTCAGGCATTCGCACCATGTCTTACCCGCTTTTTACAAACTTTAGTCGAACATTTACACCTTTTTGCAGCCGAACACCACCTCTCTCGCTTTTGATGATGTATGGTCCGGCATTCTTTCCTTTTCTAACACATTTTTCAGCAATTATGGTCGGACATTCACACCTAATCAGAGCCGAACACCTCCGCTCCCGCATTTGATGGTGTATAGTCGGGCATTCTCACCCTTTCTCATCAGCTTTTTGCAAATTATGATCTGACATTCACACCTGCTTTTGATAATGTATGGTTGGGCATTCGCACCTTTTTTTACCCATTTTTCAGGAATTATGGGTGGACATTCACACCTTCTTGCAGCTGAACACCTCCTCTCCCGCTATTGATTGTGTACAGTCGGGTATTTTAACCTTTTCTTACCTGCTTTTTACCAACTATGGTCGGACATTCACACCTTCTTACAGCGGAACACCTCCGCTCCCTCTTTTGATGGTGTATGTTCGGGCAGTCAAACCTTTTCTTACCTGCTTTTTACAAACTATGGTCAGACATTCAACCCTTCTTGGAGCCGAACACATCCACTCCTGCTTTTGATTATGTATAGTTGGGCATTCGCACCTTTTCTTACCCATTTTTCAGTAATTATGGGTGTACATTCACACCTTCTTGCAGCCAAACACCTCCGCTCCCTCTTTTGATCATACATTTTCGGGCATTCGCACCTTTTCTTACCCGCTTTTTACAAACCATGGTCGGACTTTCACACCTTTTAGTAGCCGAACAACTCCGCACCCGCTACTGATTGTGTACAGTCGGGTATTTTAACCTTTTCTTACCCGTTTTTTACCAACTATGGTCGGACATTCACACCTTACAGCGGAACACCTCCGCTCCCTCCTTTGATGGTGTATGTTCGGGCATTCAAACTTTTTCTTACCCGCTTTTTACAAACTATGGTCAGACATTCAAACCTTCTTGTAGCCGAACATATCCACTCCTGCTTTTGATGATGTATGGTTGGGCATTCGAACCTACTTGTTGCCCGCTTTTCATTAATTATGGGTGGACATTCACACCTTGTCTCAGCCAAACACCTCCGCTCCCTGTTTTGATCATGTATGGTTTGACATTCGCACCTTTGCTTACCCTCTTTATATACTGATTGCTCAAGATTAAGTTGTTCTTTCTCAAACTACAACATTTTTTTAATTGTTGAAACTTGATTTGAAGTGGATAAATAAGGAAGACAAACAGTTTTAAGTCAGGCTGATAGCAATTAATTTTATAGCAAAATCTGTATTTCGTCATTTGTCGAGAGATGCTTATTGCTGAAGAAGTTCTTTCTCATTCTACAAAGTACAACGTTGTTTATCATTGAAACTTGATTAGACATGAATAAATATGAAGGACAAAGCAGTCTTAACTTGGTTTGAGTTAAGGAATTCGTTTTATAGGAGAATCCGAATTCGTGCATAACTCGTAAAATAGAGCTTATTTTCGGATTCCTGAAGAATGAGTCTGGTTCTTTCTCATAATACAAAGTTTGTTGTTTATTGTTGAAACTTCATCAGACCGTTAGATATAGTCGGACTCACCTCGACGCACGGCTTGGGATCTGGAACCAGTACTCTTGAGAGGGGTTGGACTCTCTTCCACTCTGGAGTTGCCCGTGGTGAGAGGCGCAGAGCAGGTGTGGGCATACTTATTGCTCCCCGGCTGTGTGCCAGTACATTGGGGTTTACCCCAGTGAACGAGAGGGTAGCCTCCCTCCGCCTTTGGGTGGGGGGACGAGTCCTGACTGTTGTTTGTGCCTATGCGCCAAACAGCAGTTCAGAGTACCTACCCTTTTTGGAGTCTCTGGGGGAGGCACTGGAGAATGCTTCTACCGGAGACTCCCTCATTCTGCTGGGGGACTTCAATGCTCACGTGGGCAATGACAGTGAGACCTGGAGGGGTGTGATTGGGAGGAACGGCCCCCTCGATCTGAATCAGAGTGGTGTTATGTTGTTGGACTTCTGTGCCAGTCATAGACTGTCCATAACGAACACCATGTTCAGGCATAAGGGTGTCCATATGTGCACTTGGCACCAGGACACCCTTGGCCGCAGTTCGATGATCGACTTTGTGGTTGTATCATCGGACTTGCGGCCGTATGTCCTGGACACTCGGGTGAAGAGAGGGGCGGAGCTGTCAACTGATCACCACCTGGTGGTGAGTTGGCTCCGCTGGTGGGGGAGGATGCCGATCAGACCTGGCAGGCCCAAACGTATTGTGAGGGTCTGCTGGGCGCGTTTGTCAGAATCCCCCGTCAGAAGGAGCTTTAACTTCCACCTCCGGCAGAGCTTCAACCATATTTGAGGTGGGGGACATTGAGTCCGAATGGGCCATGTTCCGTGACTCCATTGCCGAGGCAGCTGGTCGGAGTTGTGGCCGTAAGGTGGTCGGTGCCTGTCGTGGCGGCAACCCTCGAACCTGCTGGTGGACACCAGTGGTGAGGGAAGCCGTCAAGCTGAAGAAGGAGTCCTATCGGGCCTTTTTGGCCAGTGGGACCCTGGAAGAAGCTGATAGGTACCGACGGGCCAGACGGGCCACGGCTTCGGCGGTTGTGAGGCAAAAACTCGGGCCTGGGAGGAGTTCGGTGAGACCATGGAGAACGATTTCCGGACGGCCTCGAAAAGATTCTGGTCCACCATCCGGCGTCTCAGGGGGGGGGAAGCGGCTCACAGTCAACACTGTTTACAGTGGGGACGGGGCTTTGCTGACCTCAACTAGGGATGTTGTGAGTCGGTGAGGGGAGTACTTCGAGGAACTCCTCAATCCTACCAACACGTGCTCGGAAGAGGCAGAGTCGGAGAGCTCGGAGACGGGGCCTCCCATTTCTGGGACTGAGGTTGCCTAGGTGGTTAAAAAGCTCCTCGGTGGCAAGGCCCCGGGGGTGGATGAGGTCCGTCCTGAGTTTCTCAAGGCTCTGGATGTTGTAGGGCTGTCTTGGCTGACACGCCTCTGCAGTATCGCGTTGACATCGGGGACAGTGCCTCTGGACTGGCAGATTGGGGTGGTGGTCCCCCTCTTTAAAAAGGGGGACCGGAGGGTGTGTTCCAACTATAGGGGTATCACACTCCTCAGCCTCCCTGGTAAGGTCTATTCGGGGGTATTGGAGAGGAGGATCCGTCGGATAATCGAGCCTCGGATTCAGGAGATGCAGTGTGGCTTTCGTCCTGGCCGTGGAACAGTGGACCAGCTCTATACCCTCGGCAGGATCCTGGAGGGTGCATGGGAGTTCGCCCAACCAGTCTACATGTGTTTTGTGGACTTGGAGAAAGCGTTCGACCGTGTCCCTCGTGGAGTCCTGTGGGGGGTGCTCCGGGAATATGGAGTGCCGGACCCCTTGATAGGGGCCGTTCGGTCTCTGTATGACCGGTGCCAGAGTTTGGTCCGCATTGCCGGCAGTAAGTCGGATACGTTTCCGGTGAGAGTTGGACTCCGTCAGGGCTGCCCTTTGTCACCGATTCTGTTCCTAACTTTTATGGACAGAATTTCTAGGCGGAGCCAGGGCGTTGAGGGTGTCCCATTTGGCGACCTCAGAATCGGGTCTCTGCTTTTTGCAGATGATGTGGTTCTGTTAGCGTCGTCAGGCCGTGACCTTCAGCTCTCACTGGAGTGATTCGCAGCCGAGTGTGAAGCGGCTGGGATGAGAATCAGCACCTCCAAATCCGAGACTATGGTTCTCAGCCGGAAAAGGGTGGAATGCTCTCTCCGGGTCGGGAATGAGATCCTTCCCCAAGAGGAGGAGTTCAAGTATCTCGGGGTCTTGTTCACGAGTGACGGACGAATGGAGCGGGAGATTGACGGGCGGATCGGTGCGGCGCCTGCAGTGTTGCAGGCTCTGCACCGACCCGTCGTTGTGAAGAGGGAGCTGAGCCAGAAGGCGAAGCTCTCTACTTACTGGTCAATCTACGTTCCCATCCTCACCTATGGTCACGAGTTGTGGGTAGTGACCGAAAGAACAAGATCGCGAATACAAGCGGCTGAAATGGGTTTCCTCCGCAGGGTGTCTGGGCTCTCCCTTAGAGATAGGGTGAGAAGCTCAGTCATCCGGGAGGGGCTCGGAGTAGAACCGCTGCTCCTCCGCATTGAGAGGAGTCAGATGAGGTGGCTCGGGCATCTGGTTAGGATGCCCCCTGGGCGCCTCCCTGGGGAGGTGTTCCGGGCACGTCCCACTGGGAGGAGACCCCGGGGGAGACCCAGGAAACGTTGGAGAGACTATGTCTCTCGGCTGGCCTGGGAACGCCTCGGGGTCCCCCCGGAAGAGCTAGAGGAAGTGGCCGGGGACAGAGACGTCTGGGTTTCTCTGCTCAAGCTGCTGCCCCCGCGACCCGACCCCCGGATAAGCGGCAGATGATGGATGGATGGATGGATATATCCTCCACCAACCAGACTTACAACCCCCGACTAGGGTAGCAGAATTTCTAAGCATCTGTACCCCAACTACTATCAAAAATATATAAATTATTGTCTAAGATAGATGACACAATGTCTCTTCCATCCTCAAAATGGGAGGCAGATTTATCCATCAGTTCTGGTCATAGCTTCTAACCACAAATATGTTTGAACACCTTCATAAAGACTCGAAATCCTAATTTACAGCTCATACAATACAAAATCCTTCATAGAACACACTATACAGGACAAAGGATGTTCAGGATGGGTCTAACACACTCAAACATCTGCTCACATTGCACAGATAACACACCTGATGATTATGCACACACTTTGTGGTTTTTCTGCGCCTGTCCAGAAGTTCTGGCTTGAAGTCTGTGAGGACCTATCAACATGGCTAAAGTGTAGCATCCCTGCATGCCCCACACTGTGCATACTGGGTGACTTAGACAACATCAACATGGAAATTAACTCAGCACACATGGTTGTCACAGTGTTATGTATCGCAAAGAAAACTATTCTCATGAACTGGAAAGCGAAGAACAATCTGTGTATTAACCAGTTTAGAAATTTTCTTTTAGATTATATTAGCATGGAAACAATGTCTGCCTCCTCAAAACATCAATTGGCTGAATTTCATTCTCTCTGGTCCCCTCTGATTAGTTTTATCACATAGTGGTGGTGGTGGGTTGCTGGGTGATGGTGGGTCTCAGGCCCGGGCTGCTGCGACTGGTGTGACCGGGTGGTTTGTTTGTTTGTTTTTTGATGTTATTTGTTTGTTTTTTTGTAGAGGTCCTCCTGGGTGGGGTTGGGTTGAGTGGGGTGGGGCGGGATGGGTACCTTCTGGGGGTACAGTAGCTCCCGGAATATGGTCGCTGCAGGCCCCGAGCCTGGTGGACATCAGGCCCTCCTGCCCATTGTTGGCTCCCAGGTAGCGGGGATGCCTATTGCAGCCAGTCCCTGGCTGCCCTCTCTGGGGGAGAGTAGCTCCCCCGTTATATATCCCCATACCCCTCTCCCTTCTGGCTCCTGTACACAGCACACACTCACACATGAAGGGTTTTGGGGGCGTGTGTGTTCGGTGGGGTGCAGTGGATGGGGCCACGTAGGTGGTCCCCTTTGGTTGCACTCTGCAGTTCCCTGCCCCTGTTTTAATTACACCTTAGACATTAGTACTTATCAAACACACTCACACACACACATTAGGTCTTGGGGGGTGGTTACACTGAGTGGCATCTGGTGGGCGGGGCTCTTTGGGTATGTAGGCTGCCCAGAGTGCCGCGCTCCCAGTTCTACAAGTTTGGCTGCCCCTCAATTTTAATTGCTCACTATTAGAAAATATTGAAAAGCCAGAAGGGTGAGGGGAGGGGTCTTCTTCGCACACCCCTGCTTCCTGGTGTCTGCTCGGGGCAGGAGGGGCCAGGAGGATTAATTAATTGTTCTGCTGGTTCGGGGTCTGTGGTGGCTGGGGGGTTGCTGGCCTCCTGGTGTGCCCGCTGCACTACACCCCAGCAGAGTCGAGGGAGGTAGGATGTGTGGATGTGTGGATGTATGGGACGTGAAAGTGTGTGTGGTAATGATTGGGCCTGGATCTGGGACTTGCTGTCGCCTGGCCTGCCTGTGTTTCTCCCGATGGGGCATCAGCGTTGCCTCTCCCCACTGCTCGCGACTTCACCCACCTGTGGGCACGTCTTGACTCCCAGGGCACTTGGCCAGGGGCGCTGGGGCAGGCGCTGACCCACTTTGTGGCTGTCTGGGGCGCTTGGCCCTCCTGGGTATTGGGTGGGGCCTCTGCCGGGGGGTTTGGGGGCGCTCGGGCTCCTGGGGCCCAGGTCCAGTGCACGGCCCATGTCTGGGCGGCTGGGGCCTGGCGGGGTCGGTGGGCTGTTACCCCTGGTTCCCGGAGTGCCTCTGCCCTATGCTTATGGGGGCTCTTTCCGGGGGCTTCCTCTGCAGTCTTCTGGGTGGATGTGTGGTTGCCCCTGCGGTGGGCTGCCTGGGTTCTGTGCTCTGTGGGGGCTGCTGGTGGCCCGGGTCTTGTGGCCCTCTCTGCCTGCTTCTGATTGCTTGGGGGGGGGGCTGTGGATTGTGGCCCTGTACGCTTATACACTCATAACTAAGCACGGTTATCATGTAGGTCCTGTGCCATGGGTGTTGCATGTTCTCACACACACACACACACATTCATTAGTCCAGTAGCATGGTCACTAAGCAGTTGATGTATTATCATGTTGTCTCAGGTCATCTATATCCACAGCTGTGTTGTATGCGATTGCCGCTTCTTGTGCTTGTTTTTGTTTGTTTGTGTGTTTGTTTTTTCTCTGCTTGTCTGCTTTCAGGTGCTCCTGGTGGCGCTAAGGCTGGATTCCCCTCATAGGCCATGGATTGTTGTCTGTTTTGTTTTTTACAGGTGTAGCAGCTGGTTGTCTGGTTTTTGTTTCTATTTTTGTTCTGTTTCCTCTTCTTTCCTCTTCTTCTTTCCTTGTCCCCCGGTCCGGTTCAGTTCAGTTCATGTCATATATTGTAAACAGAAATAAATAAATGGGCATCAAGGGGAGCTTTACATTTATAAAACTTCCCTTGGCAAAACAAATCTGTTTGGCATCAAAGGTATTCAGACTACAATTCTTCTGACATAATGCTGAACAGGACAAGGGGAAAAAAAAGTAAAGAAGACAGTTCTGCCGAAAGCCAGGGATAGACCTGTTCTAAGTTCTATACTTTTTAAAAGGGGCGTGTTTATCAACTATGGAATTAGAAGATTTACAAAAATGGTCAAGTGCTAGATCTTCATCTGGGATTTTAACAGTGTCATATAACTATTCAACAGATCAGTTAAAAAAAAGCCTGCTCATGGAGATGTTTCAGGATCTGGATACCAAGCGTGGACCTAATGTTTTCATTTTTGCAATTCTGATACAGGCTATTGAGCAGTGATAACTAACACCAAGTTCAGATACTGCGGATTTTCTACCTTTGATTTGTTAAGATTGAGCCAATCAGGGCCAACCTTGAAGGATCTCTTTGGTTTTGTAGGATCAGTAATTACCTGAGAAAGGTTGATATTGGTACACACCTTTTTTAAATGATCAGAGGCAGAGTTCAACTTGTTTAAATTAAAATTGCCACACAGAGATTGGGTTTAGGCCACATGCACACAGAATGACATCAACAAATATAAGAAATATTAAACATTTACACATAGATTTTTGAATACATGTAGAGGAATGATACTTTGAAATGTGCTCATTGCGGAGTTATGATCAGTTGAGTAATGAAGGTTGAACTATTCTAGGAAAGAGGTTCTATTCCCAGCATCATGATGGACACTCCTGATATAGAAGGTTTCGCTAACGCATTGGAATTGTTTTACTATTTTCATATGCATGTGCAATGAAGAATTGCTTGCTGCTGATAAATGCAAAGAAGAACAGCTTACACATAGATGCTCACATATAGGCTGCTGAATGCAATGAAGACCTGCTTATCAAGTAAAGTTCAATGTCAATGTGTAATATTCAATTAGGATTTGCAAAACAGTGAAGTTAAACAATGAATGGGTACATAGTCGGTATGAGAAGACTACAGGAATATTTACCTGGGTGTACGTTCAAACAGAGATGAGAAAATTGCGATAAATAATTGTTTGTTTGTTTGTTAGTATGTATAGGAATGTTATGTGTATAAACTGTGTTGAGTTATAGTTACTCAGTAGTGTCTCAGTGAAACAACCGACGGGGGAAGCCTTGCGGTGACAACAAAAGCAGTGTTTTACTGATCAGTCAAGTTGCTCCAGTGTACTCCATACAAACTGGTTGGCTACTGAAGGGATAGAAAATGGGGAATACTTGTTTTAAAGCAAAGAAGGAATTAGATGGGAAAAATACATGTTTTAACGGGACCCAGACAATATTAAATACTCAGACAGATGGGAGAAGAAGTGTAGTTTTGTAGGAAATCACAAAATTATTACATAAAATTAGTGAAATCAATTGAAGAATGCCTTTCTGAAGAGCTGTTTACCACAGATGAGCAGCTTTGCGACCAAGCACATTGTAGATCGCTTTACTGCCAAAATGATCTAATTTAATGGATTGGTTTAGACATGCATAACAGCATTTTAAGAACAAAGAGAGAAACAAAAAGGGACAACGCTACATGGTGGAAGGTGATGTATAAATAACTGTGTATATGATGAAGGGGGTGGCAACACCCATTCCGAAATCCCGCCATTCCGACATCCCGCTATTCCGACATCCCACCATTCCGACATACCACCATTCCGACAAACCACCATTCCGACATGCAAACGTCCCACCATTCCGACATCCCACCATTGCGACATCCCGCTATTCTGACGTTCAAATGTCCCACCATTCCGACAAGGCTTTCCGTATAAGGAAATGTGTGTTACTCAACAGGTGAGTCCCTTCTTTCTGTTCATGCAATTTATATGTTTAACACATGTTTATAGACAAGCGTTATTAAAAACACAAAGTCTCGGCAACTGGAGGAGGAGAAGCAGTCCGCGGTGGTTTTCAATCACACACTCCAATGCCACTTGTTTCAACTTCCGAAAATTTAATCCAGGAAAAAAAGGCTTACAAACATGGACCAAAATGGCTCCATAACACGCACAAGAATCCAAAAGAAACGAAAGTTAACTAAAAGAAAGCAAATAAACAGTATGAAGTGGTCAAAATTGGTTTTACGCATGCCTATGTGCGTCTGGCACATGCGTCTTCGGGCTCTCCCACGTTGGTTTGTGGATGAAAGCTATATGTTCAGCTGTAATGTCATGTAAAAACAATCTCTACATGACATTTAGTCCCAGGTGTGACCAGTTAGGTCCTTAAGATATCAACAGGCTGTATAAAGCTACAACCATTGCGGCTGTGTGTTTGTGCCAAATGCGCAAAACCCATCCGCGCTTCCCAAAATTGGAGTGAGTACTCATAAATCACGTGAATAACATGAATAAACGTTTTTACTGCATTTTTTTGTGTTTTATACGTTCTATGCTGTCATTTCTATCTTCTCCTATTGGCAAGGCAAGTTAGAGTGCTCGCAACTGTGTCCTGTGCAGTAGCCGTGATATCTGTAATTGCAATTATTACTTTTGCATATGATGACAGCGTGCAAAAGACGCATGGGCTCTGTGGAGAGCTCCGCTCCAGCTGGCTGCTGTGACAGCTCACTGACACTGTATTTCTGCTTAATCAGTTTCAGTCTCGCCAGAGTTACATTAATATCTGTATTTTTATATTTGAAATTCAGGGGATTTTGATAATAGATTATTAAAGTTTGTTTGCGAGGCTGTGGCCTCTGCATGTGCAAAGCTTGTGCGCCAAACTTTAGGGCGTATTTGCGCCGGCATATCATTAGTGCAAAATGTTTTGGGTAAAAAATAGGCTATTAAAAGGAACTGTCGGAATTGCGGTATGTTAAAAAAAACAAAAAACATACCGCCATTCCGACCATAGGAGGAAAAAAGTGTCGGAATGGTGGGACGTTTGATAAAAAATTAAGTGTCGCCATTCCGACAATTGGAGACCCATGTCGGAATGACGAGATGTCGGAATGGCAGCATGTAACCATGATGAAGGAGAGACCATTTGAGCAGCACAGCCATTTCGTAGCACAGGGACAGCAATCCAAGTTACAGGATCTCCCACGTGGTATCACCTGTCACATTGTGTCAAGGCATCAAAAGAAGAAAAAATCACCAAACTCAAGGACAAAAAGACAAAGACTCCGGTGAACGAAGACAGAGGACTGACAAACCAGAAATACAAAAGGATTCTCGATATCAAGATCCAGAAGAAGAGGCTAACAATGCCACGAACACTTACGATGCTGGGAATGATGCCAGCAATGAACAGAGAAGAAGATTCAGTGTCATCAATCTGCATTACGTGCCTCTAATGAGGGGGTGAATATAGAATCCTCAACGATTACAACGTCTCTGGGAACTGTGACAACAACAAGGTTTAAACCATTTTGATATATATTGTAACCTATTGTCTAAGGAATAGTGCTGAAAATGAGGTAAATCTAATCCACCACTGTCCTTGGTCTTCTGTAGGGTTTTTAAACTAATACGTGGTGGTTTGTTTTTCCACAGAAATTTGGAGATGCATGAATCTAGTGACTTAAACCAAGTAGCAGATGGTTTATGGGGATCATTGAGAACAAATAGTTAACTTTTGGTAGTATCATCATTTTAATGGATGTAACTCTCCCCATAAGTGATATAGGTAAGGACTTCCAACGAGAGATCGTCCTCTACTGTCTTTAATAATTGCACATAATTTAGCTTTGTTAGCTCTGAGATCCTGGAGGAAATGTTTATGCCTGAATATCTAATATTTCCTGACTGTAAAGTGATCGCAGGTATATTATGGACCCTACAGTTAATGGGCAGAACTGTGGTCTTAGACCAGTTGATAGAGTAGTCAGAAAGTGCTGAGAATTTATTTATGAGTGTGATCGTGTGACTGAGAGACGTCTGTGAGTTCTGAAGGAAAAGTAATACATCATCAGCATAAAGACTTATTTTATGCTCAATATTTTGGGATTAATTACTCACAAACGGGTAAGAAAAGGTAGTATTGCCAGACCATACATGATCAAAACAGGGAGCGGAGGTGGTTCAGCTGCAAGGTGTGAATGTCTGACTATAGTTTGTAAAAAGCGGGTAAGATAAGGTGCGAATGCCCGACAATGTATGATCAAAAGAGGGAGTGGAGGGTTTTGGCTACAAGAAGGTTTGAATGTCCGACCATAGTTTTATAAAAAACGGGTAAGAAAAGGTTACCATACATCATCAAAAGCAGGAGTGGATGTGTTCGGCTACAAGAAGATTTGAATGTCCATCAATAATTGCTTTAAAACATGAAAGAAAATTTTCGAATATCAAACCGCACATGATCATAAGCGGGAGAGGAGTTGTTCAGCTGCAAGAAGGTGTGAATGTCCACCCATAATTACTGAAAAATGGGTAAGAAAAGGTGAAAATGCCCAACCATACATCATCAAAATCAGGAGTGGATGTGTTCGGCTACAAGAAAGTTTGAATGTCCGACCATAGTTTGTAAAAAGCGGGTAAGAAAAGGTTCGAATGCCCGAACATAGACCATCAAAAGAGGGAGCGGAGGTGTTCCGCTGTAAGAAGGTGTAAATGTCCGACCATAGTTTGTAAAAAGCGGGTAAGAAAAGGTTAAAATACCCGACTGTACACAATCAATAGCGGGAGCGGAGTTGTTTGGCTACAAGAAGGTGTGAAAGTCCGACCACGGTTTGTAAAAAGCGGGTAAGAAAAGGTTCGAATGCCCGAATATATACCATCAAAAGTGGAAGTGGATGTGTTCGGCTGCAAGACGGTGTGAACGTCCGACCAAAGTTTGTAAAAAGCAGTTAAGAAAAGGTTCGAATATCCAACCAAACATAATCAAAAGCGGGAGCAGAGCTGTTCGACTGCAAGTAGGTGTGAATGTCAGATCATAATTTGCAAAAAGCTGATGAGAAAGGGTGAGAATGTCCGGCTATACACCATCAAATGTGGGAGCGGAAGTGTTCGGCTGTGAGTAGGTGTGAATGTCCAACCATAATTGCTGAAAAATGTGTTAGAAGAGACTAGAATGCCGGACAAGACATCATCAAATGCGGGAGCGGAGTTGTTCGGCTGTGAGTAGGTGTGAATCTCCGAGCATAGTTTGTAAAAAGGGGGTAAGAATAGGTTCGAATGCCCGAACATACACTATCAAAACAGGGAGCTGAGGTGGCTCAGCTGCAAGGTGTGAATGTCTGACTATAGTTTGTAAATAAGGTTCAAATGCCTGACTATACACCATCAAAAGAGGGAGCAGAGGTGTTCCGCTGTAAGACGGTGTGAATGTCCGACCATATTTGGTAAAAAGCGGGTAAGAAAAGGTTAAAATACCCGACTGTACACAATCAATAGCGGGAGAGGAGGTGTTCAGCTGCAAGAAGGTGTGAATGTCCACCCATAATTACTGAAAAATGGGTAAGAAAAGGTGCGAATGCCAAACCATACATTATCAAAAGCAGGTGTGAATGTCAGATCATAATTTGCAAAAAGCTGATGAGAAAGGGTGAGAATGCCCGACTATACACCATCAAATGCGGGAGCGGAGTTGTTCGGCTGTGAGTAAGTGTGAATCTCCGACCATAATTGCTGAAAAATGTGTTAGAAAAGGTAAGAATGCCGGTCCATACATCATCAAAAGCGGGAGAGGTGGTGTTCGGCTGCAAGTAGGTGTGAATGTCCAGCCATAATTACTAACAAACGGGTAAGAAAAGGTAGTATTGCCAGACCATACATGATCAAAACAGGGAGCGGAGGTGGTTCAGCTGCAAGAAGGTGTGAATGTCCGACTAAAGTTCAAATATATTAACAAAAGCGGGAGGAGAGGTCTTCGGATGAGAGTGGTTGAGAATTTCCAACCATAATCTATAAAATACGGTGAAAAAAAAGGTGTGATAGAACACTAAAAGGTGGAGCGGAAGTGTTCGGCTGCAAGAAGGTGTGAATGTCCGACTATATTTGGTGAAAAGCAGGTGAAGCAAGGTCTGAATGCCCAACCTTTCATCATCAAAAGCGAGATCAGAGGTGTTTGGCTGCATGAAGGCCATAGTTTGCCAAAAGCGGGTAAGCTGCGAATGACCGACTAAATATCAACAAAAGGTCTTCGGATGCAAGTGGGTGTGAGTATCCCACCATACAAGTATGGTGGAAAGGAAGCTGTGAACAGCCGACCATAGTTGGCAAAAAGCGGGTGAGAAAAGGTGCGACTGTCCAACCATACATGATCAAAACAGGGAGCGGAGGTGTTTTGCTGTGACAAGGTGTGAATGTCCACCCAAAATTAATGAAAAGCGGGCAACAAGTAGGTTTGAATGCCCAACCATACATCATCAAAAGCAGGAGTGGATGTGTTCGGCTACAAGAAGGTTTGAATGTCCGAGCATAGTTTGTAAAAAGCGGGTAAGAAAAGGTTCGAATGCCCAAACATACACCATCAAAAGAGGGAGCGGAGGTGTTCCGCTGTAAGAAGGTGTGAATGTCCGACCATAGTTGGTAAAAAACGGGTAAGAAAAGGTTAAAATACCCGACTGTACACAATCAATAGCGGGAGAGGATGTGTTTGGCTACAAGAATGTGTGACAGTCCGACCTTGGTTTGTAAAAAACGGGTAAGAAAAGGTGCGAATGCCCGACAATGTATGATCAAAAGAGGGAGCGGAGGTTTTCGGCTACAAGAAGGTTTGAATGTCCGACCATAGTTTGTAAAAAGCGGGTAAGAAAAGGTTCAAATGCCTGACTATACACCATCAAAAGCAGGAGCGGAGGTGTTCGGCTACAAGAAGGTGTGAAAGTTCAACCATGGTTTGTAAAAAGCTGCTTAGAAAAGGTTCGAATGCCCGAATATATACCATCAAAAGCGGAAGCGGAGGTGTTCGGCTGCAAGAAGGTGTGAACGTCCGACCAAAGTTTGCAAAAAGCAGTTAAGAAAAGGTTCGAATGCCCGAATATATACCATCAAAAGTGGGAGAAGAGCTGTTCGACTGCAAGTAGGTGTGAATGTCCAGCCATAATTACTCACAAACGGGTAAGAAAAGGTAGTATTGCCAGACCATACATGATCAAAACAGGGAGCTGAGGTGGTTCAGCTGCAAGGTGTGAATGTCTGACTATAGTTTGTAAAAAGCGGGTAAGACAAGGTGCGAATGCCCGACAATGTATGATCAAAAGAGGGAGTGGAGGTCTTCGGCTGCAAGGTCTGAATGTCTAACCATCCATCCATCCATCCATCATCTGCCGCTTATCCGGGGGTGGGGTCGCGGGGGCAGCAGCTTGAGCAGAGAAACCCAGACGTCTCTGTCCCCGGCCACTTCTTCCAGCTCTTCCGGGGGGACCCCGAGGCGTTCCCAGGCCAGCCGAGAGACATAGTCTCTCCAGCGTGTCCTGGGTCTTCCCCGGGGTCTCCTCCCAGTGGGACGTGCCCGGAACACCTCCCCAGGGAGGCGCCCAGGGGGCATCCTAACCAGATGCCCGAGCCACCTCATCTGACTCCTCTCAATGCGGAGGAGCAGCGGTTCTACTCCGAGCCCCTCCCGGATGACTGAGCTTCTCACCCTATCTCTAAGGGAGAGCCCAGACACCCTGCGGAGGAAACCCATTTCGGCCGCTTGTATTCGCGATCTTGTTCTTTCGGTCACTACCCACAACTCGTGACCATAGGTGAGGATGGGAACGTAGATTGACCAGTAAGTAGAGAGCTTCGCCTTCTGGCTCAGCTCCCTCTTCACAACGACGGGTCGGTGCAGAGCCCGCAACACTGCAGACGCCGCACCGATCCGCCCGTCAATCTCCCGCTCCATTCGTCCCTCACTCGTGAACAAGACCCCGAGATACTTGAACTCCTCCACTTGGGGAAGGATCTCATTCCCGACCCGGAGAGAGCATTCCACCCTTTTCCGGCTGAGAACCATAGTCTCCCTCCGACGGCAAAGGAATACAGAGAACATTTTAACAGAGTCTTATGTCTAACCATAATTTCTAAAAACCGGGTAAGAAAAGGCTCGAAAGCCCGACTATACACAATCAAAAGCGGGAGCGGGAGGTTTTCAGCTGCAAATCCTTCACTCAAACCAAGTGAAAACTGCTTTGTCCTTCATATTTATCAATTTCTAGATCGACTTCAACAAAGAACAACATTGTACTTTGCAGTAAAGAAAGAGCAAATCAAAAGTTTTAGGAATCCGAGAATAAGCTTATTTTCATGAGTTCTGCACGATTATTGATTTTACTATAAATGAATGCCTTCACTCAAACTATGTTAAAACTGCTTTGTCCTTCATATTTATCAATGTCTAGATTGACTTCAACAAAGAACAACACTGGATTTTGCAGTAGAAGAAAGAGCAACACTGAAGGATCAGTAATCCGAGAATAAGCTTATTTTCATACGTTCTGCTTGATTTGAGATTTTGCTATAAAATTAATTCCTTCACTCAAACCAAGTGGAAACTGCTTTGTCCTTCATATTTATCAATGTCTATATCGATTTCAACAAAGAACAACATTGTATTTTGCAGTAGAAGAAAGAGCAACACTTGAAGGAACAGGAATCCGAGAATAAGCTTATTTTCATACGTTCTGCATGATTTGGGATTTTATGTATAAAATGAATTCCTTTACTCAAACTATGTTAAAACTGCTTTGTCCTTCATATTTATCAATGTCTAGATTGACTTGAACAAAGAACAACATTGTATTTTGCAGTAGAAGAAATAGCAACACTGAAGGATCAGGAATCCGAAAACACGCTTATTTTCATACGTTCTGCTTGATTTGGGATTTTCCTATAAAATGAATTGCTTTGCTCAAACCAAGTTAAAATTGCTTTGTCCTTCATAGTTATCCATGTCTAAAATGTATCAAGCATAAAGTTCCTCATATTACCCTGAATGAGAAAGAAGCATCCATTTGATTGAGCAATACGTTCCTTTTGCGGAGTTATGCATGATTTCGGATTTTGCTATAAAATTCATTCCTTCACACCTTTTTTTTCACCGCATTTTATAGATTATGGTTGGAAATTTCAACCACTCTAATCCGAAGACCTCTCCTCCCGCTTTTGTTAATATATTTGAACTTTAGTTGGACATTCACCCCTTTTTGCAGCTAAACAACCTCCGCTCCCTGTTTTGATCATGTATGGTCTGGCAATACTACATTTTCTTACCCGTTTTTGAGTAATTATGGCTGAATATTCACACCTACTTGCAGCTGAACACAATCTCTCTCGCTTTTAATTATATTCGGGCATTCGAACCTTTTCTTACCAGCTTTTTACAAACCATGGTTGGACTTTCACATCTTCTTGTAGCCGAACAACTCCGCTCCCCCTATTGATTGTGTACAGTCGGGTATTTTAACCTTTTCTTACCCACTTTTTACCAACTATGGTCGGACATTCACACCTTCTTACAGCGGAACACCTCCGCTCCCTCTTTTGATGGTGTATGTTTGGGCATTCGAACCTTTTTTTACCCGCTTTTTACAAACTATGCTCGGACATTGAAACCTTCTTGTAGCCGAACACATCCACTCCTTCTTTTGATGATGTATGCTTGGGCATTCAAACCTACTTTTTGCCCGCTTTTCATTAATTTTGGGTGGACATTCACACCTTGTCACAGCCAAACACCTCCTCTCCCTGTTTTGATCATGTATGGTTGGACATTCGCACCTTGTCTCACCCGCTTTTTGCAAACTATGGTCGGCTGTTCACAGCTTCCTCTCCACCATACTTGTATGGTGGGATGTTCACACCCAGTTGCATCCGAAGACCTCCGCCCCCACTTTTGTTGATATTTAGTTGGTCATTCGCAGCTTACCCGCTTTTGGCAAACTATGGCCTTCTTGCAGCCAAACACCTCTGATCTCGCTTTTGATGATGAAAGGTTGGGCATTCAGACCTTGCTTCACCTGCTTTTCACCAAATATAGTCGGACATTCACACCTTCTTGCAGCCGAACACTTCCGCTCCACCTTTTAGTGTTCTATCACACCTTTTTTTCACCGAACTTTATAGATTATGGTTGGAAATTCTCAACCACTCTCATCCGAAGACCTCTCCTCCCGCTTTTGTTAATATATTTGAACTTTAGTGAGACATTCACACCTTCTTGCAGCTGAACCACCTCCGCTCCCTGTTCTGATCATGTATGGTCTGGCAATACTACCTTTTCTTACCCGTTTGTGAGTAATTATGGCTGGACATTCACACCTACTTGCAGCCGAACACCACCTCTCTCGCTTTTGATGATGTATGGACCGGCATTCTTACCTTTTCTAACACATGTTTCAGAAATTACGGTCGGAGATTCACACCTACTCACAGCCGAACAACTCCGCTCCCGCATTTGATGGTGTGCAGTCGGACATTCTCACCCTTTCTCATCAGCTTTTTGCAAATTATAATCTGACATTCACACCTACTTGCAGTCGAAAAGCTATACTCCCGCTTTTGATTATGTATAGTTGGGCATTCGCACCTTTTCTTACCCATTTTTTCAGTAATTATGGGTGTACATTCACACCTTCTTGCAGCCAAACACCTCCGCTCCCTCTTTTGATCATACATTTTCGGGCATTCGCACCTTTTCTTACCCGCTTTTTACAAACCATGGTCGGACTTTCACACCTTTTAGTAGCCGAACAACTCCGCACCCGCTACTGATTGTGTACAGTCGGGTATTTTAACCTTTTCTTACCCGTTTTTTACCAACTATGGTCGGACATTCACACCTTCTTACAGCGGAACACCTCCGCTCCCTCCTTTGATGGTGTATGTTCGGGCATTCAAACCTTTTCTTACCCGCTTTTTACAAACTATGGTCAGACGTTCAAACCTTCTTGTAGCCGAACATATCCACTCCTGCTTTTGATGATGTATGGTTGGGCATTCGAACCTACTTGTTGCCCGCTTTTCATTAATTATGGGTGGACATTCACACCTTGTCTCAGCCAAACACCTCCGCTCCCTGTTTTGAACATGTATGGTTTGACATTCGCACCTTTGCTTACCCTCTTTTTATACTGATTGCTCAAGATTAAGTTGTTCTTTCTCAAACTACAAAATTTTTTTAATTGTTGAAACTTGATTTGAAGTGGATAAATAAGGAAGACAAACAGTTTTAAGTCAGGCTGATAGCAATTAATTTTATAGCAAAATCTGTATTTCGTCATTTGTCGAGAGATGCTTATTGCTGAAGAAGTTCTTTCTCATTCTACAAAGTACAACGTTGTTTATCATTGAAACTTGATTAGACATGAATAAATATGAAGGACAAAGCAGTCTTAACATGGTTTGAGTTAAGGAATTCGTTTTATAGGAGAATCCGAATTCGTGCATAACTCGTAAAATAGAGCTTATTTTCGGATTCCTGAAGAATGAGTCTGGTTCTTTCTCATAATACAAAGTTTGTTGTTTATTGTTGAAACTTCATCAGACCGTTAGATATAGTCGGACTCACCTCGACGCACGGCTTGGGATCTGGAACCAGTACTCTTGAGAGGGGTTGGACTCTCTTCCACTCTGGAGTTGCCCGTGGTGAGAGGCGCAGAGCAGGTGTGGGCATACTTATTGCCCCCCGGCTGTGTGCCAGTACATTGGGGTTTACCCCAGTGAACGAGAGGGTAGCCTCCCTCCGCCTTTGGGTGGGGGGACGGGTCCTGACTGTTGTTTGTGCCTTTGCGCCAAACAGCAGTTCAGAGTACCTACCCTTTTTGGAGTCTCTGGGGGAGGCACTGGAGAATGCTCCTACCGGAGACTCCCTCATTCTGCTGGGGGACTTCAATGCTCACGTGGGCAATGACAGTGAGACCTGGAGGGGTGTGATTGGGAGGAACGGCCCCCCCGATCTGAATCAGAGTGGTGTTATGTCGTTGGACTTCTGTGCCAGTCATAGACTGTCCATAACGAACACCATGTTCAGGCATAAGGGTGTCCATATGTGCACTTGGCACCAGGACACCCTTGGCCGCAGTTCGATGATCGACTTTGTGGTTGTATCATCGGACTTGCGGCCGTATGTCCTGGACACTCGGGTGAAGAGAGGGGCGGAGCTGTCAACTGATCACCACCTGGTGGTGAGTTGGCTCCGCTGGTGGGGGAGGATGCCGATCAGACCTGGCAGGCCCAAATGTATTGTGAGGGTCTGCTGGGCGCGTTTGTCAGAATCCCCCGTCAGAAGGAGCTTTAACTTCCACCTCCGGCAGAGCTTCAACCATATTTGAGGTGGGGGACATTGAGTCCGAATGGGCCATGTTCCGTGACTCCATTGCCGAGGCAGCTGGTCGGAGTTGTGGCCGTAAGGTGGTCGGTGCCTGTCGTGGCGGCAACCCTCGAACCTGCTGGTGGACACCAGTGGTGAGGGAAGCCGTCAAGCTGAAGAAGGAGTCCTATCGGGCCTTTTTGGCCAGTGGGACCCTGGAAGAAGCTGATAGGTACTCAAGGCTCTGGATGTTGTAGGGCTGTCTTGGCTGACACGCCTCTGCAGTATCGCGTTGACATCGGGGACAGTGCCTCTGGACTGGCAGATTGGGGTGGTGGTCCCCCTCTTTAAAAAGGGGGACCGGAGGGTGTGTTCCAACTATAGGGGTATCACACTCCTCAGCCTCCCTGGTAAGGTCTATTCGGGGGTATTGGAGAGGAGGATCCGTCGGATAATTGAGCCTCGGATTCAGGAGATGCAGTGTGGCTTTCGTCCTGGCCGTGGAACAGTGGACCAGCTCTATACCCTCGGCAGGATCCTGGAGGGTGCATGGGAGTTCGCCCAACCAGTCTACATGTGTTTTGTGGACTTGGAGAAAGCGTTCGACCGTGTCCCTCGTGGAGTCCTGTGGGGGGTGCTCCGGGAATATGGAGTGCCGGACCCCTTGATAGGGGCCGTTCGGTCTCTGTATGACCGGTGCCAGAGTTTGGTCCGCATTGCCGGCAGTAAGTCGGATACGTTTCCGGTGAGAGTTGGACTCCGTCAGGGCTGCCCTTTGTCACTGATTCTGTTCCTAACTTTTATGGACAGAATTTCTAGGCGGAGCCAGGGCGTTGAGGGTGTCCCATTTGGCGACCTCAGAATCGGGTCTCTGCTTTTTGCAGATGATGTGGTTCTGTTAGCGTCGTCAGGCCGTGACCTTCAGCTCTCACTGGAGTGATTCGCAGCCGAGTGTGAAGCGGCTGGGATGAGAATCAGCACCTCCAAATCCGAGACTATGGTTCTCAGCCGGAAAAGGGTGGAATGCTCTCTCCGGGTCGGGAATGAGATCCTTCCCCAAGAGGAGGAGTTCAAGTATCTCGGGGTCTTGTTCACGAGTGACGGACGAATGGAGCGGGAGATTGACGGGCGGATCGGTGCGGCGCCTGCAGTGTTGCAGGCTCTGCACCGACCCGTCGTTGTGAAGAGGGAGCTGAGCCAGAAGGCGAAGCTCTCTACTTACTGGTCAATCTACGTTCCCATCCTCACCTATGGTCACGAGTTGTGGGTAGTGACCGAAAGAACAAGATCGCGAATACAAGCGGCCGAAATGGGTTTCCTCCGCAGGGTGTCTGGGCTCTCCCTTAGAGATAGGGTGAGAAGCTCAGTCATCCGGGAGGGGCTCGGAGTAGAACCGCTGCTCCTCCGCATTGAGAGGAGTCAGATGAGGTGGCTCGGGCATCTGGTTAGGATGCCCCCTGTGCGCCTCCCTGGGGAGGTGTTCCGGGCACGTCCCACTGGGAGGAGACCCCGGGGGAGACCCAGGACACGTTGGAGAGACTATGTCTCTCGGCTGGCCTGGGAACGCCTCGGGGTCCCCCCGGAAGAGCTGGAGGAAGTGGCCGGGGACAGAGACGTCTGGGTTTCTCTGCTCAAGCTGCTGCCCCCGCGACCCGACCCC
Organism: Leuresthes tenuis; assembly: GCF_036924035.1. Taxonomy (NCBI): domain Eukaryota; kingdom Metazoa; phylum Chordata; class Actinopteri; order Atheriniformes; family Atherinopsidae; genus Leuresthes; species Leuresthes tenuis. The sequence continues at coordinate 29,266,023 of NW_027325358.1, forward strand.
CGGATAAGCGGCAGATGATGGATGGATGGATGGATATATCCTCCACCAACCAGACTTACAACCCCCGACTAGGGTAGCAGAATTTCTAAGCATCTGTACCCCAAAACTACTATCAAAAATATATAAATTATTGTCTAAGATAGATGACACAATGTCTCTTCCATCCTCAAAATGGGAGGCAGATTTATCCATCAGTTCTGGTCATAGCTTCTAACCACAAATATGTTTGAACACCTTCATAAAGACTCGAAATCCTAATTTACAGCTCATACAATACAAAATCCTTCATAGAACACACTATACAGGACAAAGGATGTTCAGGATGGGTCTAACACACTCAAACATCTGCTCACATTGCACAGATAACACACCTGATGATTATGCACACGCTTTGTGGTTTTTCTGCGCCTGTCCAGAAGTTCTGGCTTGAAGTCTGTGAGGACCTATCAACATGGCTAAAGTGTAGCATCCCTGCATGCCCCACACTGTGCATACTGGGTGACTTAGACAACATCAACATGGAAATTAACTCAGCACACATGGTTGTCACAGTGTTATGTATCGCAAAGAAAACTATTCTCATGAACTGGAAAGCGAAGAACAATCTGTGTATTAACCAGTTTAGAAATTTTCTTTTAGATTATATTAGCATGGAAACAATGTCTGCCTCCTCAAAACATCAATTGGCTGAATTTCATTCTCTCTGGTCCCCTCTGATTAGTTTTATCACATAGTGGTGGTGGTGGGTTGCTGGGTGATGGTGGGTCTCAGGCCCGGGCTGCTGCGACTGGTGTGACCGGGTGGTTTGTTTGTTTGTTTTTTGATGTTATTTGTTTGTTTTTTTGTAGAGGTCCTCCTGGGTGGGGTTGGGTTGAGTGGGGTGGGGCGGGATGGGTACCTTCTGGGGGTACAGTAGCTCCCGGAATATGGTCGCTGCAGGCCCCGAGCCTGGTGGACATCAGGCCCTCCTGCCCATTGTTGGCTCCCAGGTAGCGGGGATGCCTATTGCAGCCAGTCCCTGGCTGCCCTCTCTGGGGGAGAGTAGCTCCCCCGTTATATATCCCCATACCCCTCTCCCTTCTGGCTCCTGTACACAGCACACACTCACACATGAAGGGTTTTGGGGGCGTGTGTTCGGTGGGGTGCAGTGGATGGGGCCACGTAGGTGGTCCCCTTTGGTTGCACTCTGCAGTTCCCTGCCCCTGTTTTAATTACACCTTAGACATTAGTACTTATCAAACACACTCACACACACACATTAGGTCTTGGGGGGTGGTTACACTGAGTGGCATCTGGTGGGCGGGGCTCTTTGGGTATGTAGGCTGCCCAGAGTGCCGCGCTCCCAGTTCTACAAGTTTGGCTGCCCCTCAATTTTAATTGCTCACTATTAGAAAATATTGAAGAGCCAGAAGGGTGAGGGGAGGGGTCTTCTTCGCACACCCCTGCTTCCTGGTGTCTGCTCGGGGCAGGAGGGGCCAGGAGGATTAATTAATTGTTCTGCTGGTTCGGGGTCTGTGGTGGCTGGGGGGTTGCTGGCCTCCTGGTGTGCCCGCTGCACTACACCCCAGCAGAGTCGAGGGAGGTAGGATGTGTGGATGTGTGGATGTATGGGACGTGAAAGTGTGTGTGGTAATGATTGGGCCTGGATCTGGGACTTGCTGTCGCCTGGCCTGCCTGTGTTTCTCCCGATGGGGCATCAGCGTTGCCTCTCCCCACTGCTCGCGACTTCACCCACCTGTGGGCACGTCTTGACTCCCAGGGCACTTGGCCAGGGGCGCTGGGGCAGGCGCTGACCCACTTTGTGGCTGTCTGGGGCGCTTGGCCCTCCTGGGTATTGGGTGGGGCCTCTGCCGGGGGGTTTGGGGGCGCTCAGGCTCCTGGGGCCCAGGTCTTGTGGCCCTGTACGCTTATACACTCATAACTAAGCACGGTTATCATGTAGGTCCTGTGCCATGGGTGTTGCATGTTCTCACACACACACACACACATTCATTAGTCCAGTAGCATGGTCACTAAGCAGTTGATGTATTATCATGTTGTCTCAGGTCATCTATATCCACAGCTGTGTTGTATGCGATTGCCGCTTCTTGTGCTTGTTTTTGTTTGTTTGTGTGTTTGTTTTTTCTCTGCTTGTCTGCTTTCAGGTGCTCCTGGTGGCGCTAAGGCTGGATTCCCCTCATAGGCCATGGATTGTTGTCTGTTTTGTTTTTTACAGGTGTAGCAGCTGGTTGTCTGGTTTTTGTTTCTATTTTTGTTCTGTTTCCTCTTCTTTCCTCTTCTTCTTTCCTTGTCCCCCGGTCCGGTTCAGTTCAGTTCATGTCATATATTGTAAACAGAAATAAATAAATGGGCATCAAGGGGAGCTTTACATTTATAAAACTTCCCTTGGCAAAACAAATCTGTTTGGCATCAAAGGTATTCAGACTACAATTCTTCTGACATAATGCTGAACAGGACAAGGGGAAAAAAAAGTAAAGAAGACAGTTCTGCCGAAAGCCAGGGATAGACCTGTTCTAAGTTCTATACTTTTTAAAAGGGGCGTGTTTATCAACTATGGAATTAGAAGATTTACAAAAATGGTCAAGTGCTAGATCTTCATCTGGGATTTTAACAGTGTCATATAACTATTCAACAGATCAGTTAAAAAAAAGCCTGCTCATGGAGATGTTTCAGGATCTGGATACCAAGCGTGGACCTAATGTTTTCATTTTTGCAATTCTGATACAGGCTATTGAGCAGTGATAACTAACACCAAGTTCAGATACTGCGGATTTTCTACCTTTGATTTGTTAAGATTGAGCCAATCAGGGCCAACCTTGAAGGATCTCTTTGGTTTTGTAGGATCAGTAATTACCTGAGAAAGGTTGATATTGGTACACACCTTTTTTAAATGATCAGAGGCAGAGTTCAACTTGTTTAAATTAAAATTGCCACACAGAGATTGGGTTTAGGCCACATGCACACAGAATGACATCAACAAATATAAGAAATATTAAACATTTACACATAGATTTTTGAATACATGTAGAGGAATGATACTTTGAAATGTGCTCATTGCGGAGTTATGATCAGTTGAGTAATGAAGGTTGAACTATTCTAGGAAAGAGGTTCTATTCCCAGCATCATGATGGACACTCCTGATATAGAAGGTTTCGCTAACGCATTGGAATTGTTTTACTATTTTCATATGCATGTGCAATGAAGAATTGCTTGCTGCTGATAAATGCAAAGAAGAACAGCTTACACATAGATGCTCACATATAGGCTGCTGAATGCAATGAAGACCTGCTTATCAAGTAAAGTTCAATGTCAATGTGTAATATTCAATTAGGATTTGCAAAACAGTGAAGTTAAACAATGAATGGGTCCATAGTCGGTATGAGAAGACTACAGGAATATTTACCTGGGTGTACGTTCAAACAGAGATGAGAAAATTGCGATAAATAATTGTTTGTTTGTTTGTTAGTATGTATAGGAATGTTATGTGTATAAACTGTGTTGAGTTATAGTTACTCAGTAGTGTCTCAGTGAAACAACCGACGGGGGAAGCCTTGCGGTGACAACAAAAGCAGTGTTTTACTGATCAGTCAAGTTGCTCCAGTGTACTCCATACAAACTGGTTGGCTACTGAAGGGATAGAAAATGGGGAATACTTGTTTTAAAGCAAAGAAGGAATTAGATGGGAAAAATACATGTTTTAACGGGACCCAGACAATATTAAATACTCAGACAGATGGGAGAAGAAGTGTAGTTTTGTAGGAAATCACAAAATTATTACATAGAATTAGTGAAATCAATTGAAGAATGCCTTTCTGAAGAGCTGTTTACCACAGATGAGCAGCTTTGCGACCAAGCACATTGTAGATCGCTTTACTGCCAAAATGATCTAATTTAATGGATTGGTTTAGACATGCATAACAGCATTTTAAGAACAAAGAGAGAAACAAAAAGGGACAACGCTTCATGGTGGAAGGTGATGTATAAATAACTGTGTATATGATGAAGGGGGTGGCAACACCCATTCCGAAATCCCGCCATTCCGACATCCCGCTATTCCGACATCCCACCATTCCGACATACCACCATTCCGACATACCACCATTCCGACATGCAAACGTCCCACCATTCCGACATCCCACCATTGCGACATCCCGCTATTCTGACGTTCAAATGTCCCACCATTCCGACAAGGCTTTCCGTATAAGGAAATGTGTGTTACTCAACAGGTGAGTCCCTTCTTTCTGTTCATGCAATTTATATGTTTAACACATGTTTATAGACAAGCGTTATTAAAAACACAAAGTCTCGGCAACTGGAGGAGGAGAAGCAGTCCGCGGTGGTTTTCAATCACACACTCCAATGCCACTTGTTTCAACTTCCGAAAATTTAATCCAGGAAAAAAAGGCTTACAAACATGGACCAAAACGGCTCCATAACACGCACAAGAATCCAAAAGAAACGAAAGTTAACTAAAAGAAAGCAAATAAACAGTATGAAGTGGTCAAAATTGGTTTTACGCATGCCTATGTGCGTCTGGCACATGCGTCTTCGGGCTCTCCCACGTTGGTTTGTGGATGAAAGCTATATGTTCAGCTGTAATGTCATGTAAAAACAATCTCTACATGACATTTAGTCCCAGGTGTGACCAGTTAGGTCCTTAAGATATCAACAGGCTGTATAAAGCTACAACCGTTGCGGCTGTGTGTTTGTGCCAAATGCGCAAAACCCATCCGCGCTTCCCAAAATTGGAGTGAGTACTCATAAATCATGTGAATAACATGAATAAACGTTTTTACTGCATTTTGTTGTGTTTTATACGTTCTATGCTGTCATTTCTATCTTCTCCTATTGGCAAGGCAAGTTAGAGTGCTCGCAACTGTGTCCTGTGCAGTAGCCGTGATATCTGTAATTGCAATTATTACTTTTGCATATGATGACAGCGTGCAAAAGACGCATGGGCTCTGTGGAGAGCTCCGCTCCAGCTGGCTGCTGTGACAGCTCACTGACACTGTATTTCTGCTTAATCAGTTTCAGTCTCGCCAGAGTTACATTAATATCTGTATTTTTATATTTGAAATTCAGGGGATTTTGATAATAGATTATTAAAGTTTGTTTGCGAGGCTGTGGCCTCTGCATGTGCAAAGCTTGTGCGCCAAACTTTAGGGCGTATTTGCGCCGGCATATCATTAGTGCAAAATGTTTTGGGTAAAAAATAGGCTATTAAAAGGAACTGTCGGAATGGCGGTATGTTAAAAAAAACAAAAAACATACCGCCATTCCGACCATAGGAGGAAAAAAGTGTCGGAATGGTGGGACGTTTGATAAAAAATTAAGTGTCGCCATTCCGACAATTGGAGACCCATGTCGGAATGACGAGATGTCGGAATGGCAGCATGTAACCATGATGAAGGAGAGACCATTTGAGCAGCACAGCCATTTCGTAGCACAGGGACAGCAATCCAAGTTACAGGATCTCCCACGTGGTATCACCTGTCACATTGTGTCAAGGCATCAAAAGAAGAAAAAATCACCAAACTCAAGGACAAAAAGACAAAGACTCCGGTGAACGAAGACAGAGGACTGACAAACCAGAAATACAAAAGGATTCTCGATATCAAGATCCAGAAGAAGAGGCTAACAATGCCACGAACACTTACGATGCTGGGAATGATGCCAGCAATGAACAGAGAAGAAGATTCAGTGTCATCAATCTGCATTACGTGCCTCTAATGAGGGGGTGAATATAGAATCCTCAACGATTACAACGTCTCTGGGAACTGTGACAACAACAAGGTTTAAACCATTTTGATATATATTGTAACCTATTGTCTAAGGAATAGTGCTGAAAATGAGGTAAATCTAATCCACCACTGTCCTTGGTCTTCTGTAGGGTTTTTAAACTAATACGTGGTGGTTTGTTTTTCCACAGAAATTTGGAGATGCATGAATCTAGTGACTTAAACCAAGTAGCAGATGGTTTTATGGGGATCATTGAGAACAAATAGTTAACTTTTGGTAGTATCATCATTTTAATGGATGTAACTCTCCCCATAAGTGATATAGGTAAGGACTTCCAACGAGAGATCGTCCTCTACTGTCTTTAATAATTGCACATAATTTAGCTTTGTTAGCTCTGAGATCCTGGAGGAAATGTTTATGCCTGAATATCTAATATTTCCTGACTGTAAAGTGATCGCAGGTATATTATGGACCCTACAGTTAATGGGCAGAACTGTGGTCTTAGACCAGTTGATAGAGTAGTCAATTTATTTATGAGTGTGATCGTGTGACTGAGAGACGTCTGTGAGTTCTGAAGGAAAAGTAATACATCATCAGCATAAAGACTTATTTTATGCTCAATATTTTGGGATTAATTACTCACAAACGGGTAAGAAAAGGTAGTATTGCCAGACCATACATGATCAAAACAGGGAGCGGAGGTGGTTCAGCTGCAAGGTGTGAATGTCTGACTATAGTTTGTAAAAAGCGGGTAAGATAAGGTGCGAATGCCCGACAATGTATGATCAAAAGAGGGAGCGGAGGGTTTTGGCTACAAGAAGGTTTGAATGTCCGACCATAGTTTGTAAAAAGCGGGTAAGAAAAGGTTACCATACATCATCAAAAGCAGGAGTGGATGTGTTCGGCTAAAAGAAGATTTGAATGTCCATCAATAATTGCTTTAAAACATGAAAGAAAATTTTCGAATATCAAACCGCACATGATCATAAGCGGGAGAGGAGTTGTTCAGCTGCAAGAAGGTGTGAATGTCCACCCATAATTACTGAAAAATGGGTAAGAAAAGGTGAAAATGCCCAACCATACATCATCAAAAGCAGGAGTGGATGTGTTCGGCTACAAGAAAGTTTGAATGTCCGACCATAGTTTGTAAAAAGCGGGTAAGAAAAGGTTCGAATGCCCGAACATAGACCATCAAAAGAGGGAGCGGAGGTGTTCCGCTGTAAGAAGGTGTAAATGTCCGACCATAGTTGGTAAAAAGCGGGTAAGAAAAGGTTAAAATACCCGACTGTACACAATCAATAGCGGGAGCGGAGTTGTTTGGCTACAAGAAGGTGTGAAAGTCCGACCACGGTTTGTAAAAAGCGGGTAAGAAAAGGTTCGAATGCCCGAATATATACCATCAAAAGTGTAAGTGGATGTGTTCGGCTGCAAGAAGGTGTGAACGTCCGACCAAAGTTTGTAAAAAGCAGTTAAGAAAAGGTTCGAATATCCAACCAAACATAATCAAAAGCGGGAGCAGAGCTGTTCGACTGCAAGTAGGTGTGAATGTCAGATCATAATTTGCAAAAAGCTGATGAGAAAGGGTGAGAATGTCCGGCTATACACCATCAAATGTGGGAGCGGAAGTGTTCGGCTGTGAGTAGGTGTGAATGTCCAACCATAATTGCTGAAAAATGTGTTAGAAGAGACTAGAATGCCGGACAAGACATCATCAAATGCGGGAGCGGAGTTGTTCGGCTGTGAGTAGGTGTGAATCTCCGAGCATAGTTTGTAAAAAGGGGGTAAGAATAGGTTCGAATGCCCGAACATACACTATCAAAACAGGGAGCTGAGGTGGCTCAGCTGCAAGGTGTGAATGTCTGACTATAGTTTGTAAATAAGGTGCGAATGCCCAACAATGTATAATCAAAAGAGGGAGCGGAGGTTTTCGGCTACAAGAGGGTTTGAATGTCCGACCATAGTTTGTAAAAAGCGGGTAAGAAAAGGTTACCATACATCATCAAAAGCAGGAGTGGATGTGTTCGGCTACAAGAAGATTTGAATGTCCATCAATAATTGCTTTAAAACATGAAAGAAAATTTTCGAATATCAAAGCGCACATGATCATAAGCGGGAGAGGAGTTGTTCAGCTGCAAGAAGGTGTGAATGTCCACCCATAATTACTGAAAAATGGGTAAGAAAAGGTGAAAATGCCCAACCATACATCATCAAAAGCAGGAGTGGATGTGTTCGGCTACAAGAAAGTTTGAATGTCCGACCATAGTTTGTAAAAAGCGGGTAAGAAAAGGTTCGAATGCCCGAACATAGACCATCAAAAGAGGGAGCGGAGGTGTTCCGCTGTAAGAAGGTGTAAATGTCCGACCATAGTTGGTAAAAAGCGGGTAAGAAAAGGTTAAAATACCCGACTGTACACAATCAATAGCGGGAGCGGAGTTGTTTGGCTACAAGAAGGTGTGAAAGTCCGACCACGGTTTGTAAAAAGCGGGTAAGAAAAGGTTCGAATGCCCGAATATATACCATCAAAAGTGGAAGTGGATGTGTTCGGCTGCAAGAAGGTGTGAACGTCCGACCAAAGTTTGTAAAAAGCAGTTAAGAAAAGGTTAGAATATCCAACCAAACATAATCAAAAGCGGGAGCAGAGCTGTTCGACTGCAAGTAGGTGTGAATGTCAGATCATAATTTGTAAAAAGCTGATGAGAAAGGGTGAGAATGTCCGGCTATACACCATCAAATGTGGGAGCGGAAGTGTTCGGCTGTGAGTAGGTGTGAATGTCCAACCATAATTGCTGAAAAATGTGTTAGAAGAGACTAGAATGCCGGACAAGACATCATCAAATGCGGGAGCGGAGTTGTTCGGCTGTGAGTAGGTGTGAATCTCCGAGCATAGTTTGTAAAAAGGGGGTAAGAATAGGTTTGAATGCCCGAACATACACTATCAAAACAGGGAGCTGAGGTGGCTCAGCTGCAAGGTGTGAATGTCTGACTATAGTTTGTAAATAAGGTGCGAATGCCCAACAATGTATAATCAAAAGAGGGAGCGGAGGTTTTCGGCTACAAGAGGGTTTGAATGTCCGACCATAGTTTGTAAAAAGCGGGTAAGAAAAGGTTACCATACATCATCAAAAGCAGGAGTGGATGTGTTCGGCTACAAGAAGATTTGAATGTCCATCAATAATTGCTTTAAAACATGAAAGAAAATTTTCGAATATCAAACCGCACATGATCATAAGCGGGAGAGGAGTTGTTCAGCTGCAAGAAGGTGTGAATGTCCACCCATAATTACTGAAAAATGGGTAAGAAAAGGTGAAAATGCCCAACCATACATCATCAAAAGCAGGAGTGGATGTGTTCGTCTACAAGAAAGTTTGAATGTCCGACCATAGTTTGTAAAAAGCGGATAAGAAAAGGTTCGAATGCCCGAACATAGACCATCAAAAGAAGGAGCGGAGGTGTTCCGCTGTAAGAAGGTGTAAATGTCCGACCATAGTTGGTAAAAAGCGGGTAAGAAAAGGTTAAAATACCCGACTGTACACAATCAATAGCGGGAGCGGAGTTGTTTGGCTACAAGAAGGTGTGAAAGTCCGACCACGGTTTGTAAAAAGCGGGTAAGAAAAGGTTCGAATGCCCGAATATATACCATCAAAAGTGGAAGTGGATGTGTTCGGCTGCAAGAAGGTGTGAACGTCCGACCAAAGTTTGTAAAAAGCAGTTAAGAAAAGGTTCGAATATCCAACCAAACATAATCAAAAGCGGGAGCAGAGCTGTTCGACTGCAAGTAGGTGTGAATGTCAGATCATAATTTGCAAAAAGCTGATGAGAAAGGGTGAGAATGTCCGGCTATACACCATCAAATGTGGGAGCGGAAGTGTTCGGCTGTGAGTAGGTGTGAATGTCCAACAATAATTGCTGAAAAATGTGTTAGAAGAGACTAGAATGCCGGACAAGACATCATCAAATGCGGGAGCGGAGTTGTTCGGCTGTGAGTAGGTGTGAATCTCCGAGCATAGTTTGTAAAAAGGGGGTAAGAATAGGTTCGAATGCCCGAACATACACTATCAAAACAGGGAGCTGAGGTGGCTCAGCTGCAAGGTGTGAATGTCTGACTATAGTTTGTAAATAAGGTGCGAATGCCCAACAATGTATAATCAAAAGAGGGAGCGGAGGTTTTCGGCTACAAGAGTGTTTGAATGTCCGACCATAGTTTGTAAAAAGCGGGTAAGAAAAGGTTACCATACATCATCAAAAGCAGGAGTGGATGTGTTCGGCTACAAGAAGATTTGAATGTCCATCAATAATTGCTTTAAAACATGAAAGAAAATTTTCGAATATCAAAGCGCACATGATCATAAGCGGGAGAGGAGTTGTTCAGCTGCAAGAAGGTGTGAATGTCCACCCATAATTACTGAAAAATGGGTAAGAAAAGGTGAAAATGCCCAACCATACATCATCAAAAGCAGGAGTGGATGCGTTCGGCTACAAGAAAGTTTGAATGTCCGACCATAGTTTGTAAAAAGCGGGTAAGAAAAGGTTCGAATGCCCGAACGTAGACCATCAAAAGAGGGAGCGGAGGTGTTCCGCTGTAAGAAGGTGTAAATGTCCGACCATAGTTGGTAAAAAGCGGGTAAGAAAAGGTTAAAATACCCGACTGTACACAATCAATAGCGGGAGCGGAGTTGTTTGGCTACAAGAAGGTGTGAAAGTCCGACCACGGTTTGTAAAAAGCGGGTAAGAAAAGGTTCGAATGCCCGAATATATACCATCAAAAGTGGAAGTGGATGTGTTCGGCTGCAGGAAGGTGTGAACGTCCGACCAAAGTTTGTAAAAAGCAGTTAAGAAAAGGTTCGAATATCCAACCAAACATAATCAAAAGCGGGAGCAGAGCTGTTCGACTGCAAGTAGGTGTGAATGTCAGATCATAATTTGCAAAAAGCTGATGAGAAAGGGTGAGAATGTCCGGCTATACACCATCAAAGGTGGGAGCGGAAGTGTTCGGCTGTGAGTAGGTGTGAATGTCCAACCATAATTGCTGAAAAATGTGTTAGAAGAGACTAGAATGCCGGACAAGACATCATCAAATGCGGGAGCGGAGTTGTTCGGCTGTGAGTAGGTGTGAATCTCCGAGCATAGTTTGTAAAAAGGGGGTAAGAATAGGTTCGAATGCCCGAACATACACTATCAAAACAGGGAGCTGAGGTGGCTCAGCTGCAAGGTGTGAATGTCTGACTATAGTTTGTAAATAAGGTGCGAATGCCCAACAATGTATAATCAAAAGAGGGAGCGGAGGTTTTCGGCTACAAGAAGGTTTGAATGTCCGACCATAGTTTGTAAAAAGCGGGTAAGAAAAGGTTCAAATGCCTGACTATACACCATCAAAAGCGGGAGCAGAGGTGTTCCGCTGTAAGACGGTGTGAATGTCCGACCATATTTGGTAAAAAGCGGGTAAGAAAAGGTTAAAATACCCGACTGTACACAATCAATAGCGGGAGAGGAGGTGTTCAGCTGCAAGAAGGTGTGAATGTCCACCCATAATTACTGAAAAATGGGTAAGAAAAGGTGCGAATACCAAACCATACATTATCAAAAGCAGGTGTGAATGTCAGATCATAATTTGCAAAAAGCTGATGAGAAAGGGTGAGAATGCCCGACTATACACCATCAAATGCGGGAGCGGAGTTGTTCGGCTGTGAGTAAGTGTGAATCTCCGACCATAATTGCTGAAAAATGTGTTAGAAAAGGTAAGAATGCCGGTCCATACATCATCAAAAGCGGGAGAGGTGGTGTTCGGCTGCAAGTAGGTGTGAATGTCCAGCCATAATTACTAACAAACGGGTAAGAAAAGGTAGTATTGCCAGACCATACATGATCCAAACAGGGAGCGGAGGTGGTTCAGCTGCAAGAAGGTGTGAATGTCCGACTAAAGTTCAAATATATTAACAAAAGCGGGAGGAGAGGTCTTCGGATGAGAGTGGTTGAGAATTTCCAACCATAATCTATAAAATACGGTGAAAAAAAAGGTGTGATAGAACACTAAAAGGTGGAGCGGAAGTGTTCGGCTGCAAGAAGGTGTGAATGTCCGACTATATTTTGTGAAAAGCAGGTGAAGCAAGGTCTGAATGCCCAACCTTACATCATCAAAAGCGAGATCAGAGGTGTTTGGCTGCATGAAGGCCATAGTTTGCCAAAAGCGGGTAAGCTGCGAATGACCGACTAAATATCAACAAAAGGTCTTCGGATGCAAGTGGGTGTGAATATCCCACCATACAAGTATGGTGGAGAGGAAGCTGTGAACAGCCGACCATAGTTGGCAAAAAGCGGGTGAGAAAAGGTGCGACTGTCCAACCATACATGATCAAAACAGGGAGCGGAGGTGTTTGGCTGTGACAAGGTGTGAATGTCCACCCAAAATTAATGAAAAGCGGGCAACAAGTAGGTTTGAATGCCCAACCATACATCATCAAAAGCAGGAGTGGATGTGTTCGGCTACAAGAAGGTTTGAATGTCCGAGCATAGTTTGTAAAAAGCGGGTAAGAAAAGGTTCGAATGCCCAAACATACACCATCAAAAGAGGGAGCGGAGGTGTTCCGCTGTAAGAAGGTGTGAATGTCCGACCATAGTTGGTAAAAAACGGGTAAGAAAAGGTTAAAATACCCGACTGTACACAATCAATAGCGCGAGAGGATGTGTTTGGCTACAAGAATGTGTGACAGTCCGACCATGGTTTGTAAAAAACGGGTAAGAAAAGGTGCGAATGCCCGACAATGTATGATCAAAAGAGGGAGCGGAGGTTTTCGGCTACAAGAAGGTTTGAATGTCCGACCAAATTTTTTTAAAAAGCGGGTAAGAAAAGGTTCAAATGCCTGACTATACACCATCAAAAGCGGGAGCGGAGGTGTTCGGCTACAAGAAGGTGTGAAAGTTCAACCATGGTTTGTAAAAAGCTGCTTAGAAAAGGTTCGAATGCCCGAATATATACCATCAAAAGCGGAAGCGGAGGTGTTCGGCTGCAAGAAGGTGTGAACGTCCGACCAAAGTTTGCAAAAAGCAGTTAAGAAAAGGTTCGAATGCCCGAATATATACCATCAAAAGCGGGAGCAGAGCTGTTCGACTGCAAGTAGGTGTGAATGTCCAGCCATAATTACTCACAAACGGGTAAGAAAAGGTAGTATTGCCAGACCATACATGATCACAATAGGGAGCTGAGGTGGTTCAGCTGCAAGGTGTGAATGTCTGACTATAGTTTGTAAAAAGCGGGTAAGACAAGGTGCGAATGCCCGACAATGTATGATCAAAAGAGGGAGTGGAGGTTTTCGGCTGCAAGGTCTGAATGTCTAACCATAAATTCTAAAAAACCTGGTAAGAAAAGGCTCGAAAGCACGACTATACACAATCAAAAGTGGGAGCGGGAGGTTTTCAGCTGCAAATCCTTCACTCAAACCAAGTGAAAACTGCTTTGTCCTTCATATTTATCAATTTCTAGATCGACTTCAACAAAGAACAACATTGTACTTTGCAGTAAAGAAAGAGCAAATCAAAAGTTTTAGGAATCCGAGAATAAGCTTATTTTCATACGTTTTGCATGATTTGGGATTTTATGTATAAAATGAATTCCTTCACTCAAACCAAGTGAAAACTGCTTTGTCCTTCATATTTATCAATGTCTAGATTGACTTCAACAAAGAACAACACTGGATTTTGCAGTAGAAGAAAGAGCAACACTGAAGGATCAGTAATCCGAGAATAAACTTATTTTCATACGTTCTGCATGATTTGGGATTTTATGTATAAAATGAATTCCTTCACTCAAACCAAGTGAAAACTGCTTTGTCCTTCAAATTTATCAATGTCTAGATCGACTTCAACAAAGAACAACATTGTACTTTGCAGTAAAGAAAGAGCAAATCAAAAGTTTTAGGAATCCGAGAATAAGCTTATTTTCATGAGTTCTGCACGATTATTGATTTTACTATAAATGAATACTTTCACTCAAACTATGTTAAAACTGCTTTGTCCTTCATATTTATCAATGTCTAGATTGACTTCAACAAAGAACAACACTGGATTTTGCAGTAGAAGAAATAGCAACACTGAAGGATCAGGAATCCGAAAACACGCTTATTTTCATACGTTCTGCTTGATTTGAGATTTTGCTATAAAATTAATTCCTTCACTCAAAAAAAGTGGAAACTGCTTTGTCCTTCATATTTATCAATGTCTATATCGATTTCAACAAAGAACAACATTGTATTTTGCAGTAGAAGAAAGAGCAACACTTGAAGGAACAGGCATCCGAGAATAAGCTTATTTTCATACGTTCTGCATGATTTGGGATTTTATGTATAAAATGAATTCCTTTACTCAAACTATGTTAAAACTGCTTTGTCCTTCATATTTATCAATGTCTAGATTGACTTCAACAAAGAACAACACTGGATTTTGCAGTAGAAGAAAGAGCAACACTGAAGGATCAGGAATCCGAAAACACGCTTATTTTCATACGTTCTGCTTGATTTGGGATTTTCCTATAAAATGAATTGCTTTGCTCAAACCAAGTTAAAATTGCTTTGTCCTTCATAGTTATCCATGTCTAAAATGTATCAAGCATAAAGTTCCTCATATTACCCTGAATGAGAAAGAAGCATCCCTTTGATTGAGCAATACGTTCCTTTTGCGGAGTTATGCATGATTTCGGATTTTGCTATAAAATTCATTCCTTCACACCTTTTTTTTTCACCGCATTTTATAGATTATGGTTGGAAATTTCAACCACTCTAATCCGAAGACCTCTCCTCCCGCTTTTGTTAATATATTTGAACTTTAGTTGGACATTCACCCCTTTTTGCAGCTAAACAACCTCCGCTCCCTGTTTTGATCATGTATGGTCTGGCAATACTACATTTTCTTACCCGTTTTTTAGTAATTATGGCTGAATATTCACACCTACTTGCAGCTGAACACAATCTCTCTCGCTTTTAATTATATTCGGGCATTCGAAGCTTTTCTTACCAGCTTTTTACAAACCATGGTTGGACTTTCACATCTTCTTGTAGCCGAACAACTCCGCTCCCCCTATTGATTGTGTACAGTCGGGTATTTTAACCTTTTCTTACCCACTTTTTACCAACTATGGTCGGACATTCACACCTTCTTACAGCGGAACACCTCCGCTCCCTCTTTTGATGGTGTATGTTTGGGCATTCGAACCTTTTTTTACCCGCTTTTTACAAACTATGCTCGGACATTGAAACCTTCTTGTAGCCGAACACATCCACTCCTTCTTTTGATGATGTATGCTTGGGCATTCAAACCTACTTTTTGCCCGCTTTTCATTAATTTTGGGTGGACATTCACACCTTGTCACAGCCAAACACCTCCTCTCCCTGTTTTGATCATGTATGGTTGGACATTCGCACCTTGTCTCACCCGCTTTTTGCAAACTATGGTCGGCTGTTCACAGCTTCCTCTCCACCATACTTGTATGGTGGGATGTTCACACCCAGTTGCATCCGAAGACCTCCGCCCCCACTTTTGTTGATATTTAGTTGGTCATTCGCAGCTTACAATCGCTTTTGGCAAACTATGGCCTTCTTGCAGCCAAACACCTCTGATCTCGCTTTTGATAATGTAAGGTTGGGCATTCAGACCTTGCTTCACCTGCTTTTCACCAAATATAGTCGGACATTCACACCTTCTTGCAGCCGAACACTTCCGCTCCACCTTTTAGTGTTCTATCACACCTTTTTTTCACCGAATTTTATAGATTATGGTTGGAAATTCTCAACCACTCTCATCCGAAGACCTCTCCTCCCGCTTTTGTTAATATATTTGAACTTTAGTGAGACATTCACACCTTCTTGCAGCTGAACCACCTCCGCTCCCTGTTTTGATCATGTATGGTCTGGCAATACTACCTTTTCTTACCCGTTTGTGAGTAATTATGGCTGGACATTCACACCTACTTGCAGCCGAACACCACCTCTCTCGCTTTTGATGATGTATGGACCGGCATTCTTACCTTTTCTAACACATTTTTCAGAAATTACGGTCGGAGATTCACACCTACTCACACCCGAACAACTCCGCTCCCGCATTTGATGGTGTGCAGTCGGACATTCTCACCCTTTCTCATCAGCTTTTTGCAAATTATGATCTGACATTCACACCTACTTGCAGTCGAAAAGCTATGCTCCCGCTTTTGATTATGTTTGGTTGGATATTAAAACCTTTTCTTAACTGCTTTTTACAAATTTTTGTTGGAGGTTCACACCTTCTTGTAGCCGAACACATCCACTCCTGCTTTTGATGATGTATGGTTGGGCATTCGCACCTTTTTTTTACCCATTTGTCAGGAATAATGGGTGGACATTCACACCTTCTTGCAGCTGAACACCTCCTCTCCCACTTATGATCATGTGCGGTTTGATTTTAGAAAATTTTCTTTCATGTTTTCTAGCAATTATTGATGGACATTTAGACCTTCTTGCAGCTGAACACCTCCGCTCCTGCTTTTGATCATACCTTGTCAGGCATTCGCACCATGTCTTACCCGCTTTTTACAAACTTTAGTCGAACATTTACACCTTTTTGCAGCCGAACACCACCTCTCCCGCTTTTGATGATGTATGGTCCGGCATTCTTTCCTTTTCTAACACATTTTTCAGCAATTATGGTCGGACATTCACACCTACTCAGAGCCGAACACCTCCGCTCCCGCATTTGATGGTGTATAGTCGGGCATTCTCACCCTTTCTCATCAGCTTTTTGCAAATTATGATCTGACATTCACACCTGCTTTTGATAATGTATGGTTGGGCATTCGCACCTTTTTTTACCCATTTTTCAGGAATTATGGGTGGACATTCACACCTTCTTGCAGCTGAACACCTCCTCTCCTTCTTATGATCATGTGCGGATGATATTCGAAAATTTTCTTTCATGTTTTAAAGCAATTATTGATGGACATTCAGACCTTCTTGCAGCTGAACCACTCTGCTCCCGCTTTTGATGGTGTATAGTCGGGCTTTCGAGCCTTTCCTTCCCGGTTTTTACAAATTATGGTTGGACATTCAGACCTTCTTGCAGCCGAACACCTCCGCTCCCTCTTTTGATCATACATTGTCGGGCATTAGCACCTTTTCTTACCCGCTTTTTACAAACCATAGTCGGACTTTCACATCTTTTAGTAGCCGAACAACTCCGCTCCCGCTATTGATTGTGTACAGTCGGGTATTTTAACCTTTTCTTACCCGCTTTTTACCAACTATGGTCGGACATTCACACCTTCTTACAGCGGAACACCTCCGCTCCCTCTTTTGATGGTGTATGTTCGGGCAGTCAAACCTTTTCTTACCTGCTTTTTACAAACTATGGTCAGACATTAAACCCTTCTTGGAGCCGAACACATCCACTCCTGCTTTTGATGATGTATGGTTGGGCATTCGCACCTTTTCTTACCCATTTTTCAGTAATTATGGGTGTACATTCACACCTTCTTGCAGCCAAACACCTCCGCTCCCTCTTTTGATCATACATTTTCGGGCATTCGCACCTTTTCTTACCCGCTTTTTACAAACCATGGTCGGACTTTCACACCTTTTAGTAGCCGAACAACTCCGCACCCACTACTGATTGTGTACAGTCGGGTATTTTAACCTTTTCTTACCCGTTTTTTACCAACTATGGTCGGACATTCACACCTTCTTACAGCGGAACACCTCCGCTCCCTCCTTTGATGGTGTATGTTCGGGCATTCGAACCTTTTCTTACCCGCTTTTTACAAACTATGGTCAGACGTTCAAACCTTCTTGTAGCCGAACATATCCACTCCTGCTTTTGATGATGTATGGTTGGGCATTCCAACCTACTTGTTGCCCGCTTTTCATTAATTATGGGTGGACATTCACACCTTGTCTCAGCCAAACACCTCCGCTCCCTGTTTTGATCATGTATGGTTTGACATTCGCACCTTTGCTTACCCTCTTTTTATACTGATTGCTCAAGATTAAGTTGTTCTTTCTCAAACTACAAAAATTTTTTAATTGTTGAAACTTGATTTGAAGTGGATAAATAAGGAAGACAAACAGTTTTAAGTCAGGCTGATAGCAATTAATTTTATAGCAAAATCTTTATTTCGTCATTTGTCGAGAGATGCTTATTGCTGAAGAAGTTCTTTCTCATTCTACAAAGTACAACGTTGTTTATCATTGAAACTTGATTAGACATGAATAAATATGAAGGACAAAGCAGTCTTAACATGGTTTGAGTTAAGGAATTCGTTTTATAGGAGAATCCGAATTCGTGCATAACTCGTAAAATAGAGCTTATTTTCGGATTCCTGAAGAATGAGTCTGGTTCTTTCTCATAATACAAAGTTTGTTGTTTATTGTTGAAACTTTATCAGACCGTTAGATATAGTCGGACTCACCTCGACGCACGGCTTGGGATCTGGAACCAGTACTCTTGAGAGGGGTTGGACTCTCTTCCACTCTGGAGTTGCCCGTGGTGAGAGGCGCAGAGCAGGTGTGGGCATACTTATTGCCCCCCGGCTGTGTGCCAGTACATTGGGGTTTACCCCAGTGAACGAGAGGGTAGCCTCCCTCCGCCTTTGGGTGGGGGGACGAGTCCTGACTGTTGTTTGTGCCTATGCGCCAAACAGCAGTTCAGAGTACCTACCCTTTTTGGAGTCTCTGGGGGAGGCACTGGAGAATGCTCCTACCGGAGACTCCCTCATTCTGCTGGGGGACTTCAATGCTCACGTGGGCAATGACAGTGAGACCTGGAGGGGTGTGATTGGGAGGAACGGCCCCCTCGATCTGAATCAGAGTGGTGTTATGTTGTTGGACTTCTGTGCCAGTCATAGACTGTCCATAACGAACACCATGTTCAGGCATAAGGGTGTCCATATGTGCACTTGGCACCAGGACACCCTTGGCCGCAGTTCGATGATCGACTTTGTGGTTGTATCATCGGACTTGCGGCCGTATGTCCTGGACACTCGGGTGAAGAGAGGGGCGGAGCTGTCAACTGATCACCACCTGGTGGTGAGTTGGCTCCGCTGGTGGGGGAGGATGCCGATCAGACCTGGCAGGCCCATACGTATTGTGAGGGTCTGCTGGGAGCGTTTGTCAGAATCCCCCGTCAGAAGGAGCTTTAACTCCCACCTCCGGCAGAGCTTCAACCATATTTGAGGTGGGGGACATTGAGTCCGAATGGGCCATGTTCCGTGACTCCATTGCCGAGGCAGCTGGTCGGAGTTGTGGCCGTAAGGTGGTCGGTGCCTGTCGTGGCGGCAACCCTCGAACCTGCTGGTGGACACCAGTGGTGAGGGAAGCCGTCAAACTGAAGAAGGAGTCCTATCGGGCCTTTTTGGCCAGTGGGACCCTGGAAGAAGCTGATAGGTACCGACGGGCAAGACGGGCCACGGCTTCGGCGGTTGTGAGGCAAAAACTCGGGCCTGGGAGGAGTTCGGTGAGACCATGGAGAACGATTTCCGGACGGCCTCGAAAAGATTCTGGTCCACCATCCGGCGTCTCAGGGGGGGGGAAGCGGCTCACAGTCAACACTGTTTACAGTGGGGACGGGGCTTTGCTGACCTCAACTAGGGATATTGTGAGTCGGTGGGGGGAGTACTTCGAGGAACTCCTCAATCCTACCAACACGTGCTCGGAAGAGGCAGAGTCGGAGAGCTCGGAGACGGGGCCTCCCATTTCTGGGGCTGAGGTTGCCGAGGTGGTTAAAAAGCTCCTCGGTGGCAAGGCCCCGGGGGTGGATGAGGTCCGTCCTGAGTTTCTCAAGGCTCTGGATGTTGTAGGGCTGTCTTGGCTGACACGCCTCTGCAGTATCGCGTTGACATCGGGGACAGTGCCTCTGGACTGGCAGATTGGGGTGGTGGTCCCCCTCTTTAAAAAGGGGGACCGGAGGGTGTGTTCCAACTATAGGGGTATCACACTCCTCAGCCTCCCTGGTAAGGTCTATTCGGGGGTATTGGAGAGGAGGATCCGTCGGATAATCGAGCCTCGGATTCAGGAGATGCAGTGTGGCTTTCGTCCTGGCCGTGGAACAGTGGACCAGCTCTATACCCTCGGCAGGATCCTGGAGGGTGCATGGGAGTTCGCCCAACCAGTCTACATGTGTTTTGTGGACTTGGAGAAAGCGTTCGACCGTGTCCCTCGTGGAGTCCTGTGGGGGGTGCTCCGGGAATATGGAGTGCCGGACCCCTTGATAGGGGCCGTTCGGTCTCTGTATGACCGGTGCCAGAGTTTGGTCCGCATTGCCGGCAGTAAGTCGGATACGTTTCCGGTGAGAGTTGGACTCCGTCAGGGCTGCCCTTTGTCACCGATTCTGTTTCTAACTTTTATGGACAGAATTTCTAGGTGGAGCCAGGGCGTTGAGGGTGTCCCATTTGGCGACCTCAGAATCGGGTCTCTGCTTTTTGCAGATGATGTGGTTCTGTTAGCGTCGTCAGGCCGTGACCTTCAGCTCTCACTGGAGTGATTCGCAGCCGAGTATGAAGCGGCTGGGATGAGAATCAGCACCTCCAAATCCGAGACTATGGTTCTCAGCCGGAAAAGGGTGGAATGCTCTCTCCGGGTCGGGAATGAGATCCTTCCCCAAGAGGAGGAGTTCAAGTATCTCGGGGTCTTGTTCACGAGTGACGGACGAATGGAGCGGGAGATTGACGGGCGGATCGGTGCGGCGCCTGCAGTGTTGCAGGCTCTGCACCGACCCGTCGTTGTGAAGAGGGAGCTGAGCCAGAAGGCGAAGCTCTCTACTTACTGGTCAATCTACGTTCCCATCCTCACCTATGGTCACGAGTTGTGGGTAGTGACCGAAAAAACAAGATCGCGAATACAAGCGGCCGAAATGGGTTTCCTCCGCAGGGTGTCTGGGCACCGTGGCCCTTAGAGATAGGGTGAGAAGCTCAGTCATCCGGGAGGGGCTCGGAGTAGAACCGCTGCTCCTCCGCATTGAGAGGAGTCAGATGAGGTGGCTCGGGCATCTGGTTAGGATGCCCCCTGGGCGCCTCCCTGGGGAGGTGTTCCGGGCACGTCCCACTGGGAGGAGACCCCGGGGGAGACCCAGGACACGTTGGAGAGACTATGTCTCTCGGCTGGCCTGGGAACGCCTCGGGGTCCCCCCGGAAGAGCTGGAGGAAGTGGCCGGGGACAGAGACGTCTGGGTTTCTCTGCTCAAGCTGCTGCCCCCGCGACCCGACCCCCGGATAAGCGGCAGTTGATGGATGGATGGATGGATATATCCTCCACCAACCAGACTTACAACCCCCGACTAGGGTAGCAGAATTTCTAAGCATCTGTACCCCAAAACTACTATCAAAAATATATAAATTATTGTCTAAGATAGATGACACAATGTCTCTTCCATCCTCAAAATGGGAGGCAGATATATCCATCAGTTCTGGTCATAGCTTCTAACCACAAATATGTTTGAACACCTTCATAAAGACTCGAAATCCTAATTTACAGCTCATACAATACAAAATCCTTCATAGAACACACTATACAGGACAAAGGATGTTCAGGATGGGTCTAACACACTCAAACATCTGCTCACATTGCACAGATAACACACCTGATGATTATGCACACGCTTTGTGGTTTTTCTGCGCCTGTCCAGAAGTTCTGGCTTGAAGTCTGTGAGGACCTATCAACATGGCTAAAGTGTAGCATCCCTGCATGCCCCACACTGTGCATACTGGGTGACTTAGACAACATCAACATGGAAATTAACTCAGCACACATGGTTGTCACAGTGTTATGTATCGCAAAGAAAACTATTCTCATGAACTGGAAAGCGAAGAACAATCTGTGTATTAACCAGTTTAGACATTTTCTTTTAGATTATATTAGCATGGAAACAATGTCTGCCTCCTCAAAACATCAATTGGCTGAATTTCATTCTCTCTGGTCCCCTCTGATTAGTTTTATCACATAGTGGTGGTGGTGGGTTGCTGGGTGATGGTGGGTCTCAGGCCCGGGCTGCTGCGACTGGTGTGACCGGGTGGTTTGTTTGTTTGTTTTTTGATGTTGTTTGTTTGTTTTTTGTAGAGGTCCTCCTGGGTGGGGTTGGGTTGAGTGGGGTGGGGCGGGATGGGTACCTTCTGGGGGTACAGTAGCTCCCGGAATATGGTCGCTGCAGGCCCCGAGCCTGGTGGACATCAGGCCCTCCTGCCCATTGTTGGCTCCCAGGTAGCGGGGATGCCTATTGCAGCCAGTCCCTGGCTGCCCTCTCTGGGGGAGAGTAGCTCCCCCGGTATATATCCCCATACCCCTCTCCCTTCTGGCTCCTGTACACAGCACACACTCACACATGAAGGTTTTGGGGGCGTGTGTGTTCGGTGGGGTGTAGTGGATGGGGCCACGTAGGTGGTCCCCTTTGGTTGCACTCTGCAGTTCCCTGCCCCTGTTTTAATTACACCTTAGACATTACTACTTATCAAACACACTCACACACACACATTAGGTCTTGGGGGGTGGTTACACTGAGTGGCATCTGGTGGGCGGGGCTCTTTGGGTATGTAGGCTGCCCAGAGTGCCGCGCTCCCAGTTCTACAAGTTTGGCTGCCCCTCAATTTTAATTGCTCACTATTAGAAAATATTGAAGAGCCAGAAGGGTGAGGGGAGGGGTCTTCTTCGCACACCCCTGCTTCCTGGTGTCTGCTCGGGGCAGGAGGGGCCAGGAGGATTAATTAATTGTTCTGCTGGTTCGCGGTCTGTGGTGGCTGGGGGGTTGCTGGCCTCCTGGTGTGCCCGCTGCACTACACCTCAGCAGAGTCGAGGGAGGTAGGATGTGTGGATGTGTGGATGTATGGGACGTGAAAGTGTGTGTGGTAATGATTGGGCCTGGATCTGGGTCTTGCTGTCGCCTGGCCTGCCTGTGTTTCTCCCGATGGGGCATCAGCGTTGCCTCTCCCCACTGCTCGCGACTTCACCCACCTGTGGGCACGTCTTGACTCCCAGGGCATTTGGCCAGGGGCGCTGGGGCAGGCGCTGACCCACTTTGTGGCTGTCTGGGGCGCTTGGCCCTCCTGGGTATTGGGTGGGGCCTCTGCCGAGGGGTTTGGGGGCGCTCGGGCTCCTGGGGCCCAGGTCCAGTGCACGGCCCATGTCTGGGCGGCTGGGGCCTGGCGGGGTCGGTGGGCTGTTACCCCTGGTTCCCGGAGTGCCTCTGCCCTATGCTTATGGGGGCTCTTTCCGGGGGCTTCCTCTGCAGTCTTCTGGGTGGATGCGTGGTTGCCCCTGCAGTGGGCTGCCTGGGTTCTGTGCTCTGTGGGGGCTGCTGGTGGCCTGGGTCTTGTGGCCCTCTCTGCCTGCTTCTGATTGCTTGGGGGGGGGCTGTGGATTGTGGCCCTGTACGCTTATACACTCATAACTAAGCACGGTTATCATGTAGGTCCTGTGCCATGGGTGTTGCATGTTCTCACACACACACACACACATTCATTAGTCCAGTAGCATGGTCACTAAGCAGTTGATGTATTATCATGTCGTCTCAGGTCATCTATATCCACAGCTGTGTTGTATGCGATTGCCGCTTCTTGTGCTTGTTTTTGTTTGTTTGTGTGTTTGTTTTTTCTCTGCTTGACTGCTTTCAGGTGCTCCTGGTGGCGCTAAGGCTGGATTCCCCTCATAGGCCATGGATTGTTGTCTGTTTTGTTTTTTACAGGTGTAGCAGCTGGTTGTCTGGTTTTTGTTTCTATTTTTGTTCTGTTTCCTCTTCTTTCCTCTTCTTCTTTCCTTGTCCCCCGGTCCGGTTCAGTTCAGTTCATGTCATATATTGTAAACAGAAATAAAAAAATGGGCATCAAGGGGAGCTTTACATTTATAAAACTTCCCTTGGCAAAACAAATCTGTTTGGCATCAAAGGTATTCAGACTACAATTCTTCTGACATAATGCTGAACAGGACAAGGGGGAAAAAAAGTAAAGAAGACAGTTCTGCCGAAAGCCAGGGATAGACCTGTTCTAAGTTCTATACTTTTTAAAAGGGGCGTGTTTATCAACTATGGAATTAGAAGATTTACAAAAATGGTCAAGTGCTAGATCTTCATCTGGGATTTTAACAGTGTCATATAACTATTCAACAGATCAGTTAAAAAAAAGCCTGCTCATGGAGATGTTTCAGGATCTGGATACCAAGCGTGGACCTAATGTTTTAATTTTTGCAATTCTGATACAGGCTATTGAGCAGTGATAACTAACACCAAGTTCAGATACTGCGGATTTTCTACCTTTGATTTGTTAAGATTGAGCCAATCAGGGACAACCTTGAAGGATCTCTTTGGTTTTGTAGGATCAGTAATTACCTGAGAAAGGTTGATATTGGTACACACCTTTTTTAAATGATCAGAGGCAGAGTTCAACTTGTTTAAATTAAAATTGCCACACAGAGATTGGGTTTAGGCCACATGCACACAGAATGACATCAACAAATATAAGAAATATTAAACATTTACACATAGATTTTTGAATATATGTAGAGGAATGATACTTTGAAATGTGCTCATTGCGGAGTTATGATCAGTTGAGTAATGAAGGTTGAACTATTCTGGGAAAGAGGTTCTATTCCCAGCATCATGATGGACACTCCTGATATAGAAGGTTTTGCTAACGCATTGGAATTGTTTTACTATTTTCATATGCATGTGCAATGAAGAATTGCTTGCTGCTGATAAATGCAAAGAAGAACAGCTTACACATAGATGCTCACATATAGGCTGCTGAATGCAATGAAGACCTGCTTATCAAGTAAAGTTCAATGTCAATGTGTAATATTCAATTAGGATTTGCAAAACAGTGAAGTTAAACAATGAATGGGTCCATAGTCGGTATGAGAAGACTACAGGAATATTTACCTGGGTGTACGTTCAAACAGAGATGAGAAAATTGCGATAAATAATTGTTTGTTTGTTTGTTAGTATGTATATGAATGTTATGTGTATAAACTGTGTTGAGTTATAGTTACTCAGTAGTGTCTCAGTGAAACAACCGACGGGGGAAGCCTTGCGGTGACAACAAAAGCAGTGTTTTACCAGTGTACTCCATACAAACTGGTTGGCTACTGAAGGGATAGAAAATGGGGAATACTTGTTTTAAAGCAAACAAGGAATTAGATGGGAAAAATACATGTTTTAACGGGACCCAGACAATATTAAATACTCAGACAGATGGGAGAAGAAGTGTAGTTTTGTAGGAAATCACAAAATTATTACATAGAATTAGTGAAATCAATTGAAGAATGCCTTTCTGAAGAGCTGTTTACCACAGATGAGCAGCTTTGCGACCAAGCACATTGTAGATCGCTTTACTGCCAAAATGATCTAATTTAATGGATTGGTTTAGACATGCATAACAGCATTTTAAGAACAAAGAGAGAAACAAAAAGGGACAACGCTTCATGGTGGAAGGTGATGTATAAATAACTGTGTATATGATGAAGGGGGTGGCAACACCCATTCCGAAATCCCGCCATTCCGACATCCTGCTATTCCGACATCCCACCATTCCGACATACCACCATTCCGACATACCACCATTCCGACATGCAAACGTCCCACCATTCCGACATCCCACCATTGCGACATCCCGCTATTCTGACGTTCAAATGTCCCACCATTCCGACAAGGCTTTCCGTATAAGGAAATGTGTGTTACTCAACAGGTGAGTCCCTTCTTTCTGTTCATGCAATTTATATGTTTAACACATGTTTATAGACAAGCGTTATTAAAAACACAAAGTCTCGGCAACTGGAGGAGGAGAAGCAGTCCGCGGTGGTTTTCAATCACACACTCCAATGCCACTTGTTTCAACTTCCGAAAATTTAATCCAGGAAAAAAAGGCTTACAAACATGGACCAAAACGGCTCCATAACACGCACAAGAATCCAAAAGAAACGAAAGTTAACTAAAAGAAAGCAAATAAACAGTATGAAGTGGTCAAAATTGGTTTTACGCATGCCTATGTGCGTCTGGCACATGCGTCTTCGGGCTCTCCCACGTTGGTTTGTGGATGAAAGCTATATGTTCAGCTGTAATGTCATGTAAAAACAATCTCTACATGACATTTACTCCCAGGTGTGACCAGTTAGGTCCTTAAGATATCAACAGGCTGTATAAAGCTACAACCGTTGCGGCTGTGTGTTTGTGCCAAATGCGCAAAGCCCATCCGCGCTTCCCAAAATTGGAGTGAGTACTCATAAATCACGTGAATAACATGAATAAACGTTTTTATTGCATTTTGTTGTGTTTTATACGTTCTATGCTGTCATTTCTCTCTTTTCCTATTGGCAAGGCAAGGCAGAGTGCTCGCAACTGTGTCCTGTGCAGTAGCCGTGATATCTGTAATTGCAATTATTACTTTTGCATATGATGACAGCGTGCAAAAGACGCATGGGCTCTGTGGAGAGCTCCGCTCCAGCTGGCTGCTGTGACAGCTCACTGACACTGTATTTCTGCTTAATCAGTTTCAGTCTCGCCAGAGTTACATTAATATCTGTATTTTTATATTTGAAATTCAGGGGATTTTGATAATAGATTATTAAAGTTTGTTTGCGAGGCTGTGGCCTCTGCATGTGCAAAGCTTGTGCGCCAAACTTTAGGGCATATTTGCACCGGCATATCATTAGTGCAAAATGTTTTGGGTAAAAAATAGGCTATTAAAAGGAACTGTCGGAATGGCGGTATGTTAAAAAAAACAAAAAACATACCGCCATTCCGACCATAGGAGGAAAAAAGTGTCGGAATGGTGGGACGTTTGATAAAAAATTAAGTGTCGCCATTCCGACAATTGGAGACCCATGTCGGAATGGCGAGATGTCGGAATGGCAGCATGTAACCATGATGAAGGAGAGACCATTTGAGCAGCACAGCCATTTCGCAGCACAGGGACAGCAGTCCAAGTTACAGGATCTCCCACGTGGTATCACCTGTCACATTGTGTCAAGGCATCAAAAGAAGAAAAAATCACCAAACTCAAGGACAAAAAGACAAAAAGACAAAGACTCCGGTGAACGAAGAGAGAGTACTGACAAACCAGAAATACAAAAGGATTCTCGATATCAAGATCCAGAAGAAGAGGCTAACAATGCCACGAACACTTACGATGCTGGGAATGATGCCAGCAATGAACAGAGAAGAAGATTCAGTGTCATCAATCTGCATTACGTGCCTCTAATGAGGGGGTGAATATAGAATCCTCAACGATTACAACGTCTCTGGGAACTGTGACAACAACAAGGTTTAAACCATTTTGATATATATTGTAACCTATTGTCTAAGGAATAGTGCTGAAAATGAGGTAAATCTAATCCACCACTGTCCTTGGTCTTCTGTAGGGTTTTTAAACTAATACGTGGTGGTTTGTTTTTCCACAGAAATTTGGAGATGCATGAATCTAGTGACTTAAACCAAGTAGCAGATGGTTTTATGGGGATCATTGAGAACAAATAGTTAACTTTTGGTAGTATCATCATTTTAATGGATGTAACTCTCCCCATAAGTGATATAGGTAAGGACTTCCAACGAGAGATCGTCCTCTACTGTCTTTAATAATTGCACATAATTTAGCTTTGTTAGCTCTGAGAGCCTGGAGGAAATGTTTATGCCTAAATATCTAATATTTCCTGACTGTAAAGTGATCGCAGGTATATTATGGACCCTACAGTTAATGGGCAGAACTGTGGTCTTAGACCAGTTGATAGAGTAGTCAGAAAGTGCTGAGAATTTATTTATGAGTGTGATCGTGTGACTGAGAGACGTCTGTGAGTTCTGAAGGAAAAATAATACATCATCAGCATAAAGACTTATTTTATGCTCAATATTTTGGGATTAATTACTCACAAACGGGTAAGAAAAGGTAGTATTGCCAGACCATACATGATCAAAACAGGGAGCGGAGGTGGTTCAGCTGCAAGGTGTGAATGTCTGACTATAGTTTGTAAAAACCGGGTAAGATAAGGTGCGAATGCCCGACAATGTATGATCAAAAGAGGGAGCGGAGGTTTTCGGCTGCAAGAAGGTCTGAATGTCCACCCAAAATTCCTGAAAAATGGGTAAAAAAAGGGTGCGAATGCCAAACCATACATCATCAAAAGCAGGAGTGGATGTGTTCGGCTACAAGAAGATTTGAATGTCCATCAATAATTGCTTTAAAACATGAAAGAAAATTTTCGAATATCAAACCGCACATGATCATAAGCGGGAGAGGAGTTGTTCAGCTGCAAGAAGGTGTGAATGTCCACCCATAATTACTGAAAAATGGGTAAGAAAAGGTGAAAATGCCCAACCATACATCATCAAAAGCAGGAGTGGATGTGTTCGGCTACAAGAAGGTTTGAATGTCCGAGCATAGTTTGTAAAAAGCGGGTAAGAAAAGGTTTGAATGCCCAAACATACACCATCAAAAGAGGGAGCGGAGGTGTTCCGCTGTAAGAAGGTGTGAATGTCCACCCATAATTACTGAAAAATGGGTAAGAAAAGGTTAAAATACCCGACTGTACACAATCAATAGCGGGAGCGGAGTTGTTTGGCTACAAGAAGGTGTGAAAGTCCGACCACGGTTTGTAAAAAGCGGGTAAGAAAAGGTTCGAATGCCCGAATATATACCATCAAAAGTGGAAGTGGATGGGTTCGGCTGCAAGAAGGTGTGAACGTCCGACCAAAGTTTGTAAAAAGCAATTAAGAAAAGGTTCGAATATCCAACCAAACATAATCAAAAGCGGGAGCAGAGCTGTTCGACTGCAAGTAGGTGTGAATGTCAGATCATAATTTGCAAAAAGCTGATGAGAAAGGGTGAGAATGCCCGGCTATACACCATCAAATGCGGGAGCGGAAGTGTTCGGCTGTGAGTAGGTGTGAATGTCCAACCATAATTACTGAAAAATGTGTTAGAAGAGACTAGAATGCCGGACAAGACATCATCAAATGCGGGAGCGGAGTTGTTCGGCTGTGAGTAGGTGTGAATCTCCGACCATAGTTTGTAAAAAGGGGGTAAGAATAGGTTCGAATGCCCGAACATACACTATCAAAACAGGGAGCTGAGGTGGCTCAGCTGCAAGGTGTGAATGTGTGACTATAGTTTGTAAATAAGGTGCGAATGCCCAACAATGTATAATCAAAAGAGGGAGCGGAGGTTTTCGGCTACAAGAAGGTTTGAATGTCCGACCATAGTTTGTAAAATGCGGGTAAGAAAAGGTTCAAGCGCCTGACTATACACCATCAAAAGCGGGAGCAGAGGTGTTCCGCTGTAAGACGGTGTGAATGTCCGACCATATTTGGTAAAGAGCGGGTAAGAAAAGGTTAAAATACCCGACTGTACACAATCAATAGCGGGAGAGGAGGTGTTCAGCTGCAAGAAGGTGTGAATGTCCACCCATAATTACTGAAAAATGGGTAAGAAAAGGTGCGAATGCCCAACCATACATTATCAAAAGCAGGTGTGAATTTCAGATCATAATTTGCAAAAAGCTGTTGAGAAAGGGTGAGAATGCCCGACTATACACCATCAAATGCGGGAGCGGAGTTGTTCGGCTGTGAGTAAGTGTGAATCTCCGACCATAATTGCTGAAAAATGTGTTAGAAAAGGTAAGAATGCCGGTCCATACATCATCAAAAGCGGGAGAGGTGGTGTTCGGCTGCAAGTAGGTGTGAATGTCCAGCCATAATTACTAACAAACGGGTAAGAAAAGGTAGTATTGCCATACCATATATGATCAAAACAGGGAGCGGAGGTGGTTCAGCTGCAAGAAGGTGTGAATGTCCGACTAAAGTTCAAATATATTAACAAAAGCGGGAGGAGAGGTCTTCGGATGAGAGTGGTTGAGAATTTCCAACCATAATCTATAAAATGCGGTGAAAAAAAGGTGTGATAGAACACTAAAAGGTGGAGCGGAAGTGTTTGGCTGCAAGAAGGTGTGAATGTCCTCCTATATTTGGTGAAAAGCAGGTGAAGCAAGTTCTGAATGCCCAACCTTACATCATCAAAAGCGAGATCAGAGGTGTTTGGCTGCATGAAGGCCATAGTTTGCCAAAAGCGGGTAAGCTGCGAATGACCGACTAAATATCAACAAAAGGTCTTCGGATGCAAGTGGGTGTGAATATCCCACCATACAAGTATGGTGGAGAGGAAGCTGTGAACAGCCGACCATAGTTGGCAAAAAGCGTGTGAGAAAAGGTGCGAATGTCCAACCATACATGATCAAAACAGGGAGCGGAGGTGTTTGGCTGTGACAAGGTGTGAATGTCCACCCAAAATTAATGAAAAGTGGGCAACAAGTAGGTTTGAATGCCCAACCATACATCATCAAAAGCAGGAGTGGATGTGTTCGGCTACAAGAAGGTTTGAATGTCCGAGCATAGTTTGTAAAAAGCGGGTAAGAAAAGGTTCGAATGCCCAAACATACACCATCAAAAGAGGGAGCGGAGGTGTTCCGCTGTAAGAAGGTGTGAATGTCCGACCATAGTTGGTAAAAAGCGGGTAAGAAAAGGTTAAAATACCCGACTGTACACAATCAATAGCGGGAGCGGATGTGTTTGGCTACAAGAATGTGTGACAGTCCGACCATGGTTTGTAAAAAACGGGTAAGAAAAGGTGCGAATGCCCGACAATGTATGATCAAAAGAGGGAGCGGAGGTTTTCGGCTACAAGAAGGTTTGAATGTCCGACCATAGTTTGTAAAATGCGGGTAAGAAAAGGTTCAAATGCCTGACTATACACCATCAAAAGCGGGAGCGGAGGTGTTCCGCTGTAAGACGGTGTGAATGTCCGACCATAGTTGGTAAAAAGCGGGTAAGAAAAGGTTAAAATACCTGACTGTACACAATCAATTGCGGGAGCGGAGTTGTTCGGCTACAAGAAGGTGTGAAAGTTCAACCATCGTTTGTAAAAAGCTGCTAAGAAAAGGTTCAAATTCCTGACTATACACCATCAAAAGCGGGAGCGGAGGTGTTCCGGTGTAAGACGGTGTGAATGTCCGACCATAGTTGGTAAAAAGCGGGTAAGAAAAGGTTAAAATACCCGACTGTACACAATCAATAGGGGGAGCGGAGCTGTTCGGCTACAAGAAGGTGTGAAAGTCCAACCATGGTTTGTAAAAAGCTGGTAAGAAAAGGTTCGAATGCCCGAATATATACCATCAAAAGCGGAAGCGGAAGTGTTCGGCTGCAAGAAGGTGTGAACGTCCGACCAAAGTTTGTAAAAAGCAGTTAAGAAAAGGTTTGAATATCCAACCAAACATAATCAAAAGCAGGAGCAGAGCTGTTCAACTGCAAGTAGGTGTGAATGTCCAGCCATAATTACTCACAAACGGGTAAGAAAAGGTAGTATTGCCAGACCATACATGATCAAAACAGGGAGCTGAGGTGGTTCAGCACCAAGGTGTGAATGTCTGACTATAGTTTGTAAAAAGCGGGTAAGATAAGGTGCGAATGCCCGACAATGTATAATCAAAAGAGGGAGCAGAGGTTTTCGGCTACAAGAAGGTTTGAATGTCCGACC
This sequence comes from Leuresthes tenuis, assembly GCF_036924035.1. Taxonomy (NCBI): domain Eukaryota; kingdom Metazoa; phylum Chordata; class Actinopteri; order Atheriniformes; family Atherinopsidae; genus Leuresthes; species Leuresthes tenuis. The sequence continues at coordinate 29,297,266 of NW_027325358.1, forward strand.
ATAGTTTGTAAAAAGCGGGTAAGAAAAGGTTCAAATGCCTGACTATACACCATCAAAAGCGGGAGCGGAGATGTTCCGCTGTAAGACGGTGTGAATGTCCGACCATAGTTCGTAAAAAGTGGGTAAGAAAAGGTTAAAATACCCGACTGTACACAATCAATAGCGGGAGCGGATGTGTTTGGCTACAAGAATGTGTGAAAGTCCGACCATGGTTTGTAAAAAACGGGTAAGAAAAGATGCGAATGCCCGACAATGTATGATCAAAAGAGGGAGCGGAGGTTTTTGGCTACAAGAAGGTTTGAATGTCCGACCATAGTTTGTAAAAAGCGGGTAAGAAAAGGTTCAAATGCCTGACTATACACCATCAAAAGCGGGAGCGGAGGTGTTCCGATGTAAGACGGTGTGAATGTCCGACCATAGTTGGTAAAAAGCGGGTAAGAAAAGGTTAAAATACCCGACTGTACACAATCAATAGGGGGAGCGGAGTTGTTCGGCTACAAGAAGGTGTGAAAGTCCAACCATTGTTTGTAAAAAGCTGGTAAGAAAAGGTTCGAATGCCCGAATATATACCATCAAAAGCGGAAGCGGAGGTGTTCGGCTGCAAGAAGGTGTGAACGTCCGACCAAAGTTTGTAAAAAGCAGTTAAGAAAAGGTTCGAATATCCAACCAAACATAATCAAAAGCGGGAGCAGAGCTGTTCGACTGCAAGTAGGTGTGAATGTCCAGCCATAATTACTCACAAACGGGTAAGAAAAGGTAGTATTGCCAGACCATACATGATCAAAATGGGAGCTGAGGTGGTTCAGCACCAAGGTGTGAATGTCTGACTATAGTTTGTAAAAAGCGGGTAAGATAAGGTGCGAATGCCCAACAATGTATAATCAAAAGAGGGAGCAGAGGTTTTCGGCTACAAGAAGGTTTGAATGTCCGACCATAGTTTGTAAAAAGCGGGTAAGAAAGGGTTCAAATGCCTGACTATACACCATCAAAAGCGGGAGCGGAGATGTTCCGCTGTAAGACGGTGTGAATGTCCGACCATAGTTGGTAAAAAGCGGGTAAGAAAAGGTTAAAATACCCGACTGTACACAATCAATAGGAATGAATTTTATAGCAAAATCCGAAATCATGCATAACTCCGCAAAAGGAACGTATTGCTCAACCAAAGGTATGCTTCTTTCTCATTCAGGGTAATATGAGGAACTTTATGCTTGATACATTTTAGACATGGATAACTATGAAGGACAAAGCAATTTTAACTTGGTTTGAGCAAAGCAATTCATTTTATAGGAAAATCCGAAATCGTGCAGGACTCATGAAAGTAAGCTTATTCTCGGATTCCTGATCCTCCAGTGTTGCTCTTTCCTATACTGCAAAGTACAGCCTTGTTCTTTGTTGAAATCGATATAGACATTGATAAATATGAAGGACAAAGCAGTTTCCACTTTGTTTGAGTGAAGGAATTAATTTTATAGCAAAATCCCAAATCAAGCAGAACGTATGAAAATAAGCTTGTTTTCGGATTCCTGATCCTTCAGTGTTGCTATTTCTTCTACTGCAAAATACAATGTTGTTCTTTGTTGAAGTAAATCTAGACATTGATAAATATGAAGGACAAAGAAGTTTTCACTTGGTTTGAGTGAAGGAATTCATTTTATACATAAAATCCCAAATCATGCAGAACGTATGAAAAGAAGCTTATTCTCGGATTCCTGATCCTTCAGTGTTGCTTTTTCTTCTACTGCAAAATACAATGTTGTTCTTTGTTGAAGTCGATCTAGACATTGATAAATATGAAGGACAAAGCAGTTTTAACTTGGTTTGAGTGAAGGAATTCATTTTATACATAAAATCCCAAATCATGCAGAACGTATGAAAATAAGCTTATTCTCGGATTACTGATCCTTCAGTGTTGCTCTTTCTTCTACTGCAAAATCCAGTGTTGTTCTTTGTTGAAGTCAATCTAGACATTGATAAATATGAAGGACAAAGCAGTTTTAACATAGTTTGAGTGAAGGCATTCATTTATAGTAAAATCAATAATCGTGCAGAACTCATGAAAATAAGCTTATTCTCGGATTCCTAAAACTTTTGATTTGCTCTTTCTTTACTGCAAATTACAATGTTGTTCTTTGTTGAAGTCGATCTAGACATTGATAAATATGAAGGACAAAGCAGTTTTCACTTGGTTTGAGTGAAGGATTTGCAGCTGAAAACCTCCCGCTCCCGCTTTTGATTGTGTATAGTCGGGCTTTCGAGCCTTTTCTTACCCGGTTTTTAAAAATTATGGTTGGACATTCAGACCTTGCAGCCGAAGACCTCCACTCCCTCTTTTGATCATACATTGTCGGGCATTCGCACCTTGTCTTACCCGCTTTTTACAAACTATAGTCAGACATTCACACCTTGCAGCTGAACCACCTCAGCTCCCTGTTTTGATCATGTATGGTCTGGCAATACTACCTTTCCTTACCCGTTTGTGAGTAATTATGGCTGGACATTCACACCTACTTGCAGTCGAAAAAGCTCTGCTCCCGCTTTTGATGGTATATATTCGGGCATTCGAACCTTTTCTTAACTGCTTTTTTCAAACTTTGGTCGGACGTTCACACCTTCTTGCAGCCGAACACCTCCGCTTCCGCTTTTGATGGTATATATTCGGGCATTCGAACCTTTTCTTAGCAGCTTTTTACAAACCATGGTTTAACTTTCACACCTTCTTGTAGCCGAACAACTCCGCTCCCGCTATTGATTATGTACAGTCAGGTATTTTAACCTTTTCTTACCCGCTTTTTACCAACTATGGTTGGACATTCACACCGTCTTACAGCGGAACACCTCCGCTCCCGCTTTTGATGGTGTATAGTCAGGCATTTGAACCTTTTCTTACCCGCTTTTTACAAACTATGGTCGGACATTCAAACCTTCTTGTAGCCGAAAACCTCCACTCCCTCTTTTGATCATACATTGTCGGGCATTCGCACCTTCTCTTACCCGTTTTTTACAAACCATGGTCGGACTGTCACACATTCTTGTAGCCAAACACATCCGCTCCCGCTATTGATTGTGTACAGTCGGGTATTTTAACCTTTTCTTACCCGTTTTTTACCAACTATGGTCGGACATTCACACCTTCTTACAGCGGAACACCTCCTCTCCCTCTTTTGATGGTGTATGTTTGGGCATTCGAACCTTTTCTTACCCGCTTTTTACAAACTATGCTCGGACATTCAAACCTTCTTGTGGCCGAACACATCCACTCCTGCTTTTGATGATGTATGGTTGGGCATTTTCACCTTTTCTTACCCATTTTTCAGTAATTATGGGTGGACATTCACACCTTCTTGCAGCTGAACAACTCCTCTCCCGCTTATGATCATGTGCGGTTTGATATTCGAAAATTTTCTTTCATGTTTTAAAGCAATTATTGATGGACATTCAAATCTTCTTGTAGCCGAACACATCCACTCCTGCTTTTCATGATGTATGGTTTGGCATTCGCACCTATTTTTTACCCATTTCTCAGGAATTTTAGGTGGACATTCAGACCTTCTTGCAGCTGAAAACCTCTGCTCCCTCTTTTGATCATACATTGTCGGGCATTCGCACCTTATCTTACCCGCTTTTTACAAACTATAGTCAGACATTCACACCTTCGTGCTGAACCACCTCAGCTCCCTGTTTTGATCATGTATGGTCAGGCAATACTACCTTTTCTTACCCGTTTGTGAGTAATTATGGCTGGACATTCACACCTACTTGCAGTCGAACAGCTCTGCTCCCGCTTTTGATTATGTTTGGTTGGATATTCGAACCTTTTCTTAACTGCTTTTTGCAAACTTTGGTCGGACGTTCACACCTTCTTGCAGCCGAACACCTCCGCTTCCGCTTTTGATGGTATATATTCGGGCATTCGAACCTTTTCTTAGCAGCTTTTTACAAACCATGGTTGGACTTTCACACCTTCTTGTAGCCGAACAACTCCGCTCCCGCTATTGATTGTGTACAGTCGGGTATTTTAACCTTTTCTTACCCGCTTTTTACCAACTATGGTCGGACATTCACACCGTCTTACAGCGGAACACCTCCGCTCCCGCTTTTGATGGTGTATTGTCAGGCATTTGAACCTTTTCTTACCTGCTTTTTACAAACTATGGTCGGACATTCAAACCTTCTTGTAGCCAAAAACCTCCGCTCCATCTTTTGATCATACATTGTCGGGCATTCGTACCTTTTCTTACCCGTTTTTTACAAACCATGGTCGGACTTTCAAACCTTCTTGTAGCCCAAAACATCCACTCCTGCTTTTGATGATGTATGTTTGCGCATTCGCACCTTTTCTTACCCATTTTTCAGTAATTATGGGTGGACATTCACACCTTCTTGCAGCTGAACACCTCCTCTCCCGCTTATGATGGTGTATAGTCGGGCTTTCAAGCCTTTCTTACCCAGTATTTACAAATTATAGTTGGACATTCAGACCTTCTTACAGCCGAAAACCTCCACTCCCTCTTTTGATCATACATTGTCGGGCATTAGCACCTTTTCTTACCCGCTTTTTACAAACCATAGTCGGACTTTCACATCTTTTAGTAGCCGAACAACTCCGCTCCCGCTATTGATTGTGTACAGTCGGGTATTTTAACCTTTTCTTACCCGCTTTTTACCAACTATGGTCGGACATTCACACCTTCTTACAGCGGAACACCTCCGCTCCCTCTTTTGATGGTGTATGTTCGGGCAGTCAAACCTTTTCTTACCTGCTTTTTACAAACTATGGTCAGACATTCAACCCTTCTTGGAGCCGAACACATCCACTCCTGCTTTTGATTATGTATAGTTAGGCATTCGCACCTTTTCTTACCCATTTTTCAGTAATTATGGGTGTACATTCACACCTTCTTGCAGCCGACCACCTCCGCTCCCTCTTTTGATCATACATTTTCGGGCATTCGCACCTTTTCTTACCCGCTTTTTACAAACCATGGTCGGACTTTCACACCTTTTAGTAGCCGAACAACTCCGCACCCGCTACTGATTGTGTACAGTCGGGTATTTTAACCTTTTCTTACCCGTTTTTTACCAACTATGGTCGGACATTCACACCTTCTTACAGCGGAACACCTCTGCTCCCTCCTTTGATGGTGTATGTTCGGGCATTCAAACCTTTTCTTACCCGCTTTTTACAAACTATGGTCAGACGTTCAAACCTTCTTGTAGCCGAACATATCCACTCCTGCTTTTGATGATGTATGGTTGGGCATTCGAACCTACTTGTTGCCCGCTTTTCATTAATTATGGGTGGACATTCACACCTTGTCTCAGCCAAACACCTCCGCTCCCTGTTTTGATCATGTATGGTTTGACATTCGCACCTTTGCTTACCTTCTTTTTATACTGATTGCTCAAGATTAAGTTGTCCTTTCTCAAACTACAAAATTTTTTTAATTGTTGAAACTTGATTTGAAGTGGATAAATAAGGAAGACAAACAGTTTTACGTCAGGCTGATAGCAATTAATTTTATAGCAAAATCTGTATTTCGTCATTTGTCGAGAGATGCTTATTGCTGAAGAAGTTCTTTCTCATTCTACAAAGTACAACGTTGTTTATCATTGAAACTTGATTAGACATGAATAAATATGAAGGACAAAGCAGTCTTAACTTGGTTTGAGTTAAGGAATTCATTTTATAGGAGAATCCGAATTCGTGCATAACTCGTAAAATAGAGCTTATTTTCGGATTCCTAAAGAATGAGTCTGGTTCTTTCTCATAATACAAAGTTTGTTGTTTATTGTTGAAACTTCATCAGACCGTTAGATATAGTCGGACTCACCTCGACGCACGGCTTGGGATCTGGAACCAGTACTCTTGAGAGGGGTTGGACTCTCTTCCACTCTGGAGTTGCCCGTGGTGAGAGGCGCAGAGCAGGTGTGGGCATACTTATTGCCCCCCGGCTGTGTGCCAGTACATTGGGGTTTACCCCAGTGAACGAGAGGGTAGCCTCCCTCCGCCTTGGGTGGGGGGACGAGTCCTGACTGTTGTTTGTGCCTATGCGCCAAACAGCAGTTCAGAGTACCTACCCTTTTTGGAGTCTCTGGGGGAGGCACTGGAGAATGCTCCTACCGGAGACTCCCTCATTCTGCTGGGGGACTTCAATGCTCACGTGGGCAATGACAGTGAGACCTGGAGGGGTGTGATTGGGAGGAACGGCCCCCCCGATCTGAATCAGAGTGGTGTTATGTTGTTGGACTTCTGTGCCAGTCATAGACTGTCCATAACGAACACCATGTTCAGGCATAAGGGTGTCCATATGTGCACTTGGCACCAGGACACCCTTGGCCGCAGTTCGATGATCGACTTTGTGGTTGTATCATCGGACTTGCGGCCGTATGTCCTGGACACTCGGGTGAAGAGAGGGGCGGAGCTGTCAACTGATCACCACCTGGTGGTGAGTTGGCTCCGCTGGTGGGGGAGGATGCCGATCAGACCTGGCAGGCCCAAACGTATTGTGAGGGTCTGCTGGGAGCGTTTGTCAGAATCCCCCGTCAGAAGGAGCTTTACCTCCCACCTCCGGCAGAGCTTCAACCATATTTGAGGTGGGGGACATTGAATGGGCCATGTTCCGTGACTCCATTGCCGAGGCAGCTGGTCGGAGTTGTGGCCGTAAGGTGGTCGGTGCCTGTCGTGGCGGCAACCCTCGAACCTGCTGGTGGACACCAGTGGTGAGGGAAGCCGTCAAGCTGAAGAAGGAGTCCTATCGGGCCTTTTTGGCCAGTGGGACCCTGGAAGAAGCTGATAGGTACCGACGGGCCAGACGGGCCGCGGCTTCGGCGGTTGCTGAGGCAAAAACTCGGGCCTGGGAGGAGTTCGGTGAGACCATGGAGAACGATTTCCGGACGGCCTCGAAAAGATTCTGGTCCACCATCCGGCGTCTCAGGGGGGGGAAGCGGCTCACAGTCAACACTGTTTACAGTGCGGACGGGGCTTTGCTGACCTCAACTAGGGATGTTGTGAGTCGGTGGGGGGAGTACTTCGAGGAACTCCTCAATCCTACCAACACGTGCTCGGAAGAGGCAGAGTCGGAGAGCTCGGAGACGGGGCCTCCCATTTCTGGGGCTGAGGTTGCCGAGGTGGTTAAAAAGCTCCTCGGTGGCAAGGCCCCGGGGGTGGATGAGGTCCGTCCTGAGTTTCTCAAGGCTCTGGATGTTGTAGGGCTGTCTTGGCTGACACGCCTCTGCAGTATCGCGTTGACATCGGGGACAGTGCCTCTGGACTGGCAGATTGGGGTGGTGGTCCCCCTCTTTAAAAAGGGGGACCGGAGGGTGTGTTCCAACTATAGGGGTATCACACTCCTCAGCCTCCCTGGTAAGGTCTATTTGGGGGTATTGGAGAGGAGGATCCGTCGGATAATCGAGCCTCGGATTCAGGAGATGCAGTGTGGCTTTCGTCCTGGCCGTGGAACAGTGGACCAGCTCTATACCCTCGGCAGGATCCTGGAGGGTGCATGGGAGTTCGCCCAACCAGTCTACATGTGTTTTGTGGACTTGGAGAAAGCGTTCGACCGTGTCCCTCGTGGAGTCCTGTGGGGGGTGCTCCGGGAATATGGAGTGCCGGACCCCTTGATAGGGGCCGTTCGGTCTCTGTATGACCGGTGCCAGAGTTTGGTCCGCATTGCCGGCAGTAAGTCGGATACGTTTCCGGTGAGAGTTGGACTCCGTCAGGGCTGCCCTTTGTCACCGATTCTGTTCCTAACTTTTATGGACAGAATTTCTAGGCGGAGCCAGGGCGTTGAGGGTGTCCCATTTGGCGACCTCAGAATCGGGTCTCTGCTTTTTGCAGATGATGTGGTTCTGTTAGCGTCGTCAGGCCGTGACCTTCAGCTCTCACTGGAGTGATTCGCAGCCGAGTGTGAAGCGGCTGGGATGAGAATCAGCACCTCCAAATCCGAGACTATGGTTCTCAGCCGGAAAAGGGTGGAATGCTCTCTCCGGGTCGGGAATGAGATCCTTCCCCAAGAGGAGGAGTTCAAGTATCTCGGGGTCTTGTTCACGAGTGACGGACGAATGGAGCGGGAGATTGACGGGCGGATCGGTGCGGCGCCTGCAGTGTTGCAGGCTCTGCACCGACCCGTCGTTGTGAAGAGGGAGCTGAGCCAGAAGGCGAAGCTCTCTACTTACTGGTCAATCTACGTTCCCATCCTCACCTATGGTCACGAGTTGTGGGTAGTGACCGAAAGAACAAGATCGCGAATACAAGCGGCCGAAATGGGTTTCCTCCGCAGGGTGTCTGGGCTCTCCCTTAGAGATAGGGTGAGAAGCTCAGTCATCCGGGAGGGGCTCGGAGTAGAACCGCTGCTCCTCCGCATTGAGAGGAGTCAGATGAGGTGGCTCGGGCATCTGGTTAGGATGCCCCCTGGGCGCCACCCTGGGGAGGTGTTCCGGGCACGTCCCACTGGGAGGAGACCCCGGGGGAGACCCAGGACACGTTGGAGAGACTATGTCTCTCGGCTGGCCTGGGAACGCCTCGGGGTCCCCCCGGAAGAGCTGGAGGAAGTGGCCGGGGACAGAGACGTCTGGGTTTCTCTGCTCAAGCTGCTGCCCCCGCGACCCGACCCACGGCAGATGATGGATGGATGGATGGATATATCCTCCACCAACCAGACTTACAACCCCCGACTAGGGTAGCAGAATTTCTAAGCAGCTGTACCCCAAAACTACTATCAAAAATATATAAATTATTGTCTAAGATAGATGACACAATGTCTCTTCCATCCTCAAAATGGGAGGCAGATTTATCCATCAGTTCTGGTCATAGCTTCTAACCACAAATATGTTTGAACACCTTCATAAAGACTCGAAATCCTAATTTACAGCTCATACAATACAAAATCCTTCATAGAACACACTATACAGGACAAAGGATGTTCAGGATGAGTCTAACACACTCAAACATCTGCTCACATTGCACAGATAACACACCTGATGATTATGCACACGCTTTGTGGTTTTCTGCGCCTGTCCAGAAGTTCTGGCTTGAAGTCTGTGAGGACCTATCAACATGGCTAAAGTGTAGCATCCCTGCATGCCCCACACTGTGCATACTGGGTGACTTAGACAACATCAACATGGAAATTAACTCAGCACACATGGTTGTCACAGTGTTATGTATCGCAAAGAAAACTATTCTCATGAACTGGAAAGCGAAGAACAACCTGTGTATTAACCAGTTTAGAAATTTTCTTTTAGATTATATTAGCATGGAAACAATGTCTGCCTCCTCAAAACATCAATTGGCTGAATTTCATTCTCTCTGGTCCCCTCTGATTAGTTTTATCACATAGTGGTGGTGGTGGGTTGCTGGGTGATGGTGGGTCTCAGGCCCGGGCTGCTGCAACTGGTGTGACCGGGTGGTTTGTTTGTTTGTTTTTTGTAGAGGTCCATCTGGGTGGGATTGGGTTGAGTGGGGTGGGGCGGGATGGGTACCTTTTGGGGGTACAGTAGCTCCCGGAATATGGTCGCTGCAGGCCCCGAGCCTGGTGGACATCAGGCCCTCCTACCCATTGTTGGCTCCCAGGTAGCGGGGATGCCTATTGCAGCCAGTCCCTGGCTGCCCTCTCTGGGGGAGAGTAGCTCCCCCGGAATATATCCCCATACCCCTCTCCCTTCTGGCTCCTGTACACAGCACACACTCACACATGAAGGGTTTTGGGGGCGTGTGTGTTCGGTGGGGTGTAGTGGATGGGGCCACGTAGGTGGTCCCCTTTGGTTGCACTCTGCAGTTCCCTGCCCCTGTTTTAATTACACCTTAGACATTACTACTTATCAAACACACTCACACACACACATTAGGTCTTGGGGGGTGGTTACACTGAGTGGCATCTGGTGGGCGGGGCTCTTTGGGTATGTAGGCTGCCCAGAGTGCCGCGCTCCCAGTTCTACAAGTTTGGCTGCCCCTCAATTTTAATTGCTCACTATTAGAAAATATTGAAGAGCCAGAAGGGTGAGGGGAGGGGTCTTCTTCGCACACCCCTGCTTCCTGGTGTCTGCTTGGGGCAGGAGGGGCCAGGAGGATTAATTAATTGTTCTGCTGGTTCGGGGTCTTTGGTGGCTGGGGGGTTGCTGGCCTCCTGGTGTGCCCGCTGCACTACACCCCAGCAGAGTCGAGGGAGGTAGGATGTGTGGATGTGTGGATGTATGGGACGTGAAAGTGTGTGTGGTAATGATTGGGCCTGGATCTGGGACTTGCTGTCGCCTGGCCTGCCTGTGTTTCTCCCGATGGGGCATCAGCGTTGCCTCTCCCCACTGCTCGCGACTTCACCCACCTGTGGGCACGTCTTGACTCCCAGGGCACTTGGCCAGGGGCGCTGGGGCAGGCGCTGACCCACTTTGTGGCTGTCTGGGGCGCTTGGCCCTCCTGGGTATTGGGTGGGGCCTCTGCCGGGGGGTTTGGGGGCGCTCGGGCTCCTGGGGCCCAGGTCCAGTGCACGGCCCATGTCTGGGCGGCTGGGGCCTGGCGGGGTCGGTGGGCTGTTACCCCTGGTTCCCGGAGTGCCTCTGCCCTATGCTTATGGGGGCTCTTTCCGGGGGCTTCCTCTGCAGTCTTCTGGGTGGATGCGTGGTTGCCCCTGCAGTGGGCTGCCTGGGTTCTGTGCTCTGTGGGGGCTGCTGGTGGCCTGGGTCTTGTGGCCCTCTCTGCCTGCTTCTGATTGCTTGGGGGGGGGGGCTGTGGATTGTGGCCCTGTACGCTTATACACTCATAACTAAGCACGGTTATCATGTAGGTCCTGTGCCATGGGTGTTGCATGTTCTCACACACACACACACACATTCATTAGTCCAGTAGCATGGTCACTAAGCAGTTGATGTATTATCATGTCGTCTCAGGTCATCTATATCCACAGCTGTGTTGTATGCGATTGCCGCTTCTTGTGCTTGTTTTTGTTTGTTTGTGTGTTTGTTTTTTCTCTGCTTGTCTGCTTTCAGGTGCTCCTGGTGGCGCTAAGGCTGGATTCCCCTCATAGGCCATGGATTGTTGTCTGTTTTGTTTTTTACAGGTGTAGCAGCTGGTTGTCTGGTTTTTGTTTCTATTTTTGTTCTGTTTCCTCTTCTTTCCTCTTCTTCTTTCCTTGTCCCCCGGTCCGGTTCAGTTCAGTTCATGTCATATATTGTAAACAGAAATAAATAAATGGGCATCAAGGGGAGCTTTACATTTATAAAACTTCCCTTGGCAAAACAAATCTGTTTGGCATCAAAGGTATTCAGACTACAATTCTTCTGACATAATGCTGAACAGGACAAGGGGAAAAAAAAGTAAAGAAGACAGTTCTGCCGAAAGCCAGGGATAGACCTGTTCTAAGTTCTATACTTTTTAAAAGGGGCGTGTTTATCAACTATGGAGTTAAATGTTTTCATTTTTGCAATTCTGATACAGGCTATTGAGCAGTGATAACTAACACCAAGTTCAGATACTGCGGATTTTCTACCTTTGATATGTTAAGATTGAGCCAATCAGGGACAACCTTGAAGGATCTCTTTGGTTTTGTAGGATCAGTAATTACCTGAGAAAGGTTGATATTGGTACACACCTTTTTTAAATGATCAGAGGCAGAGTTCAACTTGTTTAAATTAAAATTGCCACACAGAGATTGGGTTTAGGCCACATGCACACAGAATGACATCAACAAATATAAGAAATATTAAACATTTACACATAGATTTTTGAATACATGTAGAGGAATGATACTTTGAAATGTGCTCATTGCGGAGTTATGATCAGTTGAGTAATGAAGGTTGAACTATTCTAGGAAAGAGGTTTTATTCCCAGCATCATGATGGACACTCCTGATATAGAAGGTTTCGCTAACGCATTGGAATTGTTTTACTATTTTCATATGCATGTGCAATGAAGAATTGCTTGCTGCTGATAAATGCAAAGAAGAACAGCTTACACATAGATGCTCACATATAGGCTGCTGAATGCAATGAAGACCTGCTTATCAAGTAAAGTTCAATGTCAATGTGTAATATTCAATTAGGATTTGCAAAACAGTGAAGTTAAACAATGAATGGGTCCATAGTCGGTATGAGAAGACTACAGGAATATTTACCTGGGTGTACGTTCAAACAGAGATGAGAAAATTGCGATAAATAATTGTTTGTTTGTTTGTTAGTATGTATAGGAATGTTATGTGTATAAACTGTGTTGAGTTATAGTTACTCAGTAGTGTCTCAGTGAAACAACCGACGGGGGAAGCCTTGCGGTGACAACAAAAGCAGTGTTTTACTGATCAGTCAAGTTGCTCCAGTGTACTCCATACAAACTGGTTGGCTACTGAAGGGATAGAAAATGGGGAATACTTGTTTTAAAGCAAACAAGGAATTAGATGGGAAAAATACATGTTTTAACGGGACCCAGACAATATTAAATACTCAGACAGATGGGAGAAGAAGTGTAGTTTTGTAGGAAATCACAAAATTATTACATAGAATTAGTGAAATCAATTGAAGAATGCCTTTCTGAAGAGCTGTTTACCACAGATGAGCAGCTTTGCGACCAAGCACATTGTAGATCGCTTTACTGCCAAAATGATCTAATTTAATGGATTGGTTTAGACATGCATAACAGCATTTTAAGAACAAAGAGAGAAACAAAAAGGGACAACGCTTCATGGTGGAAGGGGATGTATAAATAACTGTGTATATGATGAAGGGGGTGGCAACACCCATTCCGAAATCCCGCCATTCCGACATCCCGCTATTCCGACATCCCACCATTCTGACATACCACCATTCCGACATACCACCATTCCGACATGCAAACGTCCCACCATTCCGACATCCCACCATTGCGACATCCCGCTATTCTGACGTTCAAATGTCCCACCATTCCGACAAGGCTTTCCGTATAAGGAAATGTGTGTTACTCAACAGGTGAGTCCCTTCTTTCTGTTCATGCAATTTATATGTTTAACACATGTTTATAGACAAGCGTTATTAAAAACACAAAGTTTCCGCAACTGGAGGAGGAGAAGCAGTCCGCGGTGGTTTTCAATCACACACTCCAATGCCACTTGTTTCAACTTCCGAAAATTTAATCCAGGAAAAAAAGGCTTACAAACATGGACCAAAACGGCTCCATAACACGCACAAGAATCCAAAAGAAACGAAAGTTAACTAAAAGAAAGCAAATAAACAGTATGAAGTGGTCAAAATTGGTTTTACGCATGCCTATGTGCGTCTGGCACATGCGTCTTCGGGCTCTCCCACGTTGGTTTGTGGATGAAAGCTATATGTTCAGCTGTAATGTCATGTAAAAACAATCTCTACATGACATTTACTCCCAGGTGTGACCAGTTAGGTCCTTAAGATATCAACAGGCTGTATAAAGCTACAACCGTTGCGGCTGTGTGTTTGTGCCAAATGCGCAAAGCCCATCCGCGCTTCCCAAAATTGGAGTGAGTACTCATAAATCACGTGAATAACATGAATAAACGTTTTTACAAAATTTTGTTGTGTTTTATACGTTCTATGCTGTCATTTCTCTCTTCTCCTATTGGCAAGGCAAGGCAGAGTGCTCGCAACTGTGTCCTGTGCAGTAGCCGTGATATCTGTAATTGCAATTATTACTTTTGCATATGATGACAGCGTGCAAAAGACGCATGGGCTCTGTGGAGAGCTCCGCTCCAGCTGGCTGCTGTGACAGCTCACTGACACTGTATTTCTGCTTAATCAGTTTCAGTCTCGCCAGAGTTACATTAATATCTGTATTTTTATATTTGAAATTCAGGGGATTTTGATAATAGATTATTAAAGTTTGTTTGCGAGGCTGTGGCCTCTGCATGTGCAAAGCTTGTGCGCCAAACTTTAGGGCATATTTGCACCGGCATATCATTAGTGCAAAATGTTTTGGGTAAAAAATAGGCTATTAAAAGGAACTGTCGGAATGGCGGTATGTTAAAAAAAACAAAAAACATACCGCCATTCCGACCATAGGAGGAAAAAAGTGTCGGAATGGTGGGACGTTTGATAAAAAATTAAGTGTCGCCATTCCGACAATTGGAGACCCATGTCGGAATGGCGAGATGTCGGAATGGCAGCATGTAACCATGATGAAGGAGAGACCATTTGAGCAGCACAGCCATTTCGCAGCACAGGGACAGCAGTCCAAGTTACAGGATCTCCCACGTGGTATCACCTGTCACATTGTGTCAAGGCATCAAAAGAAGAAAAAATCACCAAACTCAAGGACAAAAAGACAAAGACTCCGGTGAACGAAGAGAGAGTACTGACAAACCAGAAATACAAAAGGATTCTCGATATCAAGATCCAGAAGAAGAGGCTAACAATGCCACGAACACTTACGATGCTGGGAATGATGCCAGCAATGAACAGAGAAGAAGATTCAGTGTCATCAATCTGCATTACGTGCCTCTAATGAGGGGGTGAATATAGAATCCTCAACGATTACAACGTCTCTGGGAACTGTGACAACAACAAGGTTTAAACCATTTTGATATATATTGTAACCTATTGTCTAAGGAATAGTGCTGAAAATGAGGTAAATCTAATCCACCACTGTCCTTGGTCTTCTGTAGGGTTTTTAAACTAATACGTGGTGGTTTGTTTTTCCACAGAAATTTGGAGATGCATGAATCTAGTGACTTAAACCAAGTAGCAGATGGTTTTATGGGGATCATTGAGAACAAATAGTTAACTTTTGGTAGTATCATCATTTTAATGGATGTAACTCTCCCCATAAGTGATATAGGTAAGGACTTCCAATGAGAGATCGTCCTCTACTGTCTTTAATAATTGCACATAATTTAGCTTTGTTAGCTCTGAGAGCCTGGAGGAAATGTTTATGCCTAAATATCTAATATTTCCTGACTGTAAAGTGATCGCAGGTATATTATGGACCCTACAGTTAATGGGCAGAACTGTGGTCTTAGACCAGTTGATAGAGTAGTCAGAAAGTGCTGAGAATTTATTTATGAGTGTGATCGTGTGACTGAGAGACGTCTGTGAGTTCTGAAGGAAAAGTAATACATCATCAGCATAAAGACTTATTTTATGCTCAATATTTTGGGATTAATTACTCACAAACGGGTAAGAAAAGGTAGTATTGCCAGACCATACATGATCAAAACAGGGAGCGGAGGTGGTTCAGCTGCAAGGTGTGAATGTCTGACTATAGTTTGTAAAAACCGGGTAAGATAAGGTGCGAATGCCCGACAATGTATGATCAAAAGAGGGAGCGGAGGTTTTCGGCTGCAAGAAGGTCTGAATGTCCACCCAAAATTCCTGAAAAATGGGTAAAAAAAGGGTGCGAATGCCAAACCATACATCATCAAAAGCAGGAGTGGATGTGTTCGGCTACAAGAAGATTTGAATGTCCATCAATAATTGCTTTAAAACATGAAAGAAAATTTTCGAATATCAAACCGCACATGATCATAAGCGGGAGAGGAGTTGTTCAGCTGCAAGAAGGTGTGAATGTCCACCCATAATTACTGAAAAATGGGTAAGAAAAGGTGAAAATGCCCAACCATACATCATCAAAAGCAGGAGTGGATGTGTTTGGCTACAAGAAGGTTTGAATGTCCGAGCATAGTTTGTAAAAAGCGGGTAAGAAAAGGTTCGAATGCCCAAACATACACCATCAAAAGAGGGAGCGGAGGTGTTCCGCTGTAAGAAGGTGTGAATGTCCAACCATGGTTTGTAAAAAGCTTGTAAGAAAAGGTTCGAATGCCCGAATATATACCATCAAAAGCGGAAGCGGAGGTGTTCGGCTGCAAGAAGGTGTGAACGTCCGACCAAAGTTTGTAAAAAGCACTTAAGAAAAGGTTCGAATATCCAACCAAACTTAATCAAAAGCGGGAGCAGAGCTGTTCGACTGCAAGTAGGTGTGAATGTCCAGCCATAATTACTCACAAACGGGTAAGAAAAGGTAGTATTGCCAGCTGAGGTGGTTCAGCACCAATGTGTGAATGTCTGACTATAGTTTGTAAAAAGCGGGTAAGATAAGGTGCGAATGCCCGACAATGTATAATCAAAAGAGGGAGCAGAGGTTTTCGGCTACAAGAAGGTTTGAATGTCCGACCATAGTTTGTAAAAAGCGGGTAAGAAAAGGTTCAAATGCCTGACAATACACCATCAAAAGCGGGAGTGGAGATGTTCCGCTGTAAGACGGTGTGAATGTCCGACCATATTTGGTAAAAAGCGGGTAAGAAAAGGTTAAAATACCCGACTGTACACAATCAATAGCGGGAGCGGAGTTGTTTGGCTACAAGAAGGTGTGAAAGTCCGACCACGGTTTGTAAAAAGCGGGTAAGAAAAGGTTCGAATGCCCGAATATATACCATCAAAAGTGGAAGTGGATGTGTTCGGCTGCAAGAAGGTGTGAACGTCCGACCAAAGTTTGTAAAAAGCAGTTAAGAAAAGGTTCGAATATCCAACCAAACATAATCAAAAGCGGGAGCAGAGCTGTTCGACTGCAAGTAGGTGTGAATGTCAGATCATAATTTGGAAAAAGCTGATGAGAAAGGGTGAGAATGCCCGGCTATACACCATCAAATGCGGGAGCGGAAGGGTTCGGCTGTGAGTAGGTGTGAATGTCCAACCATAATTGCTGAAAAATGTGTTAGAAGAGACTAGAATGCCGGACAAGACATCATCAAATGCGGGAGCGGAGTTGTTCGGCTGTGAGTAGGTGTGAATCTCCGAGCATAGTTTGTAAAAAGGGGGTAAGAATAGTTTGGAATGCCCGAACATACACTATCAAAACAGGGAGCTAAGGTGGCTCAGCTGCAAGGTGTGAATGTCTGACTATAGTTTGTAAATAAGGTGCGAATGCCAAACAATGTATAATCAAAAGAGGGAGCGGAGGTTTTCGGCTACAAGAAGGTTTGAATGTCCGACCATAGTTTGTAAAAAGCGGGTAAGAAAAGGTTCAAGCGCCTGACTATACACCATCAAAAGCGGGAGCAGAGGTGTTCCGCTGTAAGACGGTGTGAATGTCCGACCATATTTGGTAAAAAGCGGGTAAGAAAAGGTTAAAATACCCGACTGTACACAATCAATAGCGGGAGAGGAGGTGTTCGGCTGCAAGAAGGTGTGAATGTCCACCCATAATTACTGAAAAATGGGTAAGAAAAGGTGCGAATGCCCAACCATACATTATCAAAAGCAGGTGTGAATGTCAGATCATAATTTGCAAAAAGCTGATGAGAAAGGGTGAGAATGCCCGACTATACACCATCAAATGTGGGAGCGGAGTTGTTCGGCTGTGAGTAAGTGTGAATCTCCGACCATAATTGCTGAAAAATGTGTTAGAAAAGGTAAGAATGCCGGTCCATACATCATCAAAAGCGGGAGAGGTGGTGTTCGGCTGCAAGTAGGTGTGAATGTCCATCTATATTTGGTGAAAAGCAGGAAAAGCAAGGTCTGAATGCCCAATCTTACATCATCAAAAGCGAGATCAGAGGTGTTTGGCGGCAAGAAAACGGGTAAGGTGTGAATGACTAAATATCAACAAAAGTGGGGGCGGAGATCTTCGGATGCAAGTGGGTGTGAATATCCCACCATACAAGTATGGTGGAGAGGAAGCTGTGAATGGCCGACCATAGTTTGCAAAAAGCGGGTGAGAAAAGGTGCGAATGTCCAACCATATATGATCAAAACAGGGAGCGGAGGTGTTTGGCTGCGACAAGGTGTGAATGTCCACCCATAATTAATGAAAAGCGGGCAACAAATAGGTTCGAATGCCCAACCATACATCAACAAAAGCAGGAGTGGATGTGTTTGGCTACAAGAAGGTTTGAATGTCTGAGCATAGTTTGTAAAAAGCGGGTAAGAAAAGGTGCGAATGCCCGACAAAGTATGATCAAAAGAGGGAGTGGAGGTTTTCGGCTACAAGAAGGTTTGAATGTACGACCATAGTTTGTAAAAAGCGGGTAAGAAAAGGTTTGAATGCCCGAACATACACCATCAAAAGAGGGAGCGGAGATGTTACACTGAAAGACGGTGTGAATGTCCGACCATAGTTGGTAAAAAGTGGGTAAGAAAAGGTTAAAATGCCCGAATATATACCATCAGAAGCGGAGGTGTTCGGCTGCAAGAAGGTGTGAACGTCCGACCAAAGTTTGTAAAAAGCAGTTAAGAAAAGGTTCGAATATCCAACCAAACATAATCAAAAGTGGGAGCAGAGCTGTTCGACTGCAAGTAGGTGTGAATGTCCACCCATAATTCCTGAAAATTGGGTAAGAAAAGGTGCGAATGCCCAACCATACATCATCAAAAGAAGAAGTGGATGTGTTCTGCTACAGGAAGGTTTGAATGTCCGACCATAGTTTGTAAAAAGCGGGTAAGAAAAAGTTTGAATGCCCGAACATACACCATCAAAAGAGGGAGCGGAGGTGTTCCGCTGTAAGATGCTGCGAATGTCCGACCATAGTTGGTAAAAAGCGGGTAAGAAAAGGTTAAAAAACCCGACTGTACACAATCAATAGCGGGAGTGGAGTTGTTCGGCTACAAGAAGGTGTGAAAGTCCGACCATGGTTTGTAAAACGCGGGTAAGACAAGGTGCGAATGCCCGACAATGTATGATCAAAAGAGGGAGCGGAGTTGTTCAGCTGCAAGGTCTGAATTTCCAACCATAATTTGTAAACACCGTTGAAGAAAAGCCTCGAAAGCCCGACTATAAACCATCAAAAGCGGGAGCGGAGGTGTTCAGCTGCAAGAAGGTCTGAATGTCCACCAATAATTACTGAAAAATGGGTAAGAAAAGGTGTGAATGCCCAACTATACATCATCACAAGCAGAAGTGGATGTGTTCGGCCACAAGAAGGTTTGAATGTCCGACCATAATTTGTAAAAGGCGGGTAAGAAAAGGTTCGAATGCCCGAACATACACAATCAAAAGAGGGAGCGGAGGTGTTTCGCTGCAAGAAGGTGTGAATGTCCGAGCATAGTTTGTAAAAAGTGGGTAAGAAAAGGTTCGAATGCCAGAACATACACCATCAAAAGAGGGAGCGGAGGTGTGAATGTCCGACCATAGTTGGTAAAAAGCGGGAAAGAAAAGGTTGAAATACCCGACTCTACACAATCAATAGCGGGAGCGGAGTTGTTCGGCTAAAAGAAGGTGTGAAAGTCCGACCATGGTTTATAAAAAGCGGGTAAGAAAAGGTTCGAATGCCAGAACATACACCATCAAAAGAGGGAGCGGAGGTGTGAATGTCCGACCATAGTTGGTAAAAAGCGGGAAAGAAAAGGTTGAAATACCCGACTCTACACAATCAATAGCGGGAGCGGAGTTGTTCGGCTAAAAGAAGGTGTGAAAGTCCGACCATGGTTTATAAAAAGCGGGTAAGAAAAGGTTCGAATGCCAAAATATACACCATCAAAAGCGGAAGCCGAGGTGTTCGGCTGCAAGTAGGTATGAATGTCAGATCATAATTTGCAAAAAGCTGATGAGAAAGGTGTGAATGACCAACAATAATTGCTGAAAAATGTGTTAGAAAAGGTAAGAATGCCGGACCATTCATCATCAAAAGCGGAGAAGAGGTGTTCGGCTGCAAGAAGCTGTGAATGTCCAGCAATAATTACTCAAAAACGGGAAAGAAAAGGTAGTATTGCCAGACCATAAATGATAAAAACAGGGAGCGGAGGTGTTACACTGAAAGACGGTGTGAATGTCCGACCATAGTTGGTAAAAAGTGGGTAAGAAAAGGTTAAAATGCCCGAATATATACCATCAGAAGCGGAGGTGTTCGGCTGCAAGAAGGTGTGAACGTCCGACCAAAGTTTGTAAAAAGCAGTTAAGAAAAGGTTCGAATATCCAACCAAACATAATCAAAAGTGGGAGCAGAGCTGTTCGACTGCAAGTAGGTGTGAATGTCCACCCATAATTCCTGAAAATTGGGTAAGAAAAGGTGCGAATGCCCAACCATACATCATCAAAAGAAGAAGTGGATGTGTTCTGCTACAGGAAGGTTTGAATGTCCGACCATAGTTTGTAAAAAGCGGGTAAGAAAAAGTTTGAATGCCCGAACATACACCATCAAAAGAGGGAGCGGAGGTGTTCCGCTGTAAGATGCTGCGAATGTCCGACCATAGTTGGTAAAAAGCGGGTAAGAAAAGGTTAAAAAACCCGACTGTACACAATCAATAGCGGGAGTGGAGTTGTTCGGCTACAAGAAGGTGTGAAAGTCCGACCATGGTTTGTAAAACGCGGGTAAGACAAGGTGCGAATGCCCGACAATGTATGATCAAAAGAGGGAGCGGAGTTGTTCAGCTGCAAGGTCTGAATTTCCAACCATAATTTGTAAACACCGTTGAAGAAAAGCCTCGAAAGCCCGACTATAAACCATCAAAAGCGGGAGCGGAGGTGTTCAGCTGCAAGAAGGTCTGAATGTCCACCAATAATTACTGAAAAATGGGTAAGAAAAGGTGTGAATGCCCAACTATACATCATCACAAGCAGAAGTGGATGTGTTCGGCCACAAGAAGGTTTGAATGTCCGACCATAATTTGTAAAAGGCGGGTAAGAAAAGGTTCGAATGCCCGAACATACACAATCAAAAGAGGGAGCGGAGGTGTTTCGCTGCAAGAAGGTGTGAATGTCCGAGCATAGTTTGTAAAAAGTGGGTAAGAAAAGGTTCGAATGCCAGAACATACACCATCAAAAGAGGGAGCGGAGGTGTGAATGTCCGACCATAGTTGGTAAAAAGCGGGAAAGAAAAGGTTGAAATACCCGACTCTACACAATCAATAGCGGGAGCGGAGTTGTTCGGCTAAAAGAAGGTGTGAAAGTCCGACCATGGTTTATAAAAAGCGGGTAAGAAAAGGTTCGAATGCCAGAACATACACCATCAAAAGAGGGAGCGGAGGTGTGAATGTCCGACCATAGTTGGTAAAAAGCGGGAAAGAAAAGGTTGAAATACCCGACTCTACACAATCAATAGCGGGAGCGGAGTTGTTCGGCTAAAAGAAGGTGTGAAAGTCCGACCATGGTTTATAAAAAGCGGGTAAGAAAAGGTTCGAATGCCAAAATATACACCATCAAAAGCGGAAGCCGAGGTGTTCGGCTGCAAGTAGGTGTGAATGTCAGATCATAATTTGCAAAAAGCTGATGAGAAAGGTGTGAATGACCAACAATAATTGCTGAAAAATGTGTTAGAAAAGGTAAGAATGCCGGACCATTCATCATCAAAAGCGGAGAAGAGGTGTTCGGCTGCAAGAAGCTGTGAATGTCCAGCAATAATTACTCAAAAACGGGAAAGAAAAGGTAGTATTGCCAGACCATAAATGATAAAAACAGGGAGCGGAGGTGTTCCGCTGTAAGAAGTTTTGAATGTCCGACCGTAGTTGGTAAAATGCGGGTAAGAAAAGGTTAAAATGGCCGACTGTACACAATCAATAGCGGGAAGGGATGTGTTCGGCTACAAGAAGGTGTGAAAGTCCGACCATGTTTTGTAAAAAGCGGTTAAGAAAAGGTGCGAATGCCCGACAATGTATGATCAAAAGAGGGAGCGGAGGTTTTCGGCTGCAAGAAGGTCTGAATGTCCAACCATAATTTGTAAAAACCGGGGAAGAAAAGGCTCGGAAGCCCAACTATACACCATCAAAAGCGGGAGCAGAGGTGTTCAGCTGCAAGAAGGTCTCAATGTCCATCAATAATTGCTAAAAAACATGAAAGAAAATTTTCGAATATCAAACCGCACATGATCATATGCGGGAAGAGGAGGTGTTCAGCTGCAAGAAGGTGTGAATGTCCACCCATAATTCCTGAAAAATGGGTAAAAAAAGGTGCGAATGCCCAACCATACATCATCAAAAGCAGGTGTGAATGTCAGATCATAATTTGCAAAAAGCTGATGAGAAAGGGTGAGAATGTCCGACTGCACACCATCAAATGCGGGAGCGGAGTTGTTCGGCTGTGAGTAGGTGTGAATCTCCGACCGTAATTTCTGAAAAATGTGTTAGAAAAGGTAAGAATGCCGGTCCATACATCATCAAAAGCGAGAGAGGTGGTGTTCGGCTGCAAGTAGGTGTGAATGTCCAGCCATAATTACTCACAAACGGGTAAGAAAAGGTAGTATTGCCAGACCATACATGATCAAAACAGGGAGCGGAGGTGGTTCAGCTGCAAGAAGGTGTGAATGTCTCACTAAAGTTCAAATATATTAACAAAAGCGGGAGGAGAGGTCTTCGGATGAGAGTGGTTGAGAATTTCCAACCATAATCTATAAAATTCGGTGAAAAAAAGGTGTGATAGAACACTAAAAGGTGGAGCGGAAGTGTTCGGCTGCAAGAAGGTGTGAATGTCCGACTATATTTGGTGAAAAGCAGGTGAAGCAAGGTCTGAATGCCCAACCTTACATTATCAAAAGCGAGATCAGAGGTGTTTGGCTGCAAGAAGGCCATAGTTTGCCAAAAGCGGGTAAGCTGCGAATGACCAACTAAATATCAACAAAAGTGGGGGCGGAGGTCTTCGGATGCAACTGGGTGTGAACATCCCACCATACAAGTATGGTGGAGAGGAAGCTGTGAACAGCCGACCATAGTTTGCAAAAAGCGGGTGAGACAAAGTGCGAATGTCCAACCATACATGATCAAAACAGGGAGAGGAGGTGTTTGGCTGTGACAAGGTGTGAATGTCCACCCAAAATTAATGAAAAGCGGGCAAAAAGTAGGTTTGAATGCCCAAGCATACATCATCAAAAGAAGGAGTGGATGTGTTCGGCTACAAGAAGGTTTGAATGTCCGAGCATAGTTTGTAAAAAGCGGGTAAAAAAAGGTTCGAATGCCCAAACATACACCATCAAAAGAGGGAGCGGAGGTGTTCCGCTGTAAGAAGGTGTGAATGTCCGACCATAGTTGGTAAAAAGTGGGTAAGAAAAGGTTAAAATACCCGACTCTACACAATCAATATGGGGAGCGGAGTTGTTCGGCTACAAGAAGATGTGAAAGTCCAACCATGGTTTGTAAAAAGCTGGTAAGAAAAGGTTCGAATGCCCGAATATAATTAAAAGCGAGAGAGATTGTGTTCAGCTGCAAGTAGGTGTGAATATCCAGCCATAATTACTCACAAACGGGTAAGAAAACGTAGTATTGCCAGACCATACATGATCAAAACAGGGAGCGGAGGTGGTTTAGCTGCAAAAAGGGGTGAATGTCCAACTAAAGTTCAAATATATTAACAAAAGCGGGAGGAGAGGTCTTCGGATTAGAGTGGTTGAAATTTCCAACCATAATCTATAAAATGCGGTGAAAAAAAAAGGTGTGAAGGAATGAATTTTATGGCAAAATCCGAAATCATGCATAACTCCGCAAAAGGAACGTATTGCTCAATCAAAGGGATGCTTCTTTCTCATTCAGGGTAATATGAGGAACTTTATGCTTGATACATTTTAGACATGGATAACTATGAAGGACAAAGCAGTTTCCACTTTGTTTGAGTGAAGGAATTAATTTTATAGCAAAATCTCAAATCAAGCAGAACGTATGAAAATAAGCGTGTTTTCGGATTCCTGATCCTTCAGTGTTGCTATTTCTTCTACTGCAAAATACAATGTTGTTCTTTGTTGAAGTCAATCTAGACATTGATAAATATGAAGGACAAAGCAGTTTTAACATAGTTTGAGTAAAGGAATTCATTTTATACATAAAATCCCAAATCATGCAGAACGTATGAAAATAAGCTTATTCTCGGATTTCTGTTCCTTCAAGTGTTGCTCTTTCTTCTACTGCAAAATACAATGTTGTTCTTTGTTGAAGTCGATCTAGACATTGATAAATATGAAGGACAAAGCAGTTTTCACTTGGTTTGAGTGAAGGAATTCATTTTATACATAAAATCCCAAATCATGCAGAACGTATGAAAATAAGCTTATTCTCGGATTACTGATCCTTCAGTGTTGCTCTTTCTTCTACTGCAAAATCCAGTGTTGTTCTTTGTTGAAGTCAATCTAGACATTGATAAATATGAAGGACAAAGCAGTTTTAACATAGTTTGAGTGAAGGCATTCATTTATAGTAAAATCAATAATCGTGCAGAACTCATGAAAATAAGCTTATTCTCGGATTCCTAAAACTTTTGATTTGCTCTTTCTTTACTGCAAAGTACAATGTTGTTCTTTGTTGAAGTCGATCTAGAAATTGATAAATATGAAGGACAAAGCAGTTTTCACTTGGTTTGAGTGAAGGATTTGCAGCTGAAAACCTCCCGCTCCCGCTTTTGATTGTGTATAGTCGGGCTTTCGAGCCTTTTCTTACCCGGTTTTTAGAAATTATGGTTAGACATTCAGACCTTGCAGCCGAAGACCTCCACTCCCTCTTTTGATCATACATTGTCGGGCATTCGCACCTTGTCTTACCCGCTTTTTACAAACTATAGTCAGACATTCACACCTTGCAGCTGAACCACCTCAGCTCCCTGTTTTGATCATGTATGGTCTGGCAATACTACCTTTTCTTACCCGTTTGTGAGTAATTATGGCTGGACATTCACACCTACTTGCAGTCGAACAGCTCTGCTCCCGCTTTTGATGGTATATATTCGGGCATTCGAACCTTTTCTTAAGTGCTTTTTGCAAACTTTGGTCATACGTTCACACCTTCTTGCAGCCGAACACCTCCGCTTCCGCTTTTGATGGTATATATTCGGGCATTCGAACCTTTTCTAAGCAGCTTTTTACAAACCATGGTTGAACTTTCACACCTTCTTGTAGCCGAACACCTCCGCTCCCGCTTTTGATGGTGTATAGTCAGGCATTTGAACCTTTTCTTACCCGCTTTTTACAAACTATGGTCGGACATTCAAACTTTCTTGTAGCCGAACACATCCACTCCTGCTTTTGATGATGTATGGTTGGGCATTTTCACCTTTTCTTACCCATTTTTCAGTAATTATGGGTGGACATTCACACCTTCTTGCAGCTGAACAACTCCTCTCCCGCTTATGATCATGTGCGGTTTGATATTCGAAAATTTTCTTTCATGTTTTAAAGCAATTATTGATGGACATTCAAATCTTCTTGTAGCCGAACACATCCACTCCTGCTTTTGATGATGTATGGTAACCTTTTCTTACCCGCTTTTTACAAACTATGGTCAGACATTCAAACCCTCTTGTAGCCGAAAACCTCCGCTCCCTCTTTTGATTATACATTGTTGGGCATTCGCACCTTATTTACAAACTATAGTCAGACATTCACACCTCGCAGCTGAGCCACCTCAGCTCCCTGTTTTGATAGTGTATGTTCGGGCATTCGAACCTATTCTTACCCCCTTTTTACAAACTATGCTCGGAGATTCACACCTACTCACAGCCGAACAACTCCGCTCCCGCATTTGATGATGTCTTGTCCGGCATTCTAGTCTCTTCTAACACATTTTTCAGCAATTATGGTTGGACATTCACACCTACTCACAGCCGAACACTTCCGCTCCCACATTTGATGGTGTATAGCCGGACATTCTCACCCTTTCTCATCAGCTTTTTGCAAATTATGATCTGACATTCACACCTACTTGCAGTCGAACAGCTCTGCTCCCGCTTTTGATTATGTTTGGTTGGATATTCGAACCTTTTCTTAACTGCTTTTTACAAACTTTGGTCGGACGTTCAAACCTTCTTGCAGCCGAACACATCCACTTCCACTTTTGATGGTATATATTCGGGCATTCGAACCTTTTCTTACCCGCTTTTTACAAACCGTGGTCGGACTTTCACACCTTCTAGTAGCCAAACAACTCCGCTCCCGCTATTGATTGTGTACAGTCGGGTATTTTAACCTTTTCTTACCCGCTTTTTACCAACTATGGTCGGACATTTACACCTTCTTACAGCGGAACACCTCCGCTCCCTCTTTTGATGGTCTATGTTCGGGCATTCGAACCTTTTCTTACCCGCTTTTTACAAACTATGGTCGGACATTCAAACTTTCTTGTAGCCGAACACATCCACTCCTGCTTTTGATGATGTATGGTTGGGCATTTTCACCTTTTCTTACCCATTTTTCAGTAATTATGGGTGGACATTCACACCTTGCAGCTGAACAACTCCTCTCCCGCTTATGATCATGTGCGGTTTGATATTCGAAAATTTTCTTTCATGTTTTAAAGCAATTATTGATGGACATTCAAATCTTCTTGTAGCCGAACACATCCACTCCTGCTTTTGATGATGTATGGTAACCTTTTCTTACCCGCTTTTTACAAACTATGGTCGGACATTCAAACCTTCTTGTAGCCGAAAACCTCCGCTCCCTCTTTTGATTATACATTGTTGGGCATTCGCACCTTATTTACAAACTATAGTCAGACATTCACACCTCGCAGCTGAGCCACCTCAGCTCCCTGTTTTGATAGTGTATGTTCGGGCATTCGAACCTATTCTTACCCCCTTTTTACAAACTATGCTCGGAGATTCACACCTACTCACAGCCGAACAACTCCGCTCCCGCATTTGATGATGTCTTGTCCGGCATTCTAGTCTCTTCTAACACATTTTTCAGCAATTATGGTTGGACATTCACACCTACTCACAGCCGAACACTTCCGCTCCCACATTTGATGGTGTATAGCCGGACATTCTCACCCTTTCTCATCAGCTTTTTGCAAATTATGATCTGACATTCACACCTACTTGCAGTCGAACAGCTCTGCTCCCGCTTTTGATTATGTTTGGTTGGATATTCGAACCTTTTCTTAACTGCTTTTTACAAACTTTGGTCGGACGTTCACACCTTCTTGCAGCCGAACACATCCACTTCCACTTTTGATGGTATATATTCGGGCATTCGAACCTTTTCTTACCCGCTTTTTACAAACCGTGGTCGGACTTTCACACCTTCTTGTAGCCAAACAACTCCGCTCCCGCTATTGATTGTGTACAGTCGGGTATTTTAACCTTTTCTTACCCGCTTTTTACCAACTATGGTCGGACATTTACACCTTCTTACAGCGGAACACCTCCGCTCCCTCTTTTGATGGTCTATGTTCGGGCATTCGAACCTTTTCTTACCCGCTTTTTACAAACTATGGTCGGACATTCAAACTTTCTTGTAGCCGAACACATCCACTCCTGCTTTTGATGATGTATGGTTGGGCATTTTCACCTTTTCTTACCCATTTTTCAGTAATTATGGGTGGACATTCACACCTTGCAGCTGAACAACTCCTCTCCCGCTTATGATCATGTGCGGTTTGATATTCGAAAATTTTCTTTCATGTTTTAAAGCAATTATTGATGGACATTCAAATCTTCTTGTAGCCGAACACATCCACTCCTGCTTTTGATGATGTATGGTAACCTTTTCTTACCCGCTTTTTACAAACTATGGTCGGACATTCAAACCTTCTTGTAGCAAAAACCCTCCGCTCCCTCTTTTGATCATACATTGTCGGGCATTCGCACCTTAACTTACCCGCTTTTTACAAACTATAGTCAGACATTCACACCTTGCAGCTGAACCACCTCCGCTCCCTGTTTTGATCATGTATGGTCTGGCAATACTACCTTTTCTTACCCGTTTGTCAGTAATTAATCCCAAAATATTGAGCATAAAATAAGTCTTTATGCTGATGATGTATTACTTTTCCTTCAGAACTCACAGACGTCTCTCAGTCACACGATCACACTCATAAATAAATTCTCAGCACTTTCTGACTACTCTATCAACTGGTCTAAGACCACAGTTCTGCCCATTAACTGTAGGGTCCATAATATACCTGCGATCACTTTACAGTCAGGAAATATTAGATATCCAGGCATAAACATTTCCTCCAGGATCTCAGAGCTAACAAAGCTAAATTATGTGCAATTATTAAAGACAGTAGAGGACGATCTCTCGTTGGAAGTCCTTACCTATATCACTTATGGGGAGAGTTACATCCATTAAAATGATGATACTACCAAAAGTTAACTATTTGTTCTCAATGATCCCCATAAAACCATCTGCTACTTGGTTTAAGTCACTAGATTCATGCATCTCCAAATTTCTGTGGAAAAACAAACCACCACGTATTAGTTTAAAAACCCTACAGAAGACCAAGGACAGTGGTGGATTAGATTTACCTCATTTTCAGCACTATTCCTTAGACAATAGGTTACAATATATATCAAAATGGTTTAAACCTTGTTGTTGTCACAGTTCCCAGAGACGTTGTAATCGTTGAGGATTCTATATTCACCCCCTCATTAGAGGCACGTAATGCAGATTGATGACACTGAATCTTCTTCTCTGTTCATTGCTGGCATCATTCCCAGCATCGTAAGTGTTCGTGGCATTGTTAGCCTCTTCTTCTGGATCTTGATATCGAGAATCCTTTTGTATTTCTGGTTTGTCAGTCCTCTGTCTTCGTTCACCGGAGTCTTTGTCTTTTTGTCCTTGAGTTTGGTGATTTTTTCTTCTTTTGATGCCTTGACACAATGTGACAGGTGATACCACGTGGGAGATCCTGTAACTTGGATTGCTGTCCCTGTGCTGCGAAATGGCTGTGCTGCTCAAATGGTCTCTCCTTCATCATGGTTACATGCTGCCATTCCGACATCTCGCCATTCCGACATGGGTCTCCAATTGTCGGAATGGCGACACTTAATTTTTTATCAAACGTCCCACCATTCCGACACTTTTTTCCTCCTATGGTCGGAATGGCGGTATGTTTTTTTTGTTTTTTTAACATACCGCCATTCCGACAGTTCCTTTTAATAGCCTATTTTTTAACCAAAACATTTTGCACTAATGATATGCCGGCGCAAATACGCCCTAAAGTTTGGCGCACAAGCTTTGCACATGCAGAGGCCACAGCCTCGCAAACAAACTTTAATAATCTATTATCAAAATCCCCTGAATTTCAAATATAAAAATACAGATATTAATGTAACTCTGGCGAGACTGAAACTGATTAAGCAGAAATACAGTGTCAGTGAGCTGTCACAGCAGCCAGCTGGAGCGGAGCTCTCCACAGAGCCCATGCGTCTTTTGCACGCTGTCATCATATGCAAAAGTAATAATTGCAATTACAGATATCACGGCTACTGCACAGGACACAGTTGCGAGCACTCTGCCTTGCCTTGCCAATAGGAGAAGAGAGAAATGACAGCATAGAACGTATAAAACACAACAAAATGCAGTAAAAACGTTTATTCATGTTATTCACGTGATTTATGAGTACTCACTCCAATTTTGGGAAGCGCGGATGGGTTTTGCGCATTTGGCACAAACACACAGCCACAACGGTTGTAGCTTTATACAGCCTGTTGATATCTTAAGGACCTAACTGGTCACACCTGGGAGTAAATGTCATGTAGAGATTGTTTTTACATGACATTACAGCTGAACATATAGCTTTCATCCACAAACCAACGTGGGAGAGCCCGAAGACGCATGTGCCAGACGCACATAGGCATGCGTAAAACCAATTTTGACCACTTCATACTGTTTATTTGCTTTCTTTTAGTTAACTTTCGTTTCTTTTGGATTCTTGTGCGTGTTATGGAGCCGTTTTGGTCCATGTTTGTAAGCCTATTTTTCCTGGATTAAATTTTCGGAAGTTGAAACAAGTGGCATTGGAGTGTGTGATTGAAAACCACCGCAGACTGCTTCTCCTCCTCCAGTTGCCGAGACTTTGTGTTTTTAATAACGCTTGTCTATAAACATGTGTTAAACATATAAATTGCATGAACAGAAAGATGGGACTCACCTGTTGAGTAACACACATTTCCTTATACGGAAAGCCTTGTCGGAATGGTGGGACATTTGAACGTCAGAATAGCGGGATGTCGCAATGGTGGGATGTCGGAATGGTGGGACGTTTGTATGTCGGAATGGTGGTATGTCGGAATGGTGGGATGTCGGAATAGCGGGATGTCGGAATGGCGGGATTTCGGAATGGGTGTTGCCACCCCCTTCATCATATACACAGTTATTTATACATCACCTTCCACCATGAAGCGTTGTCCCTTTTTGTTTCTCTCTTTGTTCTTAAAATGCTGTTATGCATGTCTAAACCAATCCATTAAATTAGATCATTTTGGCAGTAAAGCGATCTACAATGTGCTTGGTCGCAAAGCTGCTCATCTATGGTAAACAGCTCTTCAGAAAGGCATTCTTCAATTGATTTCACTAATTCTATGTAATAATTTTGTGATTTCCTACAAAACTACACTTCTTCTCCCATCTGTCTGAGTATTTAATATTGTCTGGGTCCCGTTAAAACATGTATTTTTCCCATCTAATTCCTTGTTTGCTTTAAAACAAGTATTCCCCATTTTCTATCCCTTCAGTAGCCAACCAGTTTGTATGGAGTACACTGGAGCAACTTGACTGATCAGTAAAACACTGCTTTTGTTGTCACCGCAAGGCTTCCCCCATCGGTTGTTTCACTGAGACACTACTGAGTAACTATAACTCAACACAGTTTATACACATAACATTCATATACATACTAACAAACAAACAAACAATTATTTATCGCAATTTTCTCATCTCTGTTTGAACGTACACCCAGGTAAATATTCCTTTAGTCTTCTCATACCGACTATGGACCCATTCATTATTTAACTTCACTGTTTTGCAAATCCTAATTGAATATTACACATTGACATTGAACTTTACTTGATAAGCAGGTCTTCATTGCATTCAGCAGCCTATATGTGAGCATCTATGTGTAAGCTGTTCTTCTTTGCAATTATCAGCAGCAAGCAATTCTTCATTGCACATGCATATGAAAATAGTAAAACAATTCCAATGCGTTAGCGAAACCTTCTATATCAGGAGTGTCCATCATGATGCTGGGAATAGAACCTCTTTCCCAGAATAGTTCAACCTTCATTACTCAACTGATCATAACTCCGCAATGAGCACATTTCAAAGTATCATTCCTCTACATATATTCAAAATTCTTATATTTGTTGATGTCATTCTGTGTGCATGTGGCCTAAACCCAATCTCTGTGTGGCAATTTTAATTTAAACAAGTTGAACTCTGCCTCTGATCATTTAAAAAAGGTGTGTACCAATATCAACCTTTCTCAGGTAATTACTGATCCTACAAAACCAAAGAGATCCTTCAAGGTTGTCCCTGATTGGCTCAATCTTAACAAATCAAAGGTAGAAAATCCGCAGTATCTGAACTTGGTGTTAGTTATCACTGCTCAATAGCCTGTATCAGAATTGCAAAAATGAAAACATTAGGTCCACGCTTGGTATCAGGATCCTGAAACATCTCCATGAGCAGGCTTTTTTTTAACTGATCTGTTGAATAGTTATATGACACTGTTAAAATCACAGATGAAGATCTAGCACTTGACCATTTTTGTAAATCTTCTAATTCCATAGTTGATAAACACGCCCCTTTTAAAAAGTATAGAACTTAGAACAGGTCTATCCCTGGCTTTCGGCAGAACTGTCTTCTTTACTTTTTTTTCCCCTTGTCCTGTTCAGCATTATGTCAGAAGAATTGTAGTCTGAATACCTTTGATGCCAAACAGATTTGTTTTGCCAAGGGAAGTTTTATAAATGTAAAGCTCCCCTTGATGCCCATTTATTTATTTCTGTTTACAATATATGACATGAACTGAACTGAACCGGACCGGGGGACAAGGAAAGAAGAAGAGGAAAGAAGAGGAAACAGAACAAAAATAGAAACAAAAACCAGACAACCAGCTGCTACACCTGTAAAAAACAAAACAGACAACAATCCATGGCCTATGAGGGGAATCCAGCCTTAGCGCCACCAGGAGCACCTGAAAGCAGACAAGCAGAGAAAAAACAAACACACAAACAAACAAAAACAAGCACAAGAAGCGGCAATCGCATACAACACAGCTGTGGATATAGATGACCTGAGACAACATGATAATACATCAACTGCTTAGTGACCATGCTACTGGACTAATGAATGTGTGTGTGTGTGTGTGAGAACATGCAACACCCATGGCACAGGACCTACATGATAACCGTGCTTAGTTATGAGTGTATAAGCGTACAGGGCCACAATCCACAGCCCCCCCCCAAGCAATCAGAAGCAGGCAGAGAGGGCCACAAGACCCAGGCCACCAGCAGCCCCCACAGAGCACAGAACCCAGGCAGCCCACTGCAGGGGCAACCACGCATCCACCCAGAAGACTGCAGAGGAAGCCCCCGGAAAGAGCCCCCATAAGCATAGGGCAGAGGCACTCCGGGAACCAGGGGTAACAGCCCACCGACCCCGCCAGGCCCCAGCCGCCCAGACATGGGCCGTGCACTGGACCTGGGCCCCAGGAGCCCGAGCGCCCTCAAACCCCCCGGCAGAGGCCCCACCCAATACCCAGGAGGGCCAAGCGCCCCAGACAGCCACAAAGTGGGTCAGCGCCTGCCCCAGCGCCCCTGGCCAAATGCCCTGGGAGTCAAGACGTGCCCACAGGTGGGTGAAGTCGCGAGCAGTGAGGAGAGGCAACGCTGATGCCCCATCGGGAGAAACACAGGCAGGCCAGGCGACAGCAAGTCCCAGATCCAGGCCCAATCATTACCACACACACTTTCACGTCCCATACATCCACACATCCACACATCCTACCTCCCTCGACTCTGCTGGGGTGTAGTGCAGCGGGCACACCAGGAGGCCAGCAACCCCCCAGCCACCAAAGACCACGAACCAGCAGAACAATTAATTAATCCTCCTGGCCCCTCCTGCCCCGAGCAGACACCAGGAAGCAGGGGTGTGCGAAGAAGACCCCTCCCCTCACCCTTCTGGCTCTTCAATATTTTCTAATAGTGAGCAATTAAAATTGAGGGGCAGCCAAACTTGTAGAACTGGGAGCGCGGCACTCTGGGCAGCCTACATACCCAAAGAGCCCCGCCCACCAGATGCCACTCAGTGTAACCACCCCCCAAGACCTAATGTGTGTGTGTGAGTGTGTTTGATAAGTAGTAATGTCTAAGGTGTAATTAAAACAGGGGCAGGGAACTGCAGAGTGCAACCAAAGGGGACCACCTACGTGGCCCCATCCACTACACCCCACCGAACACACACGCCCCCAAAACCTTCATGTGTGAGTGTGTGCTGTGTACAGGAGCCAGAAGGGAGAGGGGTATGGGGATATATACCGGGGGAGCTACTCTCCCCCAGAGAGGGCAGCCAGGGACTGGCTGCAATAGGCATCCCCGCTACCTGGGAGCCAACAATGGGCAGGAGGGCCTGATGTCCACCAGGCTCGGGGCCTGCAGCGACCATATTCCGGGAGCTACTGTACCCCCAGAAGGTACCCATCCCGCCCCACCCCACTCAACCCAACCCCACCCAGGAGGACCTCTACAAAAAACAAACAAACAACATCAAAAAACAAACAAACAAACCACCCGGTCACACCAGTCGCAGCAGCCCGGGCCTGAGACCCACCATCACCCAGCAACCCACCACCACCACTATGTGATAAAACTAATCAGAGGGGACCAGAGAGAATGAAATTCAGCCAATTGGTGTTTTGAGGAGGCAGACATTGTTTCCATGCTAATATAATCTAAAAGAAAATTTCTAAACTGGTTAATACACAGATTGTTCTTCGCTTTCCAGTTCATGAGAATAGTTTTCTTTGCGATACATAACACTGTGACAACCATGTGTGCTGAGTTAATTTCCATGTTGATGTTGTCTAAGTCACCCAGTATGCACAGTGTGGGGCATGCAGGGATGCTACACTTTAGCCATGTTGATAGGTCCTCACAGACTTCAAGCCAGAACTTCTGGACAGGCGCAGAAAAACCACAAAGCGTGTGCATAATCATCAGGTGTGTTATCTGTGCAATGTGAGCAGATGTTTGAGTGTGTTAGACCCATCCTGAACATCCTTTGTCCTGTATAGTGTGTTCTATGAAGGATTTTGTATTGTATGAGCTGTAAATTAGGATTTCGAGTCTTTATGAAGGTGTTCAAACATATTTGTGGTTAGAAGCTATGACCAGAACTGATGGATATATCTGCCTCCCATTTTGAGGATGGAAGAGACATTGTGTCATCTATCTTAGACAATAATTTATATATTTTTGATAGTAGTTTTGGGGTACAGATGCTTAGAAATTCTGCTACCCTAGTCGGGGGTTGTAAGTCTGGTTGGTGGAGGATATATCCATCCATCCATCCATCATCTGCCGCTTATCCGGGGGTCGGGTCGCGGGGGCAGCAGCTTGAGCAGAGAAACCCAGACGTCTCTGTCCCCGGCCACTTCCTCCAGCTCTTCCGGGGGGACCCCGAGGCGTTCCCAGGCCAGCCGAGAGACATAGTCTCTCCAACGTGTCCTGGGTCTCCCCCGGGGTCTCCTCCCAGTGGGACGTGCCCGGAACACCTCCCCAGGGAGGCGCCCAGGGGGCATCCTAACCAGATGCCCGAGCCACCTCATCTGACTCCTCTCAATGCGGAGGAGCAGCGGTTCTACTCCGAGCCCCTCCCGGATGACTGAGCTTCTCACCCTATCTCTAAGGGAGAGCCCAGACACCCTGCGGAGGAAACCCATTTCGGCCGCTTGTATTCGCGATCTTGTTTTTTCGGTCACTACCCACAACTCGTGACCATAGGTGAGGATGGGAACGTAGATTGACCAGTAAGTAGAGAGCTTCGCCTTCTGGCTCAGCTCCCTCTTCACAACGACGGGTCGGTGCAGAGCCTGCAACACTGCAGGCGCCGCACCGATCCGCCCGTCAATCTCCCGCTCCATTCGTCCGTCACTCGTGAACAAGACCCCGAGATACTTGAACTCCTCCTCTTGGGGAAGGATCTCATTCCCGACCCGGAGAGAGCATTCCACCCTTTTCCGGCTGAGAACCATAGTCTCGGATTTGGAGGTGCTGATTCTCATCCCAGCCGCTTCATACTCGGCTGCGAATCACTCCAGTGAGAGCTGAAGGTCACGGCCTGACGACGCTAACAGAACCACATCATCTGCAAAAAGCAGAGACCCGATTCTGAGGTCGCCAAATGGGACACCCTCAACGCCCTGGCTCCGCCTAGAAATTCTGTCCATAAAAGTTAGGAACAGAATCGGTGACAAAGGGCAGCCCTGACGGAGTCCAACTCTCACCGGAAACGTATCCGACTTACTGCCGGCAATGCGGACCAAACTCTGGCACCGGTCATACAGAGACCGAACGGCCCCTATCAAGGGGTCCGGCACTCCATATTCCCGGAGCACCCCCCACAGGACTCCACGAGGGACACGGTCGAACGCTTTCTCCAAGTCCACAAAACACATGTAGACTGGTTGGGCGAACTCCCATGCACCCTCCAGGATCCTGCCGAGGGTATAGAGCTGGTCCACTGTTCCACGGCCAGGACGAAAGCCACACTGCATCTCCTGAATCCGAGGCTCGATTATCCGACGGATCCTCCTCTCCAATACCCCCGAATAGACCTTACCAGGGAGGCTGAGGAGTGGGATACCCCTATAGTTGGAACACACCCTCCGGTCCCCCTTTTTAAAGAGGGGGACCACCACCCCAATCTGCCAGTCCAGAGGCACTGTCCCCGATGTCAACGCGATACTGCAGAGGCGTGTCAGCCAAGACAGCCCTACAACATCCAGAGCCTTGAGAAACTCAGGACGGACCTCATCCACCCCCGGGGCCTTGCCACCGAGGAGCTTTTTAACCACCTCGGCAACCTCAGCCCCAGAAATGGGAGGCCCCGTCTCCGAGCTCTCCGACTCTGCCTCTTCCGAGCACGTGTTGGTAGGATTGAGGAGTTCCTCGAAGTACTCCCCCCACCAACTCACAATATCCCTAGTTGAGGTCAGCAAAGCCCCGTCCCCACTGTAAACAGTGTTGACTGTGAGCCGCTTCCCCCCCCCTGAGACGCCGGATGGTGGACCAGAATCTTTTCGAGGCCGTCCGGAAATCGTTCTCCATGGTCTCACCGAACTCCTCCCAGGCCCGAGTTTTTGCCTCACAACCGCCGAAGCCGTGGCCCGTCTTGCCCGTCGGTACCTATCAGCTTCTTCCAGGGTCCCACTGGCCAAAAAGGCCCGATAGGACTCCTTCTTCAGCTTGACGGCTTCCCTCACCACTGGTGTCCACCAGCAGGTTCGAGGGTTGCCGCCACGACAGGCACCGACCACCTTACGGCCACAACTCCGACCAGCTGCCTCGGCAATGGAGTCACGGAACATGGCCCATTCGGACTCAATGTCCCCCACCTCAAATATGGTTGAAGCTCTGCCGGAGGTGGGAGTTAAAGTTCCTTCTGACGGGGGATTCTGACAAACGCTCCCAGCAGACCCTCACAATACGTATGGGCCTGCCAGGTCTGATCGGCATCCTCCCCCACCAGCGGAGCCAACTCACCACCAGGTGGTGATCAGT
Source organism: Leuresthes tenuis (assembly GCF_036924035.1). Taxonomy (NCBI): domain Eukaryota; kingdom Metazoa; phylum Chordata; class Actinopteri; order Atheriniformes; family Atherinopsidae; genus Leuresthes; species Leuresthes tenuis. The sequence goes on from NW_027325358.1 coordinate 29,333,597, forward strand.
TGACAGCTCCGCCCCTCTCTTCACCCGAGTGTTCAGGACATACGGCCGCAAGTCCGATGATACAACCACAAAGTCGATCATCGAACTGCGGCCAAGGGTGTCCTGGTGCCAAGTGCACATATGGACACCCTTATGCCTGAACATGGTGTTCGTTATGGACAGTCTATGACTGGCACAGAAGTCCAACAACATAACACCACTCTGATTCAGATCGGGGGGGCCGTTCCTCCCAATCACACCCCTCCAGGTCTCACTGTCATTGCCCACGTGAGCATTGAAGTCCCCCAGCAGAATGAGGGAGTCTCCGGTAGGAGCATTCTCCAGTGCCTCCCCCAGAGACTCCAAAAAGGGTAGGTACTCTGAACTGCTGTTTGGCGCATAGGCACAAACAACAGTCAGGACTCGTCCCCCCACCCAAAGGCGGAGGGAGGCTACCCTCTCGTTCACTGGGGTAAACCCCAATGTACTGGCACACAGCCGGGGGGCAATAAGTATGCCCACACCTGCTCTGCGCCTCTCACCACGGGCAACTCCAGAGTGGAAGAGAGTCCAACCCCTCTCAAGAGTACTGGTTCCAGATCCCAAGCCGTGCGTCGAGGTGAGTCCGACTATATCTAACGGTCTGATGAAGTTTCAACAATAAACAACAAACTTTGTATTATGAGAAAGAACCAGACTCATTCTTCAGGAATCCGAAAATAAGCTCTATTTTACGAGTTATGCACGAATTCGGATTCTCCTATAAAACGAATTCCTTAACTCAAACCATGTTAAGACTGCTTTGTCCTTCATATTTATTCATGTCTAATCAAGTTTCAATGATAAACAACGTTGTACTTTGTAGAATGAGAAAGAACTTCTTCAGCAATAAGCATCTCTCGACAAATGACGAAATACAGATTTTGCTATAAAATTAATTGCTATCAGCCTGACTTAAAACTGTTTGTCTTCCTTATTTATCCACTTCAAATCAAGTTTCAACAATTAAAAAAATTTTGTAGTTTGAGAAAGAACAACTTAATCTTGAGCAATCAGTATAAAAAGAGGGTAAGCAAAGGTGCGAATGTCAAACCATACATGATCAAAAGAGGGAGCGGAGGTGTTTGGCTGAGACAAGGTGTGAATGTACACCCATAATTACTGAAAAATGGGTAAGAAAAGGTGCGAATGCCCAACTATACATAATAAAAAGCAGGAGTGGATGTGTTCGGCTCCAAGAAGGGTTGAATGTCTGACCATAGTTTGTAAAAAGCAGGTAAGAAAAGGTTTGACTGCCCGAACATACACCATCAAAAGAGGAAGCGGAGGTGTTCCGCTGTAAGAAGGTGCGAATGTCCGACCATAGTTGGTAAAAAGCGGGTAAGAAAAGGTTAAAATACCCGACTGTACACAATCAATAGCGGGAGCGGAGTTGTTCGGCTACTAAAAGATGTGAAAGTCCGACTATGGTTTGTAAAAAGCGGGTAAGAAAAGGTGCTAATGCCCGACAATGTATGATCAAAAGAGGGAGCGGAGGTGTTCGGCTGCAAGAAGGTCTGAATGTCCAACCATAATTTGTAAAAACCGGGAAGGAAAGGCTCGAAAGCCCGACTATACACCATAAAAAGCGGGAGCAGAGTGGTTCAGCTGCAAGAAGGTCTGAATGTCCATCAATAATTGCTTTAAAACATGAAAGAAAATTTTCGAATATCATCCGCACATGATCATAAGAAGGAGAGGAGGTGTTCAGCTGCAAGAAGGTGTGAATGTCCACCCATAATTCCTGAAAAATGGGTAAAAAAAGGTGCGAATGCCCAACCATACATTATCAAAAGCAGGTGTGAATGTCAGATCATAATTTGCAAAAAGCTGATGAGAAAGGGTGAGAATGCCCGACTATACACCATCAAATGCGGGAGCGGAGGTGTTCGGCTCTGAGTAGGTGTGAATGTCCGACCATAATTGCTGAAAAATGTGTTAGAAAAGGAAAGAATGCCGGACCATACATCATCAAAAGCGGGAGAGGTGGTGTTCGGCTGTAAAAAGGTGTAAATGTTTGACTAAAGTTTGTAAAAAGCGGGTAAGACATGGTGCGAATGCCTGACAAGGTATGATCAAAAGCAGGAGCGGAGGTGTTCAGCTGCAAGAAGGTCTAAATGTCCATCAATAATTGCTAGAAAACATGAAAGAAAATTTTCTAAAATCAAACCGCACATGATCATAAGTGGGAGAGGAGGTGTTCAGCTGCAAGAAGGTGTGAATGTCCACCCATTATTCCTGACAAATGGGTAAAAAAAAGGTGCGAATGCCCAACCATACATCATCAAAAGCAGGAGTGGATGTGTTCGGCTACAAGAAGGTGTGAACGTCCAACAAAAATTTGTAAAAAGCAGTTAAGAAAAGGTTTGAATATCCAACCAAACATAATCAAAAGCGGGAGCATAGCTTTTCGACTGCAAGTAGGTGTGAATGTCAGATCATAATTTGCAAAAAGCTGATGAGAAAGGGTGAGAATGTCCGACTGCACACCATCAAATGCGGGAGCGGAGTTGTTCGGCTGTGAGTAGGTGTGAATCTCCGACCGTAATTTCTGAAAAATGTGTTAGAAAAGGTAAGAATGCCGGTCCATACATCATCAAAAGCGAGAGAGGTGGTGTTCGGCTGCAAGTAGGTGTGAATGTCCAGCCATAATTACTCACAAACGGGTAAGAAAAGGTAGTATTGCCAGACCATACATGATCAAAACAGGGAGCGGAGGTGGTTCAGCTGCAAGAAGGTGTGAATGTCTCACTAAAGTTCAAATATATTAACAAAAGCGGGAGGAGAGGTCTTCGGATGAGAGTGGTTGAGAATTTCCAACCATAATCTATAAAATTCGGTGAAAAAAAGGTGTGATAGAACACTAAAAGGTGGAGCGGAAGTGTTCGGCTGCAAAAAGGTGTGAATGTCCGACTATATTTGGTGAAAAGCAGGTGAAGCAAGGTCTGAATGCCCAACCTTACATTATCAAAAGCGAGATCAGAGGTGTTTGGCTGCAAGAAGGCCATAGTTTGCCAAAAGCGGGTAAGCTGCGAATGACCAACTAAATATCAACAAAAGTGGGGGCGGAGGTCTTCGGATGCAACTGGGTGTGAACATCCCACCATACAAGTATGGTGGAGAGGAAGCTGTGAACAGCCGACCATAGTTTGCAAAAAGCGGGTGAGACAAGGTGCGAATGTCCAACCATACATGATCAAAACAGGGAGAGGAGGTGTTTGGCTGTGACAAGGTGTGAATGTCCACCCAAAATTAATGAAAAGCGGGCAAAAAGTAGGTTTGAATGCCCAAGCATACATCATCAAAAGAAGGAGTGGATGTGTTCGGCTACAAGAAGGTTTCAATGTCCGAGCATAGTTTGTAAAAAGCGGGTAAGAAAAGGTTCGAATGCCCAAACATACACCATCAAAAGAGGGAGCGGAGGTGTTCCGCTGTAAGAAGGTGTGAATGTCCGACCATAGTTGGTAAAAAGTGGGTAAGAAAAGGTTAAAATACCCGACTGTACACAATCAATAGGGGGAGCGGAGTTGTTCGGCTACAAGAAGATGTGAAAGTCCAACCATGGTTTGTAAAAAGCTGGTAAGAAAAGGTTCGAATGCCCGAATATATACCATCAAAAGCGGAAGCGGAGGTGTTCGGCTGCAAGAAGGTGTGAACGTCCGACAAAAGTTTGTAAAAAGCAGTTAAGAAAAGGTTCAAATATCCAACCAAACATAATCAAAAGCGGGAGCAGAGCTGTTCTACTGCAAGTAGGTATGAATGTCCAGCCATAATTACTCACAAAGGGGTAAGAAAAGGTAGTATTGCCAGACCATACATGATCAAAACAGGGAGCTGAGGTGGTTCAGCTGCAAGGTGTGAATGTCTGACTATAGTTTGTAAAAAGCGGGTAAGATAAGGTGCGAATGCCCGACAATGTATAATCAAAAGAGGGAGCAGAGGTTTTCGGCTACACGAAGGTTTGAATGTCCGACCATAGTTTGTAAAAAGCGGGTAAGAAAAGGTTCAAATGCCTGACTATACACCATCAAAAGCGGGAGCGGAGATGTTCCGCTGTAAGACGATGTGAATGTCCGACCATAGTTGGTAAAAAGCGCGTAAGAAAAGGTTAAAATACCCGACTGTACACAATCAATAGCGGGAGCGGAGTTGTTTGGCTACAAGAAGGTGTGAAAGTCCAACCATCGTTTGTAAAAAGCTGGTAAGAAAAGGTTCGAATGCCCGAATATATACCATCAAAAGCGGAAGCGGAGGTGTTCGGCTGCAAGAAGGTGTGAACGTCCGACCAAAGTTGGCAAAAAGCAGTAAAGAAAAGGTTCGAATATCCAAACATAATTAAAAGCGAGAGAGATTGTGTTCAGCTGCAAGTAGGTGTGAATATCCAGCCATAATTACTCACAAACGGGTAAGAAAATGTAGTATTGCCAGACCATACATGATCAAAACAGGGAGCGGAGGTGGTTTAGCTGCAAAAAGGGGTGAATGTCCAACTAAAGTTCAAATATATTAACAAAAGCGGGAGGAGAGGTCTTCGGATTAGAGTGGTTGAAATTTCCAACCATAATCTATAAAATGCGGTGAAAAAAAAAGGTGTGAAGGAATGAATTTTATAGCAAAATCCGAAATCATGCATAACTCCGCATAAGGAACGTATTGCTCAACCAAAGGGATGCTTCTTTCTCATTCAGGGTAATATGAGGAACTTTATGCTTGATACATTTTAGACATGGATAACTATGAAGGACAAAGCAATTTTAACTTGGTTTGAGCAAAGCAATTCATTTTATAGGAAAATCCGAAATCGTGCAGGACTCATGAAAGTAAGCTTATTCTCGGATTCCTGATCCTCCAGCGTTGCTCTTTCCTATACTGCAAAATACAGCCTTGTTCTTTGTTGAAATCGATATAGACATTGATAAATATGAAGGACAAAGCAGTTTCCACTTTGTTTGAGTGAAGGAATTCATTTTATAGCAAAATCCCAAATCAAGCAGAACGTATGAAAATAAGCGTGTTTTCGGATTCCTGATCCTTCAGTGTTGCGATTTCTTCTACTGCAAAATACAATGTTGTTCTTTGTTGAAGTCAATCTAGACATTGATAAATATGAAGGACAAAGCAGTTTTAACATAGTTTGAGTAAAGGAATTCATTTTATACATAAAATCCCAAATCAAGCAGAACGTATGAAAATAAGCGTGTTTTCGGATTCCTGATCCTTCAGTGTTGCGATTTCTTCTACTGCAAAATACAATGTTGTTCATTGTTGAAGTCAATCTAGACATTGATAAATATGAAGGACAAAGCAGTTTTAACATAGTTTGAGTAAAGGAATTCATTTTATACATAAAATCCCAAATCATGCAGAACGTATGAAAATAAGCTTAATCTCGGATTCCTGTTCCTTCAAGTGTTGCTCTTTCTACTACTGCAAAATACAATGTTGTTCTTTGTTGAAGTAAATCTAGACATTGATAAATATGAAGGACAAAGCAGTTTTAACTTGGTTTGAGTGAAGGAATTCATTTTATACATAAAATCCCAAATCATGCAGAACGTATGAAAAGAAGCTTATTCTCGGATTCCTGATCCTTCAGTGTTGCTCTTTCTTCTACTGCAAAATACAATGTTGTTCTTTGTTGAAGTCGATCTAGACATTGATAAATATGAAGGACAAAGCAGTTTTAACTTGGTTTGAGTGAAGGAATTCATTTTATACATAAAATCCCAAATCATGCAGAACGTATGAAAATAAGCTTATTCTCGGATTACTGATCCTTCAGTGTTGCTCTTTCTTCTACTGCAAAATCCAGTGTTGTTCTTTGTTGAAGTAAATCTAGACATTGATAAATATGAAGGACAAAGCAGTTTTAACATAGTTTGAGTGAAGGCATTCATTTATAGTAAAATCAATAATCGTGCAGAACTCATGAAAATAAGCTTATTCTCGGATTCCTAAAACTTTTGATTTGCTCTTTCTTTACTGCAAAGTACAATGTTGTTCTTTGTTGAAGTCGATCTAGACATTGATAAATATGAAGGACAAAGCAGTTTTCACTTGGTTTGAGTGAAGGATTTGCAGCTGAAAACCTCCCGCTCCCGCTTTTGATTGTGTATAGTCAGGCATTTGAACCTTTTCTTACCCGCTTTTTACAAACTATGGTCGGACATTCAAACCTTCTTGTAGCCAAAAACCTCCGCTCCCTCTTTTGATCATACATTGTCGGGCATTCGCACCTTTTCTTACCCGTTTTTTACAAACCATGGTCGGACTTTCACACATTCTTGTAGCCAAACACATCCGCTCCCGCTATTGAGCGGGTATTTTAACCTTTTCTTACCCACTTTTTACCAACTATGGTCGGACATTCACACCTTACAGCGGAACACCTCCGCTCCCTCTTTTGATGGTGTATGTTTGGGCATTCGAACCTTTTCTTACCCGCTTTTTACAAACTATGCTCGGACATTCAAACCTTGTAGCCGAACACATCCACTCCTGCTTTTGATGATGTATGGTTGGGCATTCGCACCTTTTTTTTTACCCATTTGTCAGGAATAATGGGTGGACATTCACACCTTCTTGCAGCTGAACACCTCCTCTCCCACTTATGATCATGTGCGGTTTGATTTTAGAAAATTTTCTTTCATGTTTTCTAGCAATTATTGATGGACATTTAGACCTTCTTGCAGCTGAACACCTCCGCTCCTGCTTTTGATCATACCTTGTCAGGCATTCGCACCATGTCTTACCCGCTTTTTACAAACTTTAGTCAAACATTTACACCTTTTTGCAGCCGAACACCACCTCTCCCGCTTTTGATGATGTATGGTCCGGCATTCTTTCCTTTTCTAACACATTTTTCAGCAATTATGGTCGGACATTCACACCTACTCAGAGCCGAACACCTCCGCTCCCGCATTTGATGGTGTATAGTCGGGCATTCTCACCCTTTCTCATCAGCTTTTTGCAAATTATGATCTGACATTCACACCTGCTTTTGATAATGTATGGTTGGGCATTCGCACCTTTTTTTACCCATTTTTCAGGAATTATGGGTGGACATTCACACCTTCTTGCAGCTGAACACCTCCTCTCCTTCTTATGATCATTTGCGGATGATATTCGAAAATTTTCTTTCATGTTTTAAAGCAATTATTGATGGACATTCAGACCTTCTTGCAGCTGAACCACTCTGCTCCCGCTTTTGATGGTGTATAGTGGGGCTTTCGAGCCTTTCCTTCCCGGTTTTTACAAATTATGGTTGGACATTCAGACCTTCTTGCAGCCGAACACCTCCGCTCCCTCTTTTGATCATACATTGTCGGGCATTAGCACCTTTTCTTA